>NC_056728.1:1029929140-1030219140 GCF_019279795.1 Protopterus annectens
TGGAAGTGAGGGCAGTATGACATGGCACTGGCAAACAGACAATGTCTTGCATATAGCTTAATGACATAGTAGACAAGAGTAAAACAAATATACTACAGAAAACGTGATGTATCAAAACTGACATTAGGATGTTTAACCATGCATAGGCTGGCAATGCTGTCATTCGAAAAAGGCAAAGCAAGTAACACTTCTCAAAGGGCAGTGCACAATTATCCAATGGCAGCTGGTGACTTCAAGTCAAATGGGGCTGCAGGAGACAGCTGAATAGGTGGGGCCAATGAGAAGGAGTGTGGCCAACTAGAAAGGGGTGGGGCTATGCTAAAAACAGCAAAAACTGAGACTTTAATTAAATACGCTGCGATCATTTGTACAGTATTAGAAGAAGAGATAACAATGCACTTTACAGGCACATTGAAGAAAAGGGTAACCATCATTTATTTACGTTTGCCATTTTGGAGAATATTAAGGTTGACCCTAGGGGAGGGAATTTTAAGGCTGTATTAGGATATAAGGAGGTTTGGTGGCAACTTTTTACAGATGCATCCACTTTGCCTGGGCTTAATGATCACATTACAATTAAACCAGTTTTGATTCAAAAATGTAAATGAGTGATGTTAGTTTATATGACATGTTTTGGAAAATGCAGTATATAAGGTGAATGAAATAATAAGTATCGCATAAACATGTTCATATTTATGTAGTTAAACAATAGTAGTTATTAATATATATATATTTTAATATTTAATATTGATGTATTTTTTGTACACACATGAGCTTTTAGGGGTTTTATCAGGTTATTTACTAATGAACTTTATATTATACTTATATATTTATACTATTTAGAAAAAGAAATGAATTCTGCACTGGCTTTACATTGTATATATTTTATGTTGATCGAGTGTTGTGAGCATATATAAGTATAAGTGTGTACATTATTCAATATAATTTTATTATTTTATTTTATTATTCATATAATGTATAATATTTAATATTTTGATGTTTTATAATTTTTTGGAATTATGCAATACACCAGAGTGATGCATTTTTTATACAGCTGAATTTTTATTTTCCACTTAGACAAGTGGTGTACACTATATTATTGAAAGGTTATGTGAATAACATGAAGCATATACTGTGCCTTTTCACTTTAAGATAAATGCCTTAATTGGTGTTTTTTGGTGCCAAAAACAGCATTTAAATGGATGTCAAATTTTGTAACAGTGTTCTGATGAAGCCTACATTTAGTGTGTGAAAGTGCTTAACCTCAATTGTCATTTAAGAAGATTTGTATGGTACAGCTGGTGTGCTTGACCTTGTTGTGGTGCTATTCGTGACTCTTCTGCGTTCGTGTTTTGGATGAAGATTTTATCATTACGAGAGTCCAATCAAGACAAAATGAAGTGTAGAAGAAAAAAAATATCTCAATGCATCGGCTACATGACAGCTTACTTAATATCTATATGGAAACAAAGAGGTTGTGAGGCATGAAAAAATGAATTACTTTTTAAATACATTACTGGAATGCCAGTCAAAATCAAGTATAAAAAGGCAAACCAGCACTCAACTCAAACCACTTCTTTTTGCACTGAAGTTCTAATTATAATTTATATTCAGCTTTATAAAAGTACCAAGTAACATGCTGAAAGTAACAATCTTTGTGATATCCCCACTTGTAAAAAATGTTTCTTATCCAAAAAACACCTGCTGCCTAACAACAACTATCTACTTGTTTCATGGGGAAACATGATCACAGTAAAAAATGAACAGCAAACAAGAAACAAGCTCAATATAAATTGCATAAAGGATTACTGCACAGGTTATGGACCACACATGATAGATAGGCATTTTGTTTAGTTTACATGTAAAGCCTGCAAAGATGACTGCAGATCTCCAACAAATGTTATGAGGTATTGAAAATACTGTAATCCTGTTCTTTATTACAAACACTATCATATGCATTTCAATACCCAAGGCTTATACGCTATCTAATTATGTAAATATTCTCTGCATGGTAACAACAAAAAGGCTTTCACAACAAAAAGGCTTTCAGTGTTGGTAATTCTTTAACAGTATGCTTATTAAAGCTTACTTGCATCTTAAAATCTCAGACAAGCTTACCTGATGGTCATTGAAGCATTGCTACTTAAACACAGAGCAACAGGCACTGCAACAACAGGCATTTTCTGAATAAGAAGCATACATCAAAAGTATAAAAATATGACAGAAAACCAGAACAGTCTGAAAAATTAAGGACAGATGAAAAACCACTGTAGTACTTGTGCCTACCTTGGATGGGGGGGGGGTACTCTGCACACTTACATGCACTGCATATCTGCTCCTTGCCTTGCTTGGATACATCCAGAGTCACTACATGGGGGAGGGGGGTACAACAAGTATTTCAGATTTGAAATGTCTCTGGCTGATGGTGATGGCCCTGACACATTTGTCATACTTTTCAACCTCAAAGCGAGAAATTTGGACACAATCATAAGTAGAAGGACAATTTTAAAAATTGATCTTATAAACTTAGGAAGATAATAGAATAGTATGTCTTGCATTAGTATGAATTTGCTGAAGGGTATGAAATGTGAAACTCAAATGTCTGTCATTATTTTCTAACTTTAATCTTTAATGATTTGCCAGAAAAACCACAATTTTATGAAAAACAGAACAAAAATGTGATGCAAAAATATAAAACAGCCCACAATACAGCTGGGAACCTGTCAAAGAAGGGACACGTTTTTAATATTAGTACTACTAAATTGAGCAGCTGACAAAATAAGAGAATCTACATGCATTTCTAAAATTAAAAGTAACCTATAACTCTGATCATTACAATTGCTTATTAATTGTAAACCCTCCACAATTTCTTCCAAATTTGCCATTTTGCAGAGGGATTATTAGGGGGAGAGCAACACTTTGAACCAAAATCAGGGACAGTTGAAACATTTGGATATTCTTAATTCTATAAAGCGATTTGTTTGCACGTACCTCTCAACCTCTTATCGCAGGAAATCTGGACAAGGCCAAATATATTGGGGGAACAAACAAACAGTACTAAAAATTGCACTTTTATAAACTTAAACAGTTGACAGAATAGCAGGTCTTGCTTTAGCATGCATTGTTCTGAAGGGTTTGAAGTCTGAAACTCAATGTCTGTCATTATTTAGTGACCATTCCTAAATGATTTGCCAGAAAACCGCAAATTTTATGAGAAACAAACCAAAAATAAGAAGCACAAATCTATTAATTCTGCAAAGATCTGGACAGTTGAGAGGTACAGTTCAGCCAGGGCTGTCTTTGAGTTTGGTCAAATGGGACTGCCCCCCCTGCAGCCATTCCAATGTCCCATTATTTGGCTATTTTGCCCCATTTACCATAAACAATATAATGTGTATACTGCTTTACTTCTGTGATTATTTGGATTTTATTTAAAAGTTTTATTTTATATTTTACAGCACAAACACTAATAGACATGTGCTAAACAAAGCAGTGCAGTCTCACAATAAAAACAGACTTAGCATTAAAACTTCTCTGCCCTTGAAACTCACATTCATTGAAACAGCATTGAAACCCACATTCAAAGAAAATGCATCTGGCCAGTGGCATATAAAGATTAACTTTAATCTGTTTTCAAATCATAGGCCCTTTGCACAGGAAACATACATGTGTTCTTTGATACACCTTCCTGATTGTATTATAGCAATAACCCACGCCTGGGTGTGGGTAATGCTGGATTTACCCACGATTGGCGTGGTTTGGTCCTGAGGGAGAAGCCCGAGGGACCAAACAAAGCCAACCGTGGGTAAATACAGCATTACCCACACCCAGAAGTGGGTTATTGCTATTATACCATGACATTATTTAAGAAAAGAAACTATTACTTTTCTTAAATAATGGCATAGTATAATGCCTGTTTACTGCCCTTCCGCAGATGTCTGGCATCCGCGGAGGTTCTGATGTACTGCGCGCCTGCGCAGTACATCAGAGCTGTGGGCAAAAGCAATGGAGAAAGCAAGATCTCCGTTGCTTTTTTTTTACTGTTTTTGCTATGTTAAATGGGTTTAACATAGCGAGACAGTTTTAAAATAAGCAACGGAGATGTCCGTTGCTTATTTTAAAACTGTCTCGATATGTTAAACCCATTTAACATAGCGAAAACAGTAAAAGAAAAGCAACGGAGATCTTGCTTTCTCCGTTGCTTTTTTTTTAAAACCTGTCTCGCTATGTTAAATGGGTTTAGCATAGTGAGACAGCTTTAAAATAAGCAACAGAGATCTTCGTTGCTTATTTTAAAGCTGTCTCTCTATGTTAAACCCATTTAACATAGTGAGACAGTGTTTTAAAAGTAGAGTTATACTAATGGAAAAAAGTCCCGGCGACCGGACCTTTTTCCATTAGTATAACTCGATTTACAATGTGCATGCTGGCCAATCAGCGTGCACGTTTTGGGGGGGTCATGGTATAATAAATTATATTTCTTGTATAGTACAGTACAGTTGTTAGTGGGTGTTTTAAATTTATTGTTTTGAATATTTTTCCAGTAAACAATGAAACAAAATGCATGCACCAATAATGACAAAACTGCCCAATTCAGAACACTGCCATCATAAAAGTCTACTCAAACTTCTACAATCCACCAGTATCAGTAAATATGCACAATCTCTGCGCCTATTCAAACTTCTACAATCCACCAGTATCAGTAAATATGCACAATCTTTGCAGAAGTAAAAGTCATCTAAACAATTCCACATTAAAGATATCTGTAGCTAATGAAGAGTTTGCTGCTAGCAAACAACATTATATTTCATTGCTTCATCTACAAATAAATTGCCTGTTGCCCTTGAGGAATACATTTTATATTTTACATTAAAAAATGATAAGCTAGTATTATTGCAATAGGGAATGGATGGCAAACTGATAATAGGTTCATAGTTACTAGGTATCTCCACCAAAGAGGACATTCTCAGAACTTTAGCATCCACCCCCTTTAAAAGTACAGCACAGTTTAGTATCAACAATGTACTGACATACTGTGGGAGTAGAACCCACAGACTTCTGCATCAAAAGTAAGTACACTACCTGTTGTGCTATTAACAATACAATCAAACTCAGCTTAAGCAGCACTAAACATCTGCCTTTGAAGCTCTCAGCTCCTTGAAAAATTGCACTTGACACTCAACTGTATCTTTCAACTTTGCAGCACAAGAAATCTGGAAAAAGCTAAAGCCCAAAAGCCAGGGACACATTTTAAACATTGCTTGTATAATCTTGGAAAGTTGCTAGAATAAAATACTGCATTACTACCATGCATTTTACTGCTAAGCCTTGCACCCAGGACTCAACATGACAGTCAGAGCAACATATCACTATGCCAAATCAACTACTTCTTCAAACATGGGAACACTGAAACTTAAATAACTATCATTTAGTGAATTCAATTCTCACTATAGCTCTCAAACTTTTAGCACAAAACACCTGGACAAAGCCAATAATGGAGGAATACAACCCCAAAAATAGGGACACATTTCAAAAATTGATCTTATAAACTTAGAAAATTGATAGAATAAAAGGTTTTGTGTTGTTATGTACTTTCTGAAGAATATGAAGTCTGATATTCAAATGCTTGCCATTATTTAGTGAATTAAATCCAGAAAACCAGAGATTTTATGAGGAACAGAACAAAACAGAACAAAAATATGAGGCAAAAATTTGAGCGGTTTTCACAAGTGATGGTGGATAGAGAATTCAAACTCTTGCTACCTGCACCCAAGGTACAGGGTGTGAGTCTGAGTTATTCTCTACCCACTACTGTTGCCTGAGTCTGTCTAGCTGCCAGGTATATTTATCTGGGGCACATACACACACACACACACACACACACACACACACACACACACACACACACACACACACACACACACACAGGTATATTTACAGTTATATGTACTAAAATGTGAATAAAATGCATCACAAATAATTTAGTGTATGAAGAGATGAAGCTTGCCTGCAGAGATTGCAGTCCGGTCCCCTTCCAGTTTGTGGGGGTCTAACCACACAGACGTCTGGGCATTTCTGCAGTTTGCGACATTCTGTCTAATCTGGACTGCTCTTAATTCATTCCGGATTAGTTCTGTGCATGCATGCAACTTTCGGGAAGGCTCACACGCATGTGTGGAGTCCTTTCCGGGTGTATTATTTCTTTATTTTTCTTTTTCAGTTTATTTTTTTTATTTTCCTTTTTCAGTTTATGTTTTCATTTTCAGCTGGGGGGCTTCAGTCCTGCAGTCCAATAGGATGAGCCACCCCTACAATTATCATGAATTGCACTTTGGTGTACAGCTACAGTCTTACACTGCATATATTCACCTTTTCCAATACTTGCCCACAAAGGAGCTGAGCATCATTAAGCAATAGTTAGCAGATATGAAACTGGGTGTGACCACTAACTTTAAAACACTTCTCATTTAAAGCAATTACACTGTCAACTACAGCTTTGACTAAGGGGTTTAGATTCCAAAGCTGCTTTCTCAAGGAGCACTTGCTGCCTCTTTTACTGTTTCCTTCGGCAAGTGTGACACACTCTTGCTGTGTGCTTCCCTGAAGGCTCCTCTCCAACTGTTGCCATAGCTCAGCAAGTTTTTTTTTTCTTTCTTTTTTTTTTTACTTTGTAGGTGAATTAAGGTTATTAAGGTTATGGGTTCAAGTCCTACAGGGGTTGAATGTTTTTGTGTGCAATGCACACTTTGTGTATATTTCTCTAAAGGCTTATTTGGACTGCTGGCATTGCTCAGCATGTAAATGAAGTGCCTTTGGTTTTACAGATGAAGAAAGTTGCTGTTGAAGTCTCATATGGGGTTGAATATCTTCGTCTTTTAGTCTCTCATTCTACAAGAGTGTGACACATAACAAGGTTTTAGCATGACTGCAGCTGTAGTTCAACATATAAATGAGGTGATAACAGGTGGGGGTTAGAGTTTCCTAAGGGTTGTAAATACTCATCATTGTTAGAGCAGGGTGGTTATTTACCCCTCTGTGTATATATATATACTTGTACTCCTCTCACTCTCACCTCCTTACTTGTTATCCTTTTCTCAGTTATTTTATATTTATATGCAGCAGCATCCAGGCCAACACCACTGCCAGAATCCAGTCCTGTTACCCCACTAAACATGGCTACTACACCACCTTAAGCAACATCAGAGCTAGTGCATACCTCTCAACCTCTTAAAGCAAGAAATCTGGAAAAAGTCATACATAAAAGTGGGACAAAGGCTCAAAAATAGGGACAATTTTTAAATATTGCTCTTGCAAACTTAGAAAGTTGATAGAATAACAGGTTTTGCATTAGCATGAATCTTCTGAAGGGTATGAAGTCTGAAACAGAAATGTCTGTCATTATTTTCTAACTTCAGTATTCAATGACTGGCCACTAATTTGCCAGAAAAAAACACAATTTTATAAAAAAATGGACCAAAAATATGAGGCACAAATCTGGACATTCTGTGAAAATATGTACAGTTGAGAGGTATGAGCTAGTGGTGTTCCCAGCTGCTGCATTCCTCATTAACCATCCATCCTCCACCCCCTGGGAGTACCATTATATTTCATCTGTGCATGCTGGCCCCTTCTCCATTGTCTTCCATATCCCAGATTGTGTCACAACTTCTGCTTTTAGTCTTGTCTGTGCTCTATGTTTGTTTGTGTACCTGTTATACCTAACCTAACTCTCTTATCCTCCTCCTCTTGGTGCCATTCCCCAACTAAGTCTCCTCATATTAACATGTATATATTGATATTTTATGGTATACACATATATTTTTATATCTATATCTATATCTATCTATCTTTAATCTGCACACACACACACACACACACACACACACACACACACACACACACACACACACACACACACACACACACACACACACACACATGCATATGCAGACACACATACACACACACATATACACATAACATTCCATCAAATGTATCAGCACAGAGGCCTCGTGGTCTTTTATAACTGTCACATAACCTGTTTTGTTGCTGTTACTGTGCACACAAGATCGCACAAGGCATGGCTGAGGCACGTGCACAATGAATAAGCATTGCCACTGCTCATACTTCACTGTGACCACAGCATACTCCTAACTGCTCTTCCCAGAGCATCTCTGGGAAAGATATTTATGCTCACCAAAGATCATGTACTATAGGTGCTCTCCTAGACAAGAAATATTTCCACCATGGGACTTGATAATGTACCAGGTTGTTTAATAAATGATACTAAGCAAGCCATGGCATAGCCAGCCCTAACGATTTAACCAGAGATTAGTCTCTGGCTCCATCCCTGAAGTTTGGAGTGCACAGTAGTGGTGATTCCACTCATAAAGGTGGCCCCACCACGGACCCCAGGGATTATAGGCCCATCAGCCTGATGAGTCTCACATATGTAATGCTATGGAACATATCACATCTAAACTGATTAACCACGGCATTAAAAACCTCATCAGGCTAGACCTGCAGCAGTTTGGATTTGTTAATGGTAGATGCTGTCTAATGAATCTAGTTCATTTCTTTGACAGCGTTATACAAGTTGTTGACAGTGGCTATGCTGTACATGTACCTGGCTAAGGCCTTCAACATTATATCCCATAGATAGCAAATGTTAAATGTATTTGAAATAGATCACTGTTTGATAAGATGGTTATCACATTTGCTAAGGGAAAGAATCTGTACAGTGCAGGTAGTAGGTGCTTCAAAGAGTATGAAGGTTGCCAGTGTTGATCCCCTGGGGCACCATCATGGGACCTCTTCTGTTCGGCATTTCCTTTTCTAGCCTCAGCATCACAAACCATGACCTTTAGATAAACTAGTTTACTAATCACTGCAAACTGGGAGTCATTGTCGAGTCACCCTCAAATACTCAAACACAACAACAAGAAGCTCCACTTGTAAACACCCAATATGCTAAAAATTGTCTTAAATGAAATACTAAAAACTGTGATAAAGGCATATTTGGTAAACTGTCTCTCTCTACGGCATGTGACATATACAATACCCACTCCAAAATGAAAATTTTGTTAAAGAGCTTCATGCTTAGGTTGAACCCCCCCCCCCGCCTTTGATCATCATATTATTACAGTAGTGAGGGACTCCTTCTGCTTAGCAAAGCTGGTCAACAAGGAGATATCTTTCAGAATTAAATAGGTCATTGTCCTATTATGTTCGACATTGATTATACCAATTACTGAATACAGTGACCCATTTGGGATGTACTTTACTACATATATCAAACAACTAGAAATTCCCAGAGGTTCTTAAATAAGGAAATGACCTGCTTAAAAATACTAAGTTATCAGACTAGACTGGAAGCACTGTCCCTTTATTCATTGTCTTGCAGTCTCCTGAGGGGAGATTTATGCCTTGCCTTCTAAGCCATTAGCGACCAAGTAGTTAATGATCTTTTATATCTCCACATATTACACAGTCCCATTAAATAACAGACCAAGGGAGCAAATTCTGCACCAGCAGATAAATAAAATAAGGTAGATTGATATTTTCATTACATAAAACCTTCCACACATCTGGAATAGATTGCCATTGCATATTAAACAGTGTGATATATTGTCTTTCTTCAAATGGGAGATGGAAGTCTAAGGGTGGAGACTTGCAAAGTTCAAATGGCAATAAGAGTCAATTGCCTTGTATTTCCTATGATTCGATGTTCCTATTCAAATTTACTGGAAAATGTACTGTTTGTTTTTTTTTCTTCACACAGAAGTGGTCCAATTAATATAGTATATGTTTGTAGTCTGATTTGCCTCTGTTAACTACAGCTGTTTTCAACCATGTCAGTCATTTGTTGATTATGTGATTGTTCCTTATGAATGGAAAATACTGGGCAATACACATATGGATCATTGAAAGATATTAAGTGCATGTAGCAACATTTTCCAATGCAACTCTGAGATTTCCCAGTTAAAAATGTTTTCCTACATACCAGGGACTAAACATTTAATTGGTGAATTCAGCTGCCTGAACATCCCCTACCATATTGCCATGACTGGCAACAATGGACGCCAGATAATGGGAAAGTACAACTGATATTTTCTCAAACTTGGCCAAATAGAAATTTCCTGAATATCAGGAGCAGCACAAGCTACAGATATACATATAAGGTTGCACTGGCTAATAACATCATTTCAAGAATTCAGCCATGGTAAATGAGCTTTTTGGGAAAAATGCTGAGTGAGTATTCATTCATTCACTCTCCAGTTTTCCATTTATCCAGTTCTGCATCACATGGGAGCAGAAGCCTATCCCAGGACTCATTGGAAACAAGTACAATGCTTGTATTAGCCAAATTGCAAGGTATTTTTACTTCAAAATGTAGCGACCTCAGCCTGAGAATAATGAAGATGGGGATCCTCAGGGCACAGGTTGTCAGTGTAAATGGAGGGTGTATCACAGGATGAGGTTTTTGTCTCCTACTGCTACATCCTTTTGTTCATGTATGAGATCTTACTTATTTTAAGAAATGTTTTTGATTTGTTGCATTTTGTTAGAATGTCAATCGTGTGTTATATAACTATTTCAGTCAGTGGTGTTACACTGTTTTCCATATCAGACACTGTCCATTTAGCAAATAGCATAAGAATTCACATGCACCAATATTCTAAAGCTGATGAAGGTCAAGTGTTACTAAGTTTATCACCTATTGCAACTTATAAAAATGCTAGTAAAACAGTATACACTTCTGAATATGAGAAAAATATATCCATTGCATGCCAAATGATAATCATGAAAGCAGATCTATTGCCTTCAGGCAGTACAATATAAAGATTGTTGGAATTACTTGTACTTAACAAATAAACCTTATTTTGAATGTCATTTGAATCATACTGTATACACCATCAGTATAGGTATCAATAACAGAGCTGAAAGAAAAGCTTGACTGGCTACCCTTATTTATTATAATTTATTTAAATAATTTAATCTATCTATATGTGACACTTCTGTCTACATTCATCTAGTTGTTTTAATTTGCTATTATGCACTGCACTGGATTAAAAATATTTTAAGAAAATGTATTGGGGTAGAGGAGTTATGCATTTTGCAGGGCTCATTTTAAAATGGGTTGCACGACAGTTACTGACTTCTTAGTCGACAAGATTTTTTTTTGTATGTTGCTTTCTCTAACTTAATGCATCCTTGCTCAAAGACAATGTTTTCTAACACAGCACACAATCTCATAATGACAAAATCAGTGACTGAACAATAGGTGGTCATTAGACACCAGTCATGAAGCAGCTTTAACAATAATAACACATTACTGATTTCACTCCATTATAGAGTCTCAAGTGCTGCGTAGGCAATAAGTTCCAGAATTCTTGCGTCAAAATGTGGTGACGTCCCTTGCTTCATGTCCTCTGGAGCAACATCATGGGTGAGCTCTCTAATGTCTGTCATTGCAACTTAATTTAATAAGATTTAAGCCTTTACAGCAAACCTCATACAGTGGTATCTGCATCAAAGAATATTGGGTTCTGCATATTCTTTCCCTGTTTGGATTAAAATTAGAACATTTATCATGCTGTATTCTATGTTGCAGAATGGAATTCAGATGGAAAGCAGTGCAAATCAGATAATCATGCTATCTTACTGCCTTTTAAATGAATATTTACTAGTTTGTGATCTGTGACTTGAACTACATTTTTTGTAAAACAAGCAGTGCTTATGTCATTGATGAAAAACTCTTGCTTTACTTGTCTAAATGCCTGTGTCTGATAAAAAAAGTGTGTGAGCTAGAATTTTCTGTTAGACAAGTTTGGCAAATGTATATTTCTCAATGCCTTATGAAAATAAACTGATCATATGTTATTGCCAATAGACTGCACCATTCATCACGTTGATAAGTCTTCCATATTTGGAAAAGCAAAAGCATCAATAATACCACATATGTTATGAAGGACATACAGAGAAAAGAGACAACATTATAAGGACTGCATGAGGGAGAGTTCTTAAGAGTAGGAACCCAAGGCCTGCTCCACGCTGTCCATCTTTAGTCCACAAGATGATGTGGGTCATTGTGAGGACATATGTATTGAGAATACTGAGAATAATGATTCCATTGTTCACACATTGGAAGCAGTCTTGACAAGTTCTTGTAACCAAGACAAGCTAAAAAGCACAACAAAGAAACTACAGCATTATGCTATCAAAAACATGATAATATTCTATTTATCTGGTCATATTGTGCAATCTGTTTCAAATGGAAAGCATAAAGGATCACAGAATCTAAAGCCTCAGTGGACCTAGACATACAGGTGGTATGAATCACACAGCTAAATGCAGTTGTTTCAGAAAAGAGGAAAACAAAGGTTTCTCTGGATCTTCATGAGATGCCACAGTACAATGACCACCAATACGTCCCCAAAGATTCATTTTCTATGCGGCAGTGACTACTGATTATGTACCATATGTTGCATAATGTCTTACTTACAAAGCACTGGACACTTGGGAGGGGAAAATGTGGAATAATGATAGTTGATGTGCTGCTGGCAGTATAATGTGAAAGCAGGGTAATAAGTCTGCAAAAAACTTGTAATTTGTAGAGCTATGGTGAGAGAAACCTGCTGCTTATGCTTTTTATGTACTAAATTGTCCAGAGACATGCAGCAGATAAATGATTTGTGAAAAAGTCAACGAAAAAGAGCATAAATAAATGTCAGCCATTAAACTTTGTCAACAGCAGTGCGGTACAGAACCCAAGAACTTTGCTAAATTGCCCATATTCTGACCTTTCAGCATGTTATTAAATGATGCATGTGCTATGATTATTAGATAGTACCCTTCAGATATACACAAGGGAAGCAACAAGCCTTGGTGCAATACGACAACTAATGTTTTGCAGCTACCCTTGATTACAATCTCTCGTCTTATCCAACAGCTTAATAAATGAAAGAATGCTGCTGTCACTAACTAAATGGTACTTAATATTGCATGTGCAAGGCAAAAGGCCATCAGTAAGTGTCAAGACACTTGATGAATGGTTATTTAAGGCAAAATGTGTAAAATTAATTTTAAAAATATATTTGTAATATTTGTGACGCAAAACATGTCATTCTTGCTGTGAATTAAAGTTAAAAGCAATAAATTGGACTGGTTTAATTAAGGATGACATACAAAACTATTAAGGGGTTATAAAGAGAGAATGTCTTTGTATGATGTATAAACCGTTCACAAGGGCTTTCTTTTTAGCATGCCTGTTACCAACTTTCAGTGAGATTCTCGAGGAAAGACATTTAATTATTAAAAACATCCATTTTCTCAAATGTATATCATTTCTGAGATTCATATGAAAGTTTTAGAGCTTTAAATATTTTCTGTGTTACTTCATTCATCCTTTGAAGTTGAAATGTTTCATTGGTTTCTTCCATAAACTGTGTGGTATTTTTTCAATAACGATTTTTTTTTTCATTTTGAGTAATAATGCAACAGTAGCATCTCCTGTTGTCATTATAACTTTGTAAATATTTTATAACAGTATCTGTTTCTATTAATGTGGAGGGTACAATGCTTTCTGAATTTCTAAAACAATCTTTGAGAAAGAAAACTATTTTTAGCACTCTGATTATAGAAGCTGGAATTTTTTTTTTTAAAGTAAAGCAGATATCTATTTTGCCTTTGTATGACAAGTGATTACATGAGGTATGTATTTTCCAGGAACAGCCCTTCATTATACAAAACTTTGGAAATGCACCTTTATGTACTATACTGGTAACATTTTGGTGTCGTATCATTTTACAGTGCTTTAAGTATCCTTTTCATTCCTCAGTAGCTTGTAGTTGTACTATACCTTTTATTCTGTGCACGTGTGAGGAGTAACATGCGTCTTAGAAAACCTTGGTCTGCATAGTTTTTCATACCTCTATTACTAACCAGTGAGATGTAAAACAATCTTAGGCATATGTGGTACTGGTTAGACCCAGAAGATACTGCTGCTGCTGCTTGGTGAGATGGAAAAGCAAAACTAAATATTCGGATGTACTTCTCTGCAAGCAACGGCAAGTCTCTATCTTCCAGCTGTCACTCAGATATCAGCAAACTCTTTACTTCACACATATCAGCTCAGAGTCCCTACATTTTTACCATCTGATGGATAAGTAAAGCTTACCAAAAGCTGTTAAGTTAATGACTGCAGTGACCAGATTTCCCTATAAACACTCATCAGCCCTTGACTGATGAATATCCACTGTCCATCTCTCATCCTCATGGCAGTCTATATTTACACAGTTCAGCTTATCAGAGTCATGCACTCTTTATGCTTTTTCTCATTTAGAGCACTTTTTATCCTTTAGCTTAATTAGAACTTTATCCTTTAGCTTAATTAGAACTAGAAGGCTGTTCTTAACTCTGGCTAATTCCAAACTAATATTCAACTGTGTGGAGAGATATGTCCTGTTAGCAGCAGCAGTTCATGATCAGAGTGTCTGGAGATCTCCAAAAGATGTTTAGCATTAAATCAGCAAACACAGCTTGCCATAATATCTTCACTGCAATGATAGTTTCATGGAGGGGCTTAGACAAATACACATATACACACACACACACACACACACACACACACACACACACACACACACACACACACACACACACACACACACACACACACACACACACGCACACACACGCACACACACATACACACACACACACACACACACACACACACACACACACACACACACACACACACACACACACATATAATATTGTTTATTGAACAATATAAAATTGTAAGATCTCTTGTATTAAAGTGATCTCAGCTTGAGGAGCATTCTTACATTGCATTCTAGCTACTACCCATTCTATTCCCAGTTGCTGAGGGATACTGGCGTATCGCCCTGTGGTTCTAGCTACGCTAATTTGGTACTGTCTCATTGGGAAAGTACATATATTTTTGTCAATGATCTATTTAAGGATGTGGTCAAATACTATGGGAGATTTATTGATGACATCTTTTTGGTCATAGAAGGGCCGTTACATACAGCCGTAGATTTGGTTACCATGATGAATAGTACAACTGAATTTTTACAACTTACCCATTCTTTCCATATGAAGTCTATGGTATTTCTAGATGTTGAAGTGATAAAAAATTCTGAAGACAAGCGATATGAAGCTACATTGTATAGAAAGCCAACAAATTCAAATAAATTTCTACATTTCTCAAGCACCCACCCTATACATCAAAAACGTTCGGTCTTGAAAGGCCAATTAGTTAGGGCTGCAAGAATGATATCAACTATGAGAAATTTAATGAGGAATGTTTGAAGTTAAAGGGAATGTTTCTAAATAGGGATTATCCTTTGAAAATGTTAGAGGAACTCATACAGGAAGTAGCCTTGAAGAGAATGAACGGTATTTATGAACCCATACTTGGGATAAAGGCAGATATTAGGGTAGATCAGGAGGAGCACCGTACGGTGTTGAATCCTGATCGAAACTCGTTGGAGTTTTCCCGGAACCAGTTCAATTTAGCCTGTATTATGAATTTTTCATATAATCATGTGGATATAAAGGAAATTATGTATAAAAATTGGTCATTATTAAAAGATGACATGGAGTTGGGCCTAGAGTTTAAATTCATGCCCAAAGTGGTCTGGAGAAAGGGTAGGAGTTATAAAGAAATGTTTCAAAAACATAAAATTACCACCTATCGAAGTTTGGGCATGAAACAATGTGGTTGTTGTCCACATTGTTATATAATAGAGGAAGGAAGCAATATAATGGTTAATGGCTTCCAAATTATATTAAAGGCTACATTCAATTGTAATACTAGAGGGGTAGTTTACGTGTCAAAATGCCAAACATGCCCTTCCTTTTATATAGGAAAAACAGATAGAAGATTAAAAGATAGAATAGTCGAACATCAGAGGAGTATAAACAGAAAAGGGAGGACAATGCCTTGGCAATGCATGTAGCAACCCATCCAGACCACAAAGTTAAATTTAAAGTGATCCAGCAGATTCAACGAGATGAAAGAGGGGGACCACATAATTTACTATTGGAAAAAATGGAGTTAATGTGGCAGATAAGGCTCAATGCATTTGTGAATCCAGGATTGAATGACAAATGCTCTATAATGTGCCTATTGAGGCTGAAAAGTTTGGAAAGGTAAAATGATTTGATGGAAAACAACATGGGTTGAGTTAATATAATCAAGTTAGTACATTAAAGTTAGGTTAAAGTGGAACATATTGACAATAAATGTTGGGTTTTGGTGGTATAAGATTGGTTTCATAAAGAGTAGTGACGTATATATGAGATATGAAATCTAAAAGTTATCGGGTTAGATGTTATCGGTCTCTGCAGTATGGCCCATTGTGTATAAGTGTGGATAGATGCATGTATAAGATGAGAGTGAAATATGTGTATATATATATATATATATATAGATATAGATATATATATATATATATATATATATATATATATGTATATATTTTATATACATAATATGTAGACATGATAGCTATAAATAGGGTTTAATGATATATACACATTAACATGGGAAATTAGTAAAGTCTTTCAAGGTTTTTAGCGGCATGTTCCTTTAAAAGGAATGGGATTTCATAATGGATGTTTGGCGCACTTTTTAAACCACTTTTAAACAGTTTTGTATAAATGCAAGTGTTTGAATTTTATCATTGTGTGTTTTCTGAAGAGGTCCTACATGAAAGTGGGACGAAAAACATATTTTTATTTTTAGCATTTAAATAAGTATTAAAATCGGTGGTTCCGTATTTTCAGCTGTGGCTTTTTTCATCAGTTTGAGAAATTATAAGTGGTTTTTGGACCTTTTCTGAATTATCACTTGTGATACAGGCAAATGTATATTTATATAAAAGTAATCATACTATAACTAACATAAACATTTTACTTCACATATATTGATATATATCATAGAAACTAAGCAACTTTACATAAATTATTCAATTCCTGCCTTTTTTTTTAAATAAGAAGCATCTTTATTTAACCATTACTTACTCCATAGGCAATCATACGGCTATACAAATGAAAACAAGCCACACCGACACAATCCTAGTTGCAAGCATTTTACATCTCAAACTGTAGTGACACATTCCCAGTTGCAAACATTATACATCACTTATAATCTACTCAGTCTTTTTCAGTCAAACATTACATAGCTCATTTAAGTCCTGCCACTTTTAAACCTCATTCCTCCCTTGTATGCATTGTTCCCACAATTCCCATTTTTTCCTATGTACTTTGCTCCTATCCTTTTCTAAAGATTTTAATTCCAGTTGTTTTATCTGTTACTATATTCACTAATTTTAGTATAGCTGGTTACGATTTTTATTTCCATTTTCTATTAATTGCTTTTTTTGGCAGCCACAGTTGTTAGGTACAGCAAGGCCTTACCATGCCTAGGCAATTCCGATTCTGTATCATAGCTCAGAAAAATTACCGCCCTCATCAGGCCAATCTGCCACCCAGCATCTCTGACAGTGCATCCCACAGGGAATCTTTAAAGTCAGCCAATTCACCTCATTCCCGGAAAATATATTCATACCTCCAGCGTTTGCTGTTTGCCTGAGGAAAAATTTCTCTGGAATCTACTTGGGGTATAGAAATATCTGTGCAAACATTTCCAGGCAAAACTTCTAAATCTTCTAGATTTATTTGCATATTTGGGTGACATACATATATCCTCTCATTGTTTCTTTATGAATTGCTTATCAAACATCTCTTCCCACTCCTTTCTAACCTATTCTGATTGAGTCTTATAGTCATTATGCAATATTTTATATGCTCTACTAATTATTCCTTTTTCAATGGCAGCTTTGGTTCTAGATTCTACTAAAAACTCAGCCAGTGCTGGTCTTTCATTTAGGACCTCACTATTTCTTTCTCTTTGCCTGTACTCTGATATCAATCCCTGATAGGAAAGGCAATCTGTAAACTGCAGTCCAAATAAATTCTTGGTGTTTTCCCATTATATCATCTTTTCCTCTCTAGTTATTTGCTTATAATACCTTGGCTCCTTTGCCAATTTTCTCAAATAAATTTCAGCCCCCTCTTGCCTATTGTCTATATCCCTAATTGCAGTCATCCTTATCAGCAGAATCTCTTTTTTTCCAATCCCATGTTGGCTTAATTCTTAAAATACTTTCTGCTACTTTATGGATATAATATTCTGTATGATTATTGTTATTATCCTTAAAGGCTTGCATCCAAAATCCCAGTTTCTCCTTGTTTCTTCAGCCCCCCCCCTCCCGTTTCATCATCATCTCTTTACACTTTGAAATATACTTTTCTGCTTGTGTTACGTATATGAGTATTAACTATGTACCTCTAAAATACCCCTTCAAATTTGGTAAACTCAATCCGCCCTGGCCTACTGGAAGAATCAGCTTATTCCATTTGACTCATGCCATCTTCCCCTCCCAGATCAAATCCTTCAGCTTTTTATTTATTGCTATCCAAAACTTCTCCTCTGGTTGATAAAAATATGCCTGTCCTGTGCATAAGAGTAAAGGGACAAAAACATTTAACTGCTTGTATCTTATTATCCATATCCATATGACAGAGCTTCCATTTTTCTCAGTTTTTGTATTATCTTCTGTTTAATCTCTCCCCACATATCCTAAATGGCCATATCAGAATCTCTTAAGTACTTCATTTTATAATGTCCCCATAAATATAAATATTGTGGACCAATTCATGTGTGAGTACATAATTTACTGCTATTGCCTTTGTTTTAGCTTCATTAATTTTGTATCCAAAGAAGATCTGAAACTGTCTCAAAATGTTCCACAACAATGTAATGTCTCTTTCTGGTTTTGTCACATATAAAATAGTATCATCTGCAAATAAAGCCAGCTTTTCTTCACTACCATATCAATTATATCATTGAATTTCTGAGTCCCTTATTTTCTTTGCCAGTGGTATTAAATATAATGCAAATAATAAAGGGGAAAGAGGATACACTGTCTGGTTTCTTTGCTCAAGCAGAAATTATCAGAGAGGACCCCACCCACTTTCATTTTCACCTCTGATCCCTCATATATCCTCCTAATCAACCTTATATTTTTTTTCAGGAAATGCAAATGCTTCCATTGCCCTGCTCATAAAGTCCCAGCTTACTCTGTCAAATGCTTTCTCTGCATCAAGACCCACCAATGACAATGGTATTTTCTTACATTCTGCTTCTGGATCATCAATGTTCTGTTAATGTTGTCAGATGTTTGCCGCCCCTCCACATAACCGCACTGATCCATATCTATCAGTTGTGGCATTACTTTTGCCATTCTTTCAGCCATTATAGACATGAACACTTTATAATCATGGTTTAGTATTGAAATGGGCCTGTATGAAGCTGGATCTGATGGATCCTTACCCCCTTTAGGCATTACAGCTAACACTGCTTTCTTCCAGGATGTTGGTACTTCTCCTCAAAAATACTGTTAAACAAAACCTTGTGGTTTGAACATTGTCAGCAAGAGCTATTTTTGTTTTAGCTTTAGATCATTTATGGTTATGATAATGATTACAACAAATGTGAAATGCTTGATATTTGTATTTGTAACACTTCTATATGCTTATTACTTCATAAGAAGAATGTTTATACATTATGTGAGAAAGAGTTCGGTAATCCTATACATCTGCTGTGTGCTGATACATTTTTCACGACATGTATATATTTTTGTAAGATAGTGCTGATGCTGTATATAGTTATATTTAATTAGTTTTAGTTTTTACAATGCATTTTAGATTGATAACTGCATCCCCCTGCATATGACGTATTGCCTTTAGGCATTTATGATAGGCTATTGTGATTTTAAATCTGTTGAGTCTGTATACTTTTGTTAGGTCTGAGCACTTACATTCATTTTACTGTTTGCTTTTACTTGTGAGTGTTGTTATATTTGCGTACTAGGATTAAAAACTTCATACCTCAGCTGCTGTGGTGGTCACTGGATTTTATTTTTTCATTGTTTTTGTGTCAAGTAATGACCTTTACCAAACAGTTTACAAATTTGTTTCAGTGGTCTATTATTGAGCTGCAAACAAATTGGAGAATAGGAAGTATATGAGTTTAATGTTGATGTTTTAAGTGGTTACATTTTAATTTATAAACTAGTGAGGAACAAAAATAAACAAACTATAAAAGCAAACAAACAAAAAAATGAAATGGGAAGTCACACAAACAAAACTGTTATGGTAAAATACTTAGCACTTTCGTCCCTCAGTTTCTTGGGACTTGTTCAGAGTGTGAAAACACAGTCCTGGTGCCACAATGTATTTATAGTAAAGATTATCCAATCACATCTCTTCACAACTTAATTGATTATTCAGCCTTAAAAGACTAGAAGAAAAGATAGAAAGTATGTTAAAATTGTAAGTCAAAACAAATAAAATTACAGTAAGAAAAATCCAGATATCAACACATATTACCAGTGTATCTTGTAAACATTTTAAAAATGTAATAATACATATATCAAGTATTCATTAAGCTTGCTAAAACCAATTATAACGCTTGTGCCCTAAGTTTCAGCACACTAAACAAAGATATATGGTCATTAATATCTGGTGGGAAAGTTGCATTTAATTTTAACTGCCATACTAGTTCTTTATACTCTAATAATGTCCCCATGTCACCTCCTCTTTCCCTAGAAGGAGTTTTATTATACTTTATAAATGTATGACCACATAAAAAAAATGTCTTTTTTTTTTGCAATTTAAATATGCACTACTGTATATGTGAACTTCATCTGAACTGATTGGAGCTTATCTCCCCGGGCATCTACTGAAAATGGACATATATCCAGCTAGACTAGCCCGGTCAACAAATGTAAAATAAAATAAATACTAAAAATTATCAATAAAAAATATAATTTTTTGAAAGACTTACAAGCTTCTGAGTGTCTGTTTAAAGCAACTGTTATTTTTTTCTTTTTGATATCATTTAAATGTTCACTGATAATGTCCTCAATCTCCTTATAGTAGTTCCACTGTAAAATGCTAGAAATGACACACATCGCTACATAAACAACTCCTGTTGTATTACAAACACAGTGACTAGGGCATGGAATGCTTCTTTTAAAATTTCCAACATTAACAAATGACCCCTCATCTATAAATTTAAAAAAGATGCATCTTTCACATTTCCTCATTAATATTCTCTTCATATGTGTGAGATTATGCCTTGAATTCACTTCAAGAATTTTTTGAATGCATCTACCTTTACTGCAAACTAGACTGGATACTTCACCCAGCTTGTTCTTAATATTGTGATCAAAGGAAATATTCCAAACCTTTACTATCTTTACATATTTAAAAGTGGCAGTACTAAAAGGTAAAAACCACTGAAGGCTTCTCCCCTCTGGTGATAGGGGGTACCCCTCAACTTTGTAGTGACACTGATATTTTATTAGGATTTAGAAGAGGGGCAAATCTATCTTGTTTACCTCCCCAAACCTCACTTCTCACATTGTATAACAGAGGGTGTGGATAACCCCTATCAGAAAACTTAGAAATCAAGTTGTGAAGCTTAAGCATAAAACAACAGTCATCACTCATAAATCTTGAAATGCGCACCATTTCACCTTTTACAATACTGATTTTTTTGGTGCATAGGATGTCAACTCTCAAAATGAGAAAAAGAGTTAGAACAAGTCTCTTTTTGATAAATTATACAGGAAAAACATTTTTGTGATTTTTACTTAATGAAATATCTAAATATCTAATTACACTCTGCAGAAGTCATAGGAAACTGAAGGACGAACACACCAAGAATTTTACAATAATAGTTTTTTGTGTGACTTCCACTTTTGTTTTTTTTTAGTACATTTTTAATTTAGCTTGTTTTTGCAGGAACACAGGTATAAAATGCACCGTATATGGGTTACAACAGTTTGGCTAGCACTTAGTGCAGAAGACTAAGGCCATGAACCATTACAAAGCTACACAGACTGGTTTCCTCTGCCTTCATTTTTCTTCTGTGTAATTCTACCAAGTTACTTCATCAGACAGTACCCCTGGGCTACTCTCAAAAAGGGCACATATAGTCTGCTGTCTCAGACTATTTGCAAACACACTGTACATTTGTCTTTTGAATTCCTGCACCCTTCACATAGATGTTAATTAATACTACATGTTGTTTGCTATAAATCCGAGCATGTCCCTTTAGTTTAATAGGATGCCAGATGTATTTTCACTAAATGTTAATTTCAGTGGGAAGAGACCTTTATGGTTTCTCGTGTTAAGTCTGGTTCATTTTTGTGAAAATGATTTGTTTAATTTAGAAAATGTCTGTCTGTGTTTTTGCTGTAAAATTTGAAAAAAAAAATCTCTATAATTGTAAAATCAAAGAATAAAATATTATGTAGACTGACAGGTTTGAACAGTGTTTATGGTAGTTTGAAAGAGACAGCTAAGTAATGGGATATTTGTATGACTGGCAGGGTCTGATTCATTACCCTGCAGAGAGATCCATTTGTTCAAGAGGTGGAGGTATATGTTGTAACAATACAGTATTATTAACCATTCAAATAGGTCCTGTACTAAGTAATGTCAGATGGGTTAGCTACTCTTGATGACTGAGAAGATGTCAAAAACAAGATGCAGATGTGCTGCAAGCATTAAACACCCCAACCTACCCACAAAAAAGTATGGTAAATGCACTAATATTTCTGATTTTCTATGATTTGTGAGTTGTTGAACAAAACAAAAGCTTCTGGGATATTTTTGTCTGTAATTCTTGTTCTTTGTTTATTGGACTAAAGAATGCATTAATTCATTAACAGGCCTGGGTTGTGTAATATAATCTAATCATGTTTTAATAATAATTTTTCAGTACCTTCTTTATAGCCTCCAGCAAATGCAAAGGGATTAACATTTGTAAGGTCATATTGCCTGCATTATTTGGAGTATTCAGAACAGTCTGATCTTCAGCATCCATTGCGTAGTTATTGTTTCATATTACTGTGATACGATCTGCTCTACAATTAGATTGTAAAGGATTTCTGAATTTAATTAAAAGTTATGCTATGGCAGTTACTAGAACTCCAACTTGTTAATGAGTTGCTTCCTGTGGCAAGGGTACAGGGTTTGAATCTTTCCACCTACATTTACCTACTATGTGACATTGCACAAGTCATTTAATTGAGAGAGAGAGGGGCAAGTAAAGAATCACTGGAATGGTTATGTGGGGAGGGAGCATGCTGCGTTACTCTGCCTAGAGCCTATTTGACAATGATCCAGCTCTGCATGTGACACTCCTTTATTCTCAGCAAAGAATTAGATTCAAGTAGTCTATAACTAGATGACATAACAAGGTTATGTAACTGGCCTTCTCTCATTTTGCATTTTCTGAATAATCCATCTGTAAGTATGTGAAAGCATCTTATAGTACTGGAAGAAAACTCTGTGCAGGACTGTTTCTTTCTTGTAAAGCATTCCTTTTTTTCTATTTTAATGCATTGTCATTCTCCAATCTTAGGAATATCACAGAAGCAGTCACCTTGTGGTTCACAATCGAATCAAACTCAAAGTTGAGCAGTTATTGTTCCAAATGGATATCAGAATGCTGACAGCCTCTGTACAATCTGATCACCCCAAGGCCACCAATCATTTTTCAATAAAATGGGCAGTGATGTTCACAATATGTTAATTTTACATTAAGTGTATATATGTGCTTCACTTTTCTGATTGTTCAGAGTACCTTTGTTTCCTGTTTACACAGTTTTGCTTGTCTACAGTGATTTTTATTGAAAATTGCATGAGAACTGATAAATTTCTGTATATGATCTGTATTGGTTAGAATGGGTAGTGATTTAAGTGACTTTATAAAGGGACATGTTATAGAACTGCACTCTGAAGGCTAATCCCCGTGTGATATTGCTAAATGTTTGGCTATTTCACAATATGGAGTACAAAATACCATTCATTTAGGCGGTGTAACACATTGTGCTAACTGTGGCTGTGATTGCAAAACATCGCTCAGAGATGACAGATGTCTGAAGAGCATTGTTACAAGTCCTCATAGTTCGTCTGTTTGAATAGCTCATTTGGCTAAAGAAAGGGGGAAATAATATCAACTCCAGAACAATTAGACATGTCTAGCAGAAGATTTTAATCTGTTGGCAAGAAAACTGGCTAAGAAACCGCTGATCACAAAGAAGCAGCTTTGTGATCAAATAAAGTTTTATCATGCCTTGAAAGATAAGTCTGCAGAGTGGTGGGAGCAAGTGCTGTTTAATGATGAAAGTACTTTTCACTAAGTGTGAGGGTTAGGCTACAATTACATGAGATGTCCGTTGGCAAATGCATGAATCCAAAGTATATGATTAAGACAGTCAAACATCCTTCATCCATTATGGTATGGGAAGCCATCTCAGTAAAAGGGCATTTTGGAATTTACATATTTGACAAAGGTGAAAAAGTGAATGCTGTAAAGTATATTTCTGTGCTGAATTCAAAAGTAAAACTCTAAATCAACATTTCTGTAACAACAATATGTCAGCATGTCATACTGCCAAGACTGTCAAGAAAGGGTTTGCCGACAACCACATTCACCGCCTTCCAAACTGGCCATCAAAGTCGTCAGATTTCAATGTAATAAAAAATTGCTGGAATGTCATGAAGAGGAAAGTGGCATCTCATCGACCAACCACAGAAAAGGATTTAAAAGATGTCATCAAACACATTTAGGTGACTGAGATCACATTGAAATACTGCAAATCACTGGTTCACATCATGCCATCTTGTATCAAGGCTGCATTGAAGAATAAGGGAAATCTTAACAAATGCTGACTGCTAGATGTGTAGAATTATCTTTTTCTCTGATTTTCAATAACTATTTGCTTGTCAGGCTGAATACAGCTACAGCAGTTGTTGTTGTAATGCAAAAAGACAAGAAATGGGCAATATTGGTCAAGAAAATGAAGCGTCCTTATTTTTTTGGCCACTACTGTATATATATATATATATATATATATATATATATATATATATATATATATATATATATATATATATATATACTTGAAGCTATAATTCTGCTCAGTACCTTAAGACTCAGGCAAACATTTCTGACTTCATAGTACAGAGAATTTAATGAAATGTGCTTTTTTGTAGCTTACAAAAAGCAAACCCTTCTTTCCTTCTGTTAAAAAAAAAAGTTATGATAAGCAAAATAAGACACTAAACAAAACAATATTGTAGCCACTTTTTAGATTATTATTGTTTTATTGTAAAATATATTTTTAAACAGTCTTAATGGAAATAATCTTAACAGAAGTGGGATGAAGCTATTTTTCTATTATTTTTTCACTTTTGCCACCACTATTCATTTTGTAAATATGATTATTAGAAACTGCAAAAAATACCAGCACAGCTAGAGTCTTCTCTGGGATACATGAGCTACACTGCTTCTGAATCTCCAGGAATTTCTATTTTTAAGTCTTAAAAATATATTCAGGCCAAAAAAAATTGCCCTAGGTCTAGATGTGCCATGTTTTGGTATTTTTCTGGCCTTCTAAATGCAACATAAGTGCATTGTTTGACTATACTACCTTCCTAGATTTATCCAAGGCATTTGACACAGTCTCAAATAATAAACTACTGTCTTGTCTCTGTGACCTCAACCTTAACAACCCCACCCTACTCTGGTTTAAAAGCTATTTAGGTAACCGCCAACATTCAGTCAAATGGTATAACTCTCTATCCCCCCACTTCCAACCTCCTTAGGCATGCCGCAAGGATCATTCCTGGAACCCCTTATTTTTAATATCTTCACAAACCAACTCCACTCAGCTATCTCTAAAGCCAACATAGTCCAATACGCTGATGACACAACTTCTCCAACAAAAAGCCCAAGAAGCCTTCTCTGAAATAGAGAACTGGCTTAGCAACTCACAACTCATACTAAATCCCAAGAAAACACAACTAGTGCTACTCCACTCTACTAATAAATGAGCAACCTTACCTTCTCTATACTCTCCGCCAGCAAAACCCAAGTCACCCGTCACTGAGGCTAAACTCCTAGAAGTTACCAGTGACCAGCATCTCAAATTCACAAAGCACGTATCAACAACCACCACTAAAGTCCACAAAAAGCTAGGTTCCCTCTATCGCTGTAAACGTTATCTAACCACTGAATCTCGAATTGCAATAGCCAGGACCCTCATCCTATCTACTCCACTTTATGAATCCCCAATTCTAACTAATCTTTACAAAACTGACCTTAATAAACTTTCCATCTGTTACAACAAAATCGCTAGATTCGCTATCAATGCCATATCACGATCCCACCACTGCCTTTCCCTACAAGCCCTGCACTGGCTTG
This sequence comes from Protopterus annectens, assembly GCF_019279795.1. NCBI lineage: Eukaryota > Metazoa > Chordata > Ceratodontiformes > Protopteridae > Protopterus > Protopterus annectens. The sequence continues at coordinate 1,029,955,521 of NC_056728.1, forward strand.
AATTTATGAACCTATTAAGGTACCATCAACTCAGCCTAGCTCATCTAATTCTGTACTATCCTGAGAAAACCCCTCACCTGAGTAAAATGCTGAACTTATACAATTCAAATAGACAACTTTGGTCCTCCAACAAAGCCTTAGTTGAAACCATCACATGCAAAAATAACTCTGGAGAATCACTATTTGCCCATGAAATAGCAAAAATATGGAACAACCTTCCCCAGACCTCAAACTACAAAACTCCACACCCTCCTTCAAAAGTCTACTTAAAACATACCTCTTCACCAACCATCTGTGCAACTGTAATTGACCCCCTGAAGCCTTGTCCACTGATTATTTCTACACACCATCAGTCCTGGACAACACAAACAACACCAGCTAACTATACCTATCCATGTCTGAGCAATAACCATTATATGAGTGTATGTATAATGTGTGTGTATGTGTGTGTGTGTGTGTGTGTGTGTGTGTGTGTGTGTGTGTGTGTGTGTGTGTGTGTGTGTGTGTGTGTGTGTGTGTGTGTGTGTGTGTGTGTGTGTGTGTGTGTGTGTGTGTGTATATATATATATATATATATATATATATGTGTGTGTGTGTGTGTGTGTGTGTGTGTGTGTGTGTGTGTACACTCTTACATGTATATTTGCTTGAATGTATATATGGAAACTTAAACATTTATATACTCTTATTCAGTTGTAAAATATCTTGCAATGGTCTACCAGTTTCTTATCTACTCTCATTGTATATTTTGCGCACTTGTATTTTCAACAAAAATGGGGCATATCTTCTTATTGTATACTTATGGTTGTAAAGTCTACAATCTGTATGCTACTACTCTGTAATGTCTCTTTTGTAGATTTTTCTTCTCTCTGTAAACTTATGGAGTTTTTCTCCCCAGGGCTCCGCTGAAAACAGACATTTGTTGTCTAGTCGGACTATCCTGGCAAACAAATGTTAAATAAATAAATAAGTAAATAAGTATACTTTAGGTACACAGAGCTTAACATCAAACTTGATGTCCATAAACGATAACCATTTGAAATGTCAGCACTCACTCTACAGAAACTGAATGCCCAAAAAATGGAATTACATATACCAAGTCTGACATGCCATTTCTCAGAATATTCCCTTTTCTCCAAGGTATGGCAATCTCAGAGTTGGTATGCATAAGTGAGAGTGGTGTGGGGGGCTTGCCCCCCACATAGGAGGGTATAGGGGGAGCTTGGCCCCCCTGCAAAAAGAAGTTTAAAGGAGAAGAGCAATTTTCAATATTTGCTGTTCTCCTGTGTTTTTTATTTTTTTTTTTTTTCAGCTTGTCGGCACTCTGCATTTCGAGTGCAGACATTTCGGTAGGGAGCCCCATAAACATTAGAGTGCTTGGAAAATGTCCTAAATATCATCCAAACCAAAGGGTGAAAAGGTCATTTGGGCAAACCATTCATTAAAAACTGCAAGAAAGACCCAACACAGCTGAAGACTTCACTGTGTAATACCTTAAACCCCCTTAGTTAAGTCTCTGAACAACAGACCTCTTATTGGATCATACCATAACAAATAGCTACAGGAATAATTTATGGTATTGTATTCTCCAAGAAGAAAACCTAAGATATCAAATGAATCAGCTTAGACTCTAAAACTATGGTCTCTGACATTGTATGAACTTCCTGACAGCAAAACTCTTTGCTTTTATATTGCATGTCACTCTGTATATTAGCCTTAACAAACATTTATTGCATGCAATCTTTTTGTATAAACATTTACTTATTTTTCTCTCTCTTCTACCTCTATTGTAAACAATGTATTCCCTTTGTTTTACTACCATTTTTAGACAACTTTTTATTATGCTATTAAGTTCAGAAGGATTAAACATGCACATCCTCACTCTATCCTAAAACCTTATCTGAGACTTAACACTTCTAATTTCATCTCTGGTTTTCAAGAGATATTAAGTGTTTCAGACTGTGCATTTTGAAAATCTACTTATTAGCAAAACAATTCACAACAGTAGGACGAAGAATAATTATTTATTTATTTATTTATTTATTTATTTATTTTCCATTTGTTTACCAGGCTAGCTCTTCTGGGTGGAAGCCCATTTTCAGCAGAGGCCCGGAGGGAAAATCTGCAAAGTAAAAATATATATTGACAATTGCATTTCAAAACATGGTTACATATATCCATTGACAATTATTGGATCATATCACAGGCACATTTATAGAGTTTACAGTAGCAATACGAGAAGATTAGAAAGCCCCCCCCTCCCTTTTTTTCTTTTTTTATATATACAAAGCAGATATGGATTTACATAGAAATGGATTTATACATATACATTTTTGGAAGATAGATACATTTATTTTGTGTATTTGCATTATGAAGATGATAATTGTATTGTGTTTTCTCCTAAATCCTGCTTAGAATATTTATGTCGATCAAAAGCATTAAAATTAAAATTAAACTGCATTATATAAAGCAGTATTTATTGAAAAACACTAAACAACAACACCAGATTAAGCATCTTTGTCAGACTATAACATAGACTTCTTCAGAATCAACCATTATAACATTGTTACAAGATTTAAATACTCCATCCATGGGAAGCATATGATCAAACTGGTTTACTATGACTTATGTGAACTGCATTGCTACTAAAGTAGCATGGTCGAAATCACCGTTTACAAGCAAGAAAACCGATCTAAGAGACATTGATCACTGAACAGCGATTAACAGGTTGCAATTGATCATTTGCATCATGACGTACTGATATATGCAGTCACATAGAGTACGTCATGGCTACCTTGCTATAAGAGTGCACAAAACATGTCAGCTACACCCAGATGGGCAGAATACAGTGAATATAACTAAAAGAAATTGTAAGGATTTACCCATAAATTAGCCCAGTTCCTCACTGTAGTGCGATCTCAGAGTTGTTATATTTAATGTGCAAGGGGCATGGGGGGAGCAGCCCCCTATATGGGGGGTGTAGCCCCCCTGCAAAATAGTAGAAGTAAGCTAACTAAAACTCATTCTTTGTAGTCAACACAGGATCATGGCTGGAAGGCAGGAATATCAAACATGTTGAATACGCATGTTCGTATTTACTATTTTCGACATTCTGGTCTTCCGTTTTTGTCAAATTCAATATTCTTTTTCATTTTTATAGCCATTTGACCCAACCCCTTTTAACCATACCATAGTCAACTGATCAAACTCACCAATCAAATGAATGCTTGCTTAAAACCCTCTTGCAATGGTCTTCCAGCCATACCAACCAAATGCAATATACACACACTTAAAAAACATACAAATTAAAAAATTGTTAATGAAACATTTCCCTAAATCAAATAAGACTTTAATCTTAATAAATTTGCAATGGAAATATGTTCATTCAGCCCAGGAAATACTGTGGTATTGAGTTTGACTTGCCAAATAACTTCCTGCCTCTTGATCAAACCACGCCAGGGTCCTCCCTTATTATTTTGCACAACAGAATCTATCCCATGGAAGATAAATGTGTGATTGGGATGTGTACAGATATGCCTGAACAGTGAGTTTGTCATGTTTTTCTTCCTGATATCCAGATTATGTTCATATATCCTGTTTCTAAGCCTACGTTGTGTTTTCCCCACATAGAAGCTCTTACAATTTTGACACAGGGCAAGATACATCACTCCTTTTAAGTTAAAGGTACAATGAAATATTGGATACACCATACCATTATTGACTCTAACCTTATCACCCTCTAAGACAAATTTGTACTGAGTGCAAAAACCACATTTAAAAGTGCCATTCCTTTTGCTCGACCTGGAAACTGTTGGACAATCAGTGATTTCTCAATAGTTTTTGATGGATTTCCTTTTCTGTACAGAACACTGGGAGGTCAATCCAAGATATTTCTGTTCTGTAATATAAGAATGCTAATGTTTTTGAATCTTTAAGTATGAATGGTGGGATTTATGTCAATTCTGGTTTTATTGCAAATGTCATGTGGTTGTTGTTTGGCTGTTAATAAGTAGTTTTCTAGAGGCTGTCCAAGTGTAAAGTTGTAAGAAGTGTTGGAGGTCAGACTAGAGGGCGTTGCCAGTTTTATTGGATTCTAGAAGGAGGATGTCATCTGAATATAGTATAAGCATAAAGGGTAGTACGTCAAGGTGGAGGTCATCTATGAAGAGTGAGAAAAGTAAGGTGTCGAGAACAGAGCCATGTGGCATGGAAAGTTTAGTGTCAAGAGTAGATCCTCGTGGCACAAAAAGTAAGGTGTTGAGAAAAGAATTGTGGCACACCACTTTTTTGAACTGACCTGGTTGATAGTATGTTATTGGCATATACTTTATACGTTCTGCCACTTTCATAGTTATGGAACAATTTGATGACATTGCCATCAACATTTAATTTAGAGTTTTAAATGGAAGGGAGATATTGACAGTTTTGAATGCCCTAGTTATATCTGTGAAGGCACTAGCTGTAATAAGACCATCTTTCATGTTATTACAGCTGGGGCTGGTGGCTATGAATAGGGCACTTGTAGTGCTTATAGAATAGTGAAAGATATACTGCTTGTCACAAAGGAATCTGCAGCTTTTAATATGCTTAAATACTTGTTTGTATGGTAGGTTTTGAGAATTTTAGTGAGAAGGTATAAGTTTGAAACAGGGCAGAAATCTTTTAGGTGTGTAGGTGCTGAGCATTTTTGGTAGATATATCATGACAAAGTGCTTAAACTAACTGGGGCCTAGACCTGAGATTAAGGACAGATTAAAGATGGGGGTTAAAGATTTGGATACCTACTCAGCTGTATGGTTTAGAAATATTTGGTGCCTGTGCCTGAATTTTAAAACTTTTGAATTGTCATTAAGTAGTAGTGATTTGCTGTTGTAGCACAGACATGAAACGTGTCTGCAAATGAAGTTAATGGGTAGACTTGGGACTGTGAACTATTTGTTACCTCTAGTGTTAATTGAGTTGGATAAGAATTTGTTAGTAATTTAGGTGGAACTGCTTGTAGTTCTCAGTAAGGTTAGATGAGAGAGTATGGAGGTTGTTTTAATGTCAGTTGCAGTTATGATTGCCTGTACATTGTTTAATTTTGTTCCGGAATAATTTAGGCTTAGAGGCATAGTTGGCTTGTTACTTCCTTATATAAAGTGCTTAAACAATGCTGGTTGCTATTCTGTCAGAGTTCCTCAAGGCAAGTAAGTTGTGCAGTTGTTTGTTTTTAGGGTCTTTCTTCTAGCTATACCAGGCCCTATCCCTTTGTTTTAACTGCTTTTTATTTCACTTGCTAGCAAAGGGTACAATTTAATACTTACATTCCTTTTAGTCAGAGGAAGGAGTGTTCTGAATTTGTGACATGTTTTTATAAACATTTCGAGGGCTACATATTGGTCAATCTAGTGGTATAAAATACTCAAGCCTCTTGTGTCTAACAAGGCATTCATTTATCCTTATTTCAATTGTGGAAAAATAATTTATGGCTGGTATTAATAACGATGAGATCAAGGGCTGAGTTGTTATGAGGGATTTTTTAGGTCTAGTCATCTGTTTAACTAGTTGGTCAATATTAAGTTCTTGGAGTGCCCTATTTAACTGATTCACTTTGAGCCAGTAGCGTTTATGTAGAAATCTCCTAGGATACCATTGGGATGTAGGTATTGAAATGTTTTGTTGTATTTTATCAATGAATGATGAAGGAGAGATATAGAAAACACCTATCTACAAACATTTCTGGCTTCCTATTAATGTGCATGCTGTTAACCCAGATTCCATACCTGTCATTTGAGGGATTGCTAAAGGATATTCAGTTATGTTAATGTTGGAAATGTGTTTCCATTTTCTGGACTGTTGCAATGTCTTTGGTCAGTAATCAAGGTATAGTTCTGGTGTATATATGTGTTGACATCTTTAATCCAACGTGTGGTAACTATTAGTTTATGGAGAGCCACCTTAAATAACTAGCTCTGTAGTCCTGCCCATTTATTTAAACTACAGGCATTCAGGGTTAGAATTATTAGGTTTTAATGGTCCTAAATTTGAAAGAATATCACCTTATAATGGTATCTCCCCAAAAATAAATTGTTACACCAACTTAACAATTGCTTTCAATATTTTACTATACAAGAAATATTTAAACATTGACATATATAAGCCTATCAGGAAACTCCTCCTGAGGCATACTTGTCCTCCCTGAAACAGCAGCACCAACATCAATCACATGCTGTTGTGCACTTTCCACTGAGCTCTCTGGAACCCTGACAGTGGACAGGAACTCTTCATTTGGTATCAGTGGTGGCTCTGTAGCAGGCCTCCCTGATAGCCAGCTGTTCCTAGGCCGCTGAGGATGCTCTCCTCCAGGCCAATGAAATCATATCAGTAGCCCTATAATGCACTTGAACATATGTCCTGCTGTGTCCCCTAACAACACTAATGATGTTCACTATCTGTTCCAAATTTGCATTCTTCCAGACATAAACCCATGTCCGCTCTCAAGGAGAAAGGCACCATGTTTAAGAAAAGTTTGGATGATCACGTTGTTCTCTGAGTCACTGAAGGGGGGTATGCGGGTACTGTGGCACTTGGAAGCCATAGTCCAAGGTGATATGAAACACAAAAGAAGGATACTACATATAAGTATCACATATATAGGCCCTAGGGCCAATAGCCTAGTACCTACCTATAAGCCTATGAACATAGATAAGAGCCCTGCTTAGATATAACACATATTATTAGTTTTTCAATATTACCTACTAGAGAAACAAAAAAATTCAGTTATTCAAATATAAACAAGGGTTATGTGGTTCTAACATATCACAGTCACATACCCATCAATCAATATTTTGAATTTCCAGCCTTAATCCTCTATGCCAAATGCTAAACTTCCATTAACATTGATTCCTTTGGTAAATTAGTAAAGTCAGTCATTAGAGTTTAATTTATGTACACTTTTGCATAACATCTTTAATTTGGCCTCATATTTATGCCCAGTCCTTGTGTACATCACTTAACTAGATTCATATATTAAGATACTTCTGAAATCTGCATGCCCATGCCAGAATATAATGTAGAGATGTCAGTATAAGGGCAGGAAATCAGACATGTGAGCAATGTGTTAGTTAGAAGATTCTCCAAATATATCCATCTGAATGGTTATAGCTTATGTATTTATGTATACAGAGGATAAATATTCTGCAATGCTCCCCATCAATAAGATAGTCAACTCTGACATGGTCCTCCCCATCCTATTTTCCTCGGTCCCACAGTCTGTGACACTTTGCAGCATTTGAAACATAACATACATTCCATGATGACACATAATTAATGTCTCATAACCAACACGTGTGCCATTATATGTATATATGGTTCCCCTTCATATGATCGAATTTCTCTAGAGAAAGAGAGAGAGAGAGATGGGTCTACTTCCAAATTCTGAAGTTTCAAAACTTCAAATTTCTTATGGTCAAGACCATAAGATTGAAGTTTTGAAATTTCAAAATGTAAATAAAAAAAAAAAAAAGTAAATAAAAACAAAAAATAGTTTCATAGGTGTTTACTAGGCTAACAACCACAAGGGCCTATTTAAGCCAAGCCATGCAGCCAAAATCTCTGACAAGTTCTGATACCCTGCATGCATGTGAGCCTGACAAGTCTAGTACAGCCCCTACATAGTGCCTCTCTCTCCATGGTATTAGCTCAATATTTCTTTGTCATGAAGGGTAATATTTCTTTGTCATGAAGGGTATGGTATGTTAGGAGCAGGTGGGTGACTCAGTGCCGTCCAGGGTCACAGCCCCCATCTCCATTACAATCTCTTCTATATACATAGGTTCATAGGAGTTTACTTGGCTAACAACCACAAGGAGCTTTTTAAGCCTAGCCATGCATCCCAAATCTCTGACAAGTTCTGATACCCTTGATAAGTGTAAGCATGGGCCTGGGAGATGAACCATTTACAGGTTACCTGTGTCCATTAGAGACATAGGTGCCAAACCATGGATGAATTTCCAGTTTCCTATCCAATTGTCCAACTTGCACTTGAATTGCGTTAGGGAGGAACTCTGCTTCACATGGATGGGGAGCCTGTTCCATAGACGGGGTAGTCTCTGGGATACATACCTATCTCTCCAGCAGTTCCTATTTATATCATAGGCAGGGTTTAAATCTTTAGAACAGGTAAGTCTGGTGCTGTTTGTTTTGTGAATATCAAGGAGGTCCATTAGAGTGGGGTCTGACAATGCTCTGTATGTCAGATATAGATCTCCCCTCAAAAGCCTGTAGGAGACAGAACACAGGGTTAGGGCCTTGAGAACATTTTACTTACGCCCTGTATTCTTTTAATGAATAACCTCTGTGGAGATTCCAATTGTTAGATATGCCTGGTTAGGTACATACCAAAGGGGATATTGTACCCAATGATAGGTCTGATGAATGCAGAATACAATGGAGCAATGACTTCCTTGGAGTTAGATGCCATACCTTTGTTTATAGGTTGTGCAATATAGAATGATTTCCTCACTAGTGTAGACACGTGGTGATCAAAGTCTAGATTACTATCTATGTGTGTCTCTAAGTCCCTGACTACTGGGTCAACTCTAAAGGGTGTGCTGTCAATATGATAGTTACCAGGGGTGGATGACTTCCCAAAGGATACTATTATCCATTTATTGGCATTTAGGTTTAGTCCGTGGCTCTGACAGCAGTTGTTTGTCTGTGTCAACCCCTCCTAGAGAACATTTGTGTCAGTGTGAGATTCAATGACAGCTCCTAATTTGCAACCTTCTGCAAATTTAATCAGCCAGAGACCACTGACATTGGCCTTGACTTCTGAGAAGTAAACACAAAAAAGGAGCTGTCCAAGGACTGATCCCTGAGGGATTTCACTTGTGACTGGCCTCTTTGTTGAGATTAACTCCCCAATTCTAACTTCTTGGGTCCTTTCTGTGAGCCAGTTGGCTATCCACTACATGACATATGGGTTTGTACCTAACCTCTTGAGTCTGTCAACAATGCCTGAGTGGGGTATTGTGTCAAATGCCTTGGCCAGGTCAAGATAGGCAGGGTGCACAATTTTGCCCTCATCCATTGCTTTGCTGACCTTCTCAAAGAAGTCCACCAGGTTCAGTAGGCATGCTCTGCCCTTGATGAAACCAAACTGGGTTGGTCCAGTGTTTGGAGGTTTACTATATCTCTGTTGATCATCTCTGTGATAACTCTTTCCATGTCTCTACATATAAGACTAGTGAGACTTATGGGTCTGTAGTTTCCAGGGTCTGTAAATGGCCTACCTTTGTGCAGAGGATGACTGTTGCCTTTCTCCATTCAAGAGGCATGAAACTTGTGTGGGGGCTACAGTTAAATAGTAATTCCAGAGGCCCTCCTAGATAATGTTTCATGCTATTTAAAAGGCATTCTGGGATATTGACCTGGCCCCTTGATGCAGTGTTCTAGGTCTTAGAGAGAGCATTAAGGACCTATTCCCTAGTGAGAGTAGGGGGATTTATATTTGATGACATTTCCTGAGGGATGGTAGAGGGGAAGGGACAGGTAAAGTTGGAGCTGAAGACAGGTAAAGCTGGAGCTGAATTTGTCAGCCAGGACGTTTGCTATATCATCTGACTTAATATAGGTGGATCCATTTACAATGAGCTCTGCACAAAACTGTGTATTGCCTTTGAGGTTGTGGACATAGCTAAAGAATGCTTTGTGATTATCCTTGACCTGGGAGGCCAAACTTACTGCAAATTTGGCTTTGGTAGACTTTATTTGCGCTCTGAGTTGTTTGTTTAGTTTGATGTGAGTGCTTTTATCATGCTGGGTGCTGCACCTCCTAATTTTTGCCATGATTTTCTTCCTCCTGTTATACAGCCTATTGATTTTGTGATTCCAGCAGTGTGGCTTGTTTTTTGAGTTGGTTCTGTACTTCTTCCTGGTGGGTACAGCTGCCTCTGTGCAGCTATTAACATGCTCGTACAGGGTTCCTCTGAACAGTTCTTCATAAGGAGTAGTGTTCTCAGGGTTTATGGGGGCTTGACATTTTGCCAGTTTCTCACTTAATAGCAGGAGGTTAGCCTTAGAATAGTTCCTAAATATTCGAGGTTTAGCTGGGGGTCCATGTTTTATTTTTGCTTCAAAGGAGACCATTTCGTGGTCTGACCTTACCAGGGAAGTCATTACAGTAGGGGGTGTGCAGCCGTCTCTCAAATTTCTGAGGACCAGATCCAGTATGGCGACAACCCTGATTGGTGTACTGACTATCTGGTCCAGAGAATTTGTGTTTACAAAATCCAGGAATCTCTGTGCATGTATGTTTGGTGTTGTATAGGATTCCCATTTAATAGTGGGGTAATTAAAGTAACCCATGAATATGGTATTGTTTGGATGATTAGTGTTTCTAATAAGTTTAAATATATGCTATGGGTTTCGTGGGTCATAGAGGGGGACCTATAGCTTGCAAGGAAGAGGTATTGGATTTTACCTATGGTGATTTGAACATGGAGCAGCTCAAGTGCATTGCCCTGTTTGACAAGCATTGCAGTATATTTATTTTTTATGTAAATAGAGACAACTTCACCTTTAATCCCTGCCTGTGAAGTAGCTAGCCTAAGTGTGTGGAAGGCATTATAACCTTGCACTGTTGGTGTGCTCTCTGTGGCTTTAAATGATTTCTCAGTGACTGCACATAAATCAGTATTCTCTATGGTAAAGCTTCTAGGGAGTGGAGTTTTTTGTTTAGACGCCTAGCATTGAGCAGTAAATCCTTTAGATGTTCTTGGTTTTTATTTGCTATGTTGGAAGTACTTTCAGTTTGGCATTGACTAAAAAAGGCACTATGGGGAAGACAATGTTTCAGCTAATATTTGAAAGCCTAGAGGAGAGAGGTGCAGACCATCCCTGGCAAAGCAACGTGGTCTGCTGACCATCTCCTTCCATACTGACAAACATTGCACCCCCTTAGAATGACATCAGAGACTAAGCCAATTATTAAAGTCAATCATCTTTTGTTCATATTGTGGCATCATCTTTGGAGAAATTAAAATGCTGCTAAATGCTAGGCTCATACCAGCCTGAGACACATATTCCAAGAGCTCCATGTTGCATCTCTTCATACAGTATAGGGAGGTACGTCTCAGGTCATTTATTCCCACATGGACTATGACAGAGGCATGTTAGTATTTGTGGTCCAATGACCTGAGTGCATGCGTAATGTGGTGGAACCTAGCCCCTGATAAGCAACTGACTGTAACTTTCTCCTTACTCAGCCTGCTGAGAGGGATATCGGTGTGTTTCACATTGGAGTCTCCAGTGACTAGAATGTTGGATAGTGTAGTGGCTTTATTTATGCGCTTAGAGGTAGAAGCTCCATGAGATGTAGCTCTATGTGTTGATGAGGGTGTTGTTTTGAAAGAGTGCATTAGTGGCTGCTGAGGGTATGTGTTATGTGTTCTTCATCTAAGAGGTCTTTGTGGTTTAGGAAGGTTATATGTAAGTGTCTCAGCATATGTCGGTTGATATGTCTGCTTTGAATTGTGCATGATCGGTGCAGTGTGTGTACTACTAACAATGTTATTGACATTAGGAATACTTTTATGTGAGAGCTTTGCCTTCAGTGAGATTGTGTAAATACATCTCTCACATACCATATCAGTTTGTTTGAGAATTAACTGGTTATCAGTAAACATGAGGCAATTTCTTCATTTCCTCAGGATGTCCATATCCACCAAGCTGGTAACTAAGACATTAGGAAAGTTCATATCTATGGCAATAGACCCTTTTTTATTGATTAGACAATCGGAGTGAGAATATCAATCACTGTCAGGAGTATCTAGTATGTAACTATATGGACAGTGCTTGTCACTGCAAACTAGTTGTCCTCTTTGCAACTAGGTATTGGAGAAATTTCAATTTTGCTTTTAAAGGAAAAATGTCACTCAAGGTGTCTGAGTCTGTACAGAACCCTGCCAAACACTTGAGGGTAAACTAATACATGCACCCTGAAAATTTAAGGATGTAGTATTTAGGCAATTATTCTGAAGTTAGAAACAAATCAAGCAGTACTTACTGAAAACAAAGAATTAGCTTGTCAAGAATGATGAAAAGAGGGGAGTCGTATAAATGGCTACTGCCTGGCTACTACTAATGCTGGTCTCACCACAGCTTCTCCCTCTTGGGATACAATGCCCCGTTGCTTCTTCTCACACCAGAAGCAAAGTGTTAGCACTAATCCAAAGAAGAGAAGCAGGCCACAGCCTGTTTCGTAACCCACAGTCTTGTCCCAGATGATGCAAGGGTCTGTAGGCTTGTAGTCTTTTCCTGGAAGATGCCTTTAATAGCAACCACACCAATCAGGAGCGTTAAGCACAGACACCGACTCTACAACCAGAAAGAGTCAGGAATCAATACACTATGCTCCTTCTCTCACCAGGACCAGAATATAAGCACAGATTTCAAGACGTACCTATAAAGCAGTTATAAGACTTTCTGGTGATCAGCAGTCTTCAGGAAATAATGTCCCAATATACACGTATAAAGCAGTTATTAGGCTTTCTGGTGATCAGCAGTCTTCAGGAAATAATGTTCCTATACTACTTCTCTCACCAGGAGAAAAACAAACACACTTCTCCCAAGATGACTGCTGAGAGATAGAATGTGATCTCTCCAATAACTGGTGGTCTTACAATAAATGTTTAAAGGTAAGATGAAAAAAATGGTTTAACCTAAATACTGCAGTGTGCACTAAGCAGTTAGAGATAAAAAGGGGTAACTTAAGTTTTAGCTAAGTGGAGAGCCACTATTTTTAAAGAGATAGATAGATTGAAAGGGGGTGGGCACTTTTGTATTCTGGTACTATGTGATACAGTGGGATGGTCAATAAATTTAAATAGTTGAAGGGGAGTGATTTCACAAAATGCTAATTCTTTTTTTAATTTTTTTGCAGGGAGGTAGGTCACCCTGCACCCCCAACACCCCCTACTAATTAAATATACCAACTCCAAGATCACACTATAGCGAGGAAAATGGTAAATATACTGTTCCAAGCTATAAGAAATTCAAAGTTTTGAAACTTCAAAATGTAGAATTTTATATATATATATATATATATATATATATATATATATATATATATATATATTTTTTTTTTTTTCTAGTTACGTGTTAGAAAATCCAGTATATTACTGAAAAATTCAATCATATCTTATTGAGACCAGTAGCCTTCTGTGCAAATAAGTCCAAAATAATAGCAATCTTCTTCGGTTTTATCCACATACACAACTCTCCTCACCTTCAGGTTCCCTAGCTGCATGGTTCCCTTTTTTTAGTGACGATTCAGTCCTGTGTGCAGAGTGAAGATGCAAATGAGGTGTGAGCTCATTAGAATTGCTGAATCCCAAATTCTTGGCTCCATGTAGCAGATGTAAACACTCCCTCAGTGTTTGTTGCTAATGGATTGCAACTGTGGATGATTACTGGTAGGAAGAAGAAAACCGCAACAATAATTCAGACTCCCTTACCTCCAGTGGGCATGTCAGTCAGGATACACTTACAAAGTGTAGAAGTAATTGTATCAAGGTTTTAAATGGAAGTGAGTAGCACGCATTTCTCAGTTTCTGTTCACTAATATCCAAACTATCTTGCTTTTGTTGAAAACTGTATACTATTGTCATGTAATAATTTGATACATTTTAAGAACAATGATACAAAAGAGTCTATGTTTGGTCATTGAATAAAACTAACAGCAAACATCTAATACTCAAACTTTAAACATCAAATGTTAATATTACCAAAGATGCTTATCTTTGAAAATAAAATGATCAAAGGGGCATAGTTGGTCACCAACAAGGAAGTATTGTGATGCATAAGGTAAGCAAAACAAACCCTCTTATAAATGTTTCCTATTCCCCACTGTGGTACAATCTCAGAGTTGGTAAATATAGTTAGGGAGGGTGTGGGGGGTGCAGCCCCCCCCCCACATTGGTGGTGTAGTGGGCAGAGCCCCAACCTTGGTTGACAGGTGTATACCATCTTCGAACATTTGCAATGTTGGCTGACTATGGCCATTTAGTGATTTTACTTTCATAAATGAACATCTTTGGTAATATTAACATTTGTGGTTTAATTTTCACCTATTAGCCATTCGCTATTAGTTTTTTTGGACGAATGAACATAAACCTGACACAAAATACTTACAGACTGCATGTCTGAAATTACTGCTCAGATAAGAGTAGAATGAACACCATACAAAGAGACGACAGAGCTGCATTGCTGCAAACAATAGTTATAAATGGTTGTGTGATCACTCATTGCACTACATCTGAAATTAACATATGTACAGACAACTCGGAAGGGACAAGTGCCATATGGCTTGTTAATGCTCTGGATGATTTGGGGACTTGATTGTATGCACAATGATTTACATTCCTGCTGTAAAGCTGTTCCTGTGGCAAAGAGGAACAAAACACCCTTACTGTGTTTTTTAGGTTCAGTGGTGTGAGAGTTCAAATCCAGGCTCATGTAAAAATCTTTCATTGTACTAATATTTATTTTGTAACATTATTTATTTTCTCTTTCTTTTTCTTTTAATACCACTATTTGTGTGGTGCATGGCTTAGTGCAAACACAGAGAAACAAATAAATAAAATAAATGTCATATAATGTATTTCTATTATAAATAATACATAAACTACACTAAACATGGTGATCCACACAGTAAATACTGTCTGTAGATCATGGTTTAAGTCCCACATTTATTTATTTATTTATTTAATTAATTTATTTATTTATTTACAGTTTGATTACCAGGGAAGTCCACTGGGCCCAAATGTCCCATTTTCAGTGGAGGCCTGGAGAAAAGCTCCAAGATACATAATACAGTAAAGATGCAAAAGTATAAAAGATACATTATATAGAACATTTTACAAATATGTACATTCAATGTCACTCATAATCAACAAAATTCATTGTGGTTGATCTTAAGGGTTGTACTATACAGATTCATTTGCGCAAACATTCTTATGTTTTAATTGTGGAAACACTTTACATGCACACAGTTAAAGTAACTATGGAAACAATTTACATGCACTTGTTTAACATGTGATGTTATTTACAATATTTACAAAGTTGGAATTGGGTGATAAGTAGCTATAGGAGTTGCAGAGAGCTTAGATCAACTCATTAGGAAAATAGCTATGGGAGTTGTAGAGAGTTTACAAACCTGGTTGAAAACCTCCTGGGGGCATACACTTAGAATTAGGTAGGGTGTAGGCAGGTACATTTCCATTTAGTGGACAGGTGTTTGAAAATCTAGGTTTTGAAGTTTTCAGAGTTTGATATAGTTCTTAGAGTGGAAGGGAGAGAATTTGTCTTTTAAGGATGAAATACAGTAAATACTAATCACATGGATAAAATAAGGTGAACTGTGTTTGTCACTTTTGCACATCACTTATCATCATGCAAACCAAGAGTAATGGCCCACTCACAAAGCAGACAGAACACCTTTAGACAAGATGCAGACATTCTTGATTTCAAAAGGGATGCATTGCTGCATCTTTTGCTTTCCATCAAGCAAACCTGATGAGCAGCATTGTGCAGCAATTAGTAAACTTTCCCAACACCCTTCAGGTCCGGAACACCTGCAAACATCAAGCAGACAGTAGAAAATTTCTGCTAAAATGTATCATCTATTTTTGGGCACTGTGCAAACATCTAAGTGGCATTGTACAATGGTTAACACACATAATGAATATGAAAATATACAGTTGTTTCTTAACTGTTTCTGTGGCAGCAGGCTTATGTATGGCAGCAGATGTAAGTATAGAGCTGCAATGTAGGTGAGCCCGGGTTCTAACCTAGCATGCTCCAAACTTTATTAACACTTGTTCACTCAATTTTAAACAGCAAATAAAAAAACTGAAGCATAATTATAAATAAAAATAAGTATGTTTAGCAGTGGAGCTCATATGAATTATATGTGTGATTGAGGGTATACTGACTATTATGTGATGTCATCCACTATGAATTGTCCTGCCGCATTGCAAAAGTTATCCCTTTTGAGACAATTTTACAAAGGGATATGACTCCACATCCATGTCCTACACTCCTCCTTACATGTTTTCCTCAGCATACAGTGATACTATCATACTTCATAAAGTACAACATGACAGTGTTTCTGTCAGATATATGTGGTGCTGCTCCTGTGACATTGCATGTGAATCATATTCTATACTTAGACAGGTACAATGTTCAAATCAGACCCAGCTGACTGCTGTGTGTGTGTGTGTGTGGTTGGTGGTATGTTATGGGCATTGTATGAGATTTGAAAGCACTCTCCATTGCACTACTACCTGGAAAACCTTTCATGGATCCCCATGTATCCACCTGTGTTTATGGTTGGTGATATGTTATGGGCATTGCATGAGATTGGAAAGCACTCTCCATTGCACTACTACCTGGAAAACCTTTCACGTAGCCCCATGTATCCACCTTCCTCCTTTTTACAATCTCCACATGACATCCTTCCTGCAGAGGAGTGGAGGATGTCCTCATGTCAAATATGCATACACACATCAACAAACAGAGTCCTTCCATGAGCCTCTGCAATCCATCGCCAGTCCACTGCATGTGTGATTGCTAATTCTGTCATGGTGTGGTGCAGATGTCCCATATGGACAGTGGCAAGATGTAATGCAATCAAGCAAGTGTACACATATGCACAGTATGCTTACTATTTTCCATAATATAGACAATAGGGATTTTTTACAGGGTATAATAATGGCTAAGATGTCATGTGATGTTGACCATTAGCTTAATAATGACTTATGACCCTATGAATGGTTGACATGTCAATGCTGCTGTCACTGACATGTGTTACATTGAGGTGTGGATACGTAGTATGCCTACAAAAGGGTCTTACAATCTGTAATATGAGCTAATATGTTTAAGGCCATTGATGCCATTACAATACATGGTCCTTCTATAACAGCTGTAGTAATATGCTTCCTGAGAACCGTTAACATGGAATGATACACTGTTATATATATTGGTGGTGTATTAGGACATGTGTTTTTGTAGTGGAGCACATCAACCTTCTACAAATTTCATATTCTACCATCACAGCGACACTTGCAGTATGACACAGGTGTGCATGTATAAACATACCATCATTAAATATTCTGTGACTGACATGTATATCATTTCATATTGATTAGATGGTCACATAAATCATGTCTCATACACATGGTTGTTATGCTGTGATATACACAACTAATGTATCACATGTTTTGGTGCAATTGCAACCTTGTGGAATTCATTGTATGTGCATTTGTGTTGCTACACTCAGGGATTATTGAGGTAGTCAGCAGCACTATTATGTGACCATTAACATTTGTGTCAGGAATTGTTCTGCATGAGCCACAAGCAACTGCTCCCTAAAGTGTCCTGATAAAACATCAGGACACTCAAACACAGCTTATCAATGAAACACATATGAAACATATATAGTAGTGTAAGTGATTCAAGTATGTGACTTTGATACAGTTGCACATCTTTGTGGATAGCAACATTGTGTGGAATGTGATGAATGACCAAGGCTGTATGGAGGTCTTGTCAGAAATCATTTATTCCAGTACATATAAAATGCTAAGTAGAATACAGAACTAAGCACAGATCTGTGTGTGGATGTCAGCATACATACCCACTGAGAGGACAGAGACAGTCTGCTAGCTGAAAGTTTGTATCCCATGTCACCACCCTGTCACCAGTGGCCATCAGCCAAAATACACATGTAGACATTACTCATATTTTTATTCACAGCTGGGTAGCCCATCTGTGTGCTCTCTACGGATAACAACACAGAAGCAATGGGCCCTGACAACATCAAAGGATGTTTATAGTGTGATGTAAGACCTGACCTACCAAACACAGTTGGAGCTATATGTAAACATAGCCTTGAGACAGACTATGTTCCCACAGAGGGGTGTACAGCAACATGCATCCTTCTGACTCGGGGGGGGGGGGTCATTACCTGATGCATGGAGTTATACACCCATCCTGAGTCTCCTCGTCTGTGAGGTAGGTCAAAGCATCATCATAGACCTTCTCTAGAAGGACACAAGTAATATCCTGACTGTGTACTAAACCCACATTTGATTTTGCAGGTTATATCATGTCAGTTACATCTGTTCACTGTCTTCAAGGGCATGTCTGATGACAACACTATCATCCTGTGCAACTTGACCTAAATAAGGCATTTGATACAAATCAACAGTCAGGTATTACACAGAAACTATCACAAGTGGTCATAAAGACCTATGTCACCAAGTGAGTAGACCACTGGAACATGTAGTGACAGAGAAATATGCCAAAAGGTGTGAAATCACCTCTATCTAGATTCCAGTGACCAATTCCATCCCTCAGGGCTCTGTGTTAGACCCTTTCCAGTCCATTATTTAAGCGTCAGACATAAAAACTGACTAATCCTTTCATCAACCAGCTTTGTGGAGGACTGCAAATTATTAAACTTAAGTGTGGTACTGGTATAATGCATACAGTATCAACACACACAAAGGATTGATGCCAAAGCCATGGGGGACACTGTACATGAAGGAAACTCATGGGGAGATTATTTACATTATGATCGCAATTACACAAGATAATTATAATATGGACAACACACCCCTATGAGCAGACAAAGTGGTATGTACACCTGTCAACTAGCCAAGATTGCTTATTATCTCTAATACCGGTGTAATAGTGTATCTCCAAACATCTCTGGCAGATTTTACATTTTGAGGGAGGTGTGTTTGTTTCCCTTAAGAAATTGCTAATGAATAACAATAGCTGTACAAGTGTGTTCTTTCAGAACCATCTATGGTTATTCACAGTTATGTATGTTATTTGCAAGACACTCTTCAAGAGAAACCTTGATGAGTGGATGGGTAACAGAAAATACCCCCCTGAGATCACTTCATTGGCTCTGCTTGACAGAGGATCAGTTAATTAATCAATGGGGTGGCGAAAGCTGACACACTCTGGCTAGGCTTATAAATGCCCTCGGGCAGATAGCCTAGTACCTACCTATGAACCAATGAACCTAAGACATGGTATTACTGGTGATATTATTCTGATATTGGGCATGATTGTGCACGCTTCTGTTTACTGTTATCCATGTGCCTGTTACTATTTGTCCTGCTTGGTTGATACCTATGCTGACATTACATTCATATTCAGACAACTCATTCTGCACAACTTCACAATATGCACATAATCCCTGTTGCACATACCATCCCTGATATATGTTCTATCCATTGTTTATGTCAGGGTGCTTATATCACAAAGTATCCACTCCATTGATATGTCACCTTGTGTGACAGTAATATAATATACAATAAGTGTGCAGTCTATACTGTATCACATCAAGATGTGATGCTGCAGCTGTCTTCATTGACATAACCTCATCTGCTACACATTGTCATGTTTCACATGTCCTCCTCTCCATGTTTATTCCTACAATTCATCTGTGTGTCCCTTTTCAAAATACACACTTTCCCCTGACTATTTATTTGGAACCCTGTCTATGTACCTTTACTGATCATTTATACAACTTTTAATAAGCATAACTGATACTGGTTTCCACAATATTCTGCACTGTATTCACTTTCATGTAATGTGATGGAGCTATGTACATTGCTTTTTATAAATAGCCCTGGTAATCATTGTGGCATTCCATGCAATCCCGTAGACCTATCTTGGCTGTAGGTAAACAAGTGTACATGTCTGCAGGTGTTTGCATTGCTTTACATGGTTTCCTGGCCAGCAACACTGCTGCTGGCCACAAAACCACGCCTGTTATGTTTAAATGTGGTGTGCGGCATGCATATGTAATTAGCCCTGCTGCTCACCATGCAAACATGTAAACTCTGTGTAGGCATTGTACTAAGCCTGCACAGAGTTTACTGAATCCCCAGGCATGTTCTTCTGTTCAAAAAGTTCCCCTTTTCTCATGTGCTGCGCTGCAGGTCTGCTACTGGGAGAAGAGTTTATCTTCCTAATTGGAGTTCAGCCTTCTACTGTCTCCATTGTCTCCACACAAAATGCCTTTACCTTCCAAACTTTCTCAAACATCATTTGAGCATTGCTAAATCTCATCCATGGAAATACCACTGCCATACCCTAAATGAAGCAAAACTGTTCCCTATTAAACAAACAGCCAACCTCTTGCTTGGCAATCAAATCTTTAAGTTACTTCACCTTAACAGGTTTTGTCTACTGTCAACAAAACTCAAAAAATAAAAAAATAAAAATCTTCCAATATAACCTATTTAAATATTCTCAATCAGCACCTTCTCTTTCCACTGCAAGTTCCTTCGTCCAGGCCACTCGACTTTTTTCTCCATACTCGGCCCAACCTTTGGCATTTCCTCCCTCCCATTTCCTCCCTCCCATTTCATCCCTCCCATTTCCTCCCTCTCTAGCTCAGTGAATCCATCCATTTCTCGACTTTCACAAAGGATCTTAAATGTCACCGGCAACAGCAAGCCAAGTGTACTATATTTCCTTAGTGGTTACATTACCTAACTTCTCTCCCATTTTCCAAACCCTTCTCACTTTTATTATGTGCTATGTATACACTTTTGCAACTGTCTACCTTGATACTTCTTATTCAGTAGCATTTCAAATTCCCATTTGATGCTTTTACTCAACTTTGTTTATGTTAAGTGTGATATTTTATCTTACTTCTACATGTATTTATCACTACTACTTGTGAGTGTTAACTCGCCTGGGCACTACTTACAAATGATCATTTTTGATCAGTGAAAATGTAAATACAGAAATAAATTAATAAATAAAATAGGGCTGTCATTAATGCAACCTATGAGATATTTAAAAATGTATATCTCTTGCAATTTTTTAATACAGGGTTATCTGTCTCTTTGCAGGTTCTGTCTAGGTATTGCATTGGATGGATAGTGTTTACATTTTTATTATATTTTTGTTTGTGGAAATAGTAAACATATATATGTATACTTGATGGACTGCATGTGTATGGATTTTCTAAGATTTTAATAAATAAATAAAAAATACAGGGATTTCTTCTTGGTTATGTTGAATTAAATGCTATCTGCATCACCGGGGTTGGTTATATTACAGATATGTGTACCTGACAGTTGCATCCTTAATTGAAGTAAATGTAGAGAATAACAAGTCTGTGCATTTAATAAAATAATAGAAGACATAGACACTTTCAGATTAAAAATGCATGAATTATATTATTGAAAAAAAAGGACATATGATTAGAGTTAATAAAACACTTTCATCAAAACGTTAAAAGTGACATGAAATGTCCCACCTCTAACCCTAAGAGCCATATCTTGGAAATCACTTTCTTGCTCATGCCAGAATAAAAAGTGATTGTATGACATAGTTTTGTGCAGTTATAAGGATTTTCTCCATTCCTCCAAAATTGTGGGATAGAGGAGCTGATCTACATAAGTTTAGTGATAGTGGACCTTGACGTTCATGTGGGGTATGCAGGAGGCTCCATGTGTTTCCAACTGTCTATTGTTCTGTATGTAAAATGCAACTTTCAAGGATTTGTGAATAAAGAATTGTCACTTAGGTTTTGATCTTTCACTGTAGAAGAGTATGCAGTAATGACAGATGTCTTTCACTTGAACCACTTGCTTAGATAAATGTGTATCTTTTCACATTTCACAACTATGTTTTTTTTTACCTGATGTGCTTACAGCACTGCAATTGTTTAAACAGATAACTTCAACCAACAAATAGTAAATGAACAGCAGTCAATGTCTAAGAAATGGCACAATGTATTCATTTTGTTGCATCAAAGCAGCTTAAATGTAAATAAGGGCAAACTGAAAATGAAGACATAAGCAAATGTGTGGAAGTCTGTCATACAGTGTAGAACACTGTGATATTGCAAGTGAATTATAATGTGGTTCACTGGACTTTGGTGTCTGAACAAAAATTCTGTTGTACTGAAGCACATAATTATAACATTCCACAGATGATGTGGGAAAAAGTAAATAAGTAAAAAGGAAAGGGAGATGAAGAGAAAATTAATAGCTCACATTGTATACAAAACAGTAATTTCAATAGTATCCAAAGTAGTTATTTAACAAGAATTCCAAAACGTACTTGACACATAACAGCTGAAATAATAAAATGACTTCAATAAAAATAATAAAAATGTATATGTTGAGTGCTTTCACAGCACAACACCGCTTCTTCAGACCAGTAAAATTACTAAAGTGTAACACACTTGCTTTTAAAATCAGAAACAACCAATCAGCTACTAATAATCACATTAGGAGAATCATTCTCATCCAATCAAAACACTCAAAAAGTACACAAATCAAACTACAGATCTGTGCCACATAGCCAATCAGAATCATTAGCTATGTGCACAAACCACAGTTCAAGTTGAGCCATAAAGGCCAATCAACCTAAAGCAGGAAGTACTAGTTTCATTCATAGCAAGCTAACCAATCAAATAGCTGGCTATAAACATAAATCAACGTACAGATCTAGGCTGTATCATCCAATCAAATACAAGAAGAAGAAATGCCTTCATAAATAAGAAACTATAAACCATGAACTTGGTAAAGGGATGTAGGTCAGTGGTAGTATGATATACTTTGTAAACATGAAGTCCCAGGTTCAATCCCCAGCACTTATAGCAAACTCAGTGTCTCAAACCGTGACTTTTTAATACAGGTTTGACAGATAAAACTTCATTAACCAGGAAAGCTGTCAGCTTTTAGATGCACAATCAATTAAAGTTCAACACACTCAGTCCTATTCCTTATATCACAACCCCTCAAGTTTAAGTGAACAACTTCTAAAACTAAAAATCTAAAAATATGATCAGCCCCATAGTCATTCACATGCCTTGCCAAAGGGTTCCTGCTACAACCTTTATCTATATCTTTAATGTGTTCTAAAATTCTGTCTTTAAAAGGGCGATTTGTCCTCCCTACATAGAAACATTCACAAGCCTGACAGTTCACATAATAAATAACATGCATCGTCCTACAGTCAGTGTAAAAATAAAAAAAAAAAACTTTACTTGAATACCAATTTTAGTTTTAGTAATTTAACAAGCTACATTTAGCAATGAAAGCCAGGATTCATAAATGCTCAACACATTAGGAGCATTTGCCACATGAGTAGGGACTAGCAGGGTATGTCTGATTCGGGAAACACTTCAACTTAATGTGGCCAACTAAAAAACAAGGCAGAGCAGTAAATATGGTATTGACTGTTTAACCATAATAAGGATGTAAAAAACATGGCAGACCTATTCAAAAATGTATAAATGAACCTCAACCACATTGCTCACATATTCGCAATGAACAATACCATATGATGGAGTTCAAGCAGAGAAAAACTCAGAAATATGTTAGGGGTTGCCACAGCAATTATAGACTTGCTCTTATAGCACTGATGCTGTCAATTACACCAGACATCACACACCAAGGAGCAGGGTCTTCTGACTATGCTTAACTTATTGCACTCTCCATTACACTGACATAATGGACTGCAATCAAATTGACAGGGACACCATACAATAAATACAGGACATGTGTCACCCTTGTCTGCAGTCTAGTGGTATTTATGGAGTACCCAGCCCTGTAGAAACTAAGGTATGTGTATGTTTACATGTATTAGCTACAGGGACCTTTCAATAACCCATAGGGGACAGACTGGAGATATACTTTTAGAACATCACACTAGTTCCATGAAATCATGCTTCAGCATGTGAGGGAGAGTAGGTGTTTTTCACTTACCCCAGAGAAGAGAACAATCACCATGCAGGTGTTCTTTGCCATAGTCCATTACCCCAAGGTACTGGGTGCCATAGACTGCACCCAGGCTAAAATAAAGACCCCAACGTGTGACTAGTGAATGAGGTTTGTGTGCCAAAGGTATCACTCCATTAACTCTCAGGTGATTAGTAATGCACAGGGCATCATCTATGATGTGGGTGCAGGCCAGCTGGGAAGTTTACATGATTTACACATGTGGTCTTTACTAACAGTTTGGAAATGTTTGACTTCCCAAAGGGGCATCTAGTGGTTAATGTTTGATATATCCCCAAACCTTGGCTCATGATCACAATGGGAAATCTACACAACCCAGTAGAGCAGGGTTACAGCTATGCCTACTCACAAACACAAACTATCCTCGAGCAAGTGTTTAGGCTGCTGAATTCACAATTCCTCTTCCTGGATTCATCTGCAATATAACCTTGTCACATATAACAAAATTCTAACAGTTTGTGCCATGCTACCTAATATAATACTGAAAAAGCAGATAGAAAAGAGTGGTAGTGACCAGAGAATAGTTCCCAGCACCACAAGGACAGCTGACACAGATGAGGAGTCTGAAGCAGTGGATGTCCATGTCAGATGGAAGTGGGAACAATACAACATGGCACTAGCTACAAGGCAACACATTGCACATAGTTTTACCACATAAAAAGATAAAAGAGCTAAGCAGATACAGAAGGTAAAAACATTGCATATATAAACACCACACTGTGCTTAACCATGCATAGGCTGGCCACATTGTGCATCAGATATTGGCAGCCTAGGTCACAATGTTATAAGGACATGGCACTCATAATAATTTGTAAAGGTAGGGGACAAACCTATGTTGCATAACTACAGTATAGCTAAGCAGTTAAAAGCAAGCAATGATGCATACCAATCCTCAACAGTCTGTGCTTACCCATACATATTTGGGTCCAAGTCACGCTGATAAAAATGGAGATTCTCCCCTCTGAGTAAGATGTGTAAGCTAATCAGTTCTCATCTCATTATCATTTCAAAACTTCACCAGTTGTGGGATGAAAAAAAAACATATAAACATGGTGTTGAATTCTTCACAATGCCCTGCAAATGCCTGAGCACCAAAGCATAAGACCACTTAGAAGACATAGCAAGATAGTCAGGCTCATACCTTCCATGTCTACCTCATTAGGATTATTTTGACACACATTAGTTTTTAAAGTGTCATGTTCCTAAAGCCTACATAGTGTAAAGGTGTGTCACACATTGTAGTGCCACAAATAAGTTTTAAATAATAGCCATGGTAAACAGGATTAAATGCTGTCAATACAGTGAAATAACTTTGTAGAAAAGTAAACTGTCACATTTTAAGTAGTGTTTGAGACTCTTTGAGTTGCAGGTGCAAGTAAAGTCTCAGCAGAGTGGACAACATATTGACAATTTGTGCAATAATTATGCAAGGCAGGTGTTTCATAGTCTGTATGTTAAAGGCTGTTAACAATGGTCATGAAAGCCATAACCACAGAAAGCTGCAGTCAGTATTGAGAATATAATATCATAAGGAAACACAGAGATGGAAGTTTGCCATGTTTCACACATTAAAATGCCAGTGGAAGCACAGTAGAACATGACTGCAGTATTATATAATTATGCCATTCCACCTTCTCTTCAACCAACTACCTCCTTCCCCTTTCCATATCTTTTCTCTCCAGTCCCTACATTTAATTTGTTGAAAAACTGCATAAATACAGCACACTCATATGTACACAAATGGCTTACAAAAATGTTTTCAATATATTTTTAATTGTGCATTGTGTGATGCTTTTCATCAACCAACCTCACCAGCCATTGCTCAATAGAGAGTAATGATAGGTCTTGTCCTACGGCAAAAAGAAAGAAAATTCCTACCCATGAGTTAAGTCCTTGCCCTCTTTCTTATACAAGAGCTTATCATTACTTAGTGGCAGCAAGCCAACCTGATATTAAAAACAACACAAACCTAATTTAAGGGGATTACATTCCAAAATATTAATGATGTGAAGCCTCCATTTAAGTGCTGTGCATATCCACACTTCTTGCTAGATGGTAACTAAGCTGTCCATGAGTTTTTTGAATTCCATCATATGCATCTAGTTTATATTGCTGTCCACTGCTGCAATAAACAGAAGCGTGTAATTGATACCTGTCCTGCAAAGGATATGTGGCATGTGTAGGTTATACTCTGCTTAGTGACTTTTAACATGTTTAACAAACATAAGCGCAACACACATATACAAAAAGGACTGAAAGATGCCCACTGTCAAAACAGAAACTGCATAGAGTATGTGTTTTGCCAGCTGAAGTCACAATTCCTCCTTTTGTCTGACTAACGATTTGGTGATCACTGCATGACTAAACAAGGCATGGCAGACACAGAGCAATAATGATATAATCCCTTTTTGACAAGTATTTTAACTTTAACAACATATATGGCACCTTCTAATGTACTTGTGAGGTATAATTATGAACTAATGAGGGTTTGCACACCTTAGTGAATTGAGTCTGTTGAACATTACTCTTGAGCGCATTACCCATACTCCAGGAAAAAGTCATGCAAAATGTATGCTGCCTGACAAGTTTAATGCAAGTTACTCTCTGACGTTGTAAGCAGTAGACAGGGCAAGAAGGCCATAGGGAAGCATTCTGGGGTTCCAATCCCTTAATGGCCAAGTTATATGGCTGTGTGAACAGTGGTTGTAATGACCATAACAATCCATTTGCTATTGCAAAGTGTGCACGCACTGGAAGTTAAACACAATAGCTCTCACATGATTAACCATGTTAATTTGGAGTCACTATTGAGCATGTAATCTCAGCAACAAACAGATGGAAGGACAACTGTCATGTTTCACATCTTAAAGTGTCAAAGGACCCATAACAGTACAGTGCATGTGTGTGTGTGTGTGTGTGTGTGTGTGTGTGTATATATATATATATATATATATATATATATATATATATATATATATATATATATATATACATTCCCGATTCCCACTGTACAGTGATCTCCATTCAAAAGCTTCAATATTACAAGTTGATCATATGGTCTCGACCATATGATGTTCAACTTTCTGTGTTAGATATAGATAGATAGATAGATAGATAGATAGATAGATAGATAGATAGATAGATAGATAGATAGATAGATAGATAGATGTGTCCCATTCAGAAGATCTAGTCAACAGAAAGTCGAACATCATATGTTCAAGACCATATCTTTGAACTTTCTGAAATGTCAAACTTCTGAATGGAAATTGTGGTACAGTGGAGATCAGGGAATTTATACTTTTCCCCACTGTAGTGCAGTCTCAGGCTTGGTATATATAATATTCAGGTGGTATGGGGATGCAGCCCCCACACATTGGGGATGCTTGGGGGCTTGTCCCCCTGCAAAAATGAAAATGTTTGTTGTTTTCTGTTGTCTGACTTTTCAGGAAGTCAATTGTATGGTCTTGACCATATGAAGTTTGACTTTCTGTTGAGTCAATCTTCTGAATGCTATCTATATATGCACCTATCCTGGGGATTCAATAAACTCTTTGTAGGTTTAGCTCAAAGCCTACACAGAGTTTACACTTTGTGTGGTGAGCAGCAGCTCTAATTACATATGCATGCTATGCATCATGTTTAAACATAAATAATCTCAGTTTCATGGCCAGAAACAGTGTTGCCAGCCAAGAAACCATGTAGAGCAACACGGACAGCAACAGACATGTCAACCTGTTTACCTGCAGGCAAACTAGGCTTGGGTGTTTGCATGAAACACTGCAATGATTTCCAGGGCTATTAACAAAGCAATGTATATATTTCCAACACATTACATGAAAGTATATACAGTGCAGAGTATTGTGGAAACCTGTTTCAGGTATACTGAACAAAAGTTGTGTAAATGATCAGGAAAGGTACATAGACTGCATTATAAATAAACAGTCGGGGAAGTGTAGGAATGAGCACAGTGAAAGAGGGCAGGTGCAACATTGTAATGTACAGCAAAGGGCATGTCAGTGAAGACAGGTTTATCATGAACATTAATCACATATCAACATGATACAGTACAGACTGCACAGTGAATGTATATGTATATGCAGAAAGTACCATCACCCAGGATGATGCTATTATATAAACAAAAAATTATCCACTTCAACAATTGGCTTAGCTTCTGGTTTCAATCCAGGGGGATCCAATACCTCTCAGACTGGGATGAGATGGTCAACAGGCCATGCTGCTTTGCCAAAGATGATCTGCATCTGTGCTTGTCATATACTGGCAAAGGGACTTGCCTTCCCCATTGTGCCAGTCTTTTAGGCAATGTCAAAGAAACAAAATTTCTGACAAAAAAAAATCCACTGTATAGAAACACAGGGTTCTGCTGCTTAATGCCATGAGTCTAAACATGAAGCTGCACTGGAGGAAATTGCCAATCTACTAGCTGACAGATTTGCTGCAAACTTTATCCCCTAACCGCACAGGCCATACCCCAAAGCATACCTGACAACAGTCCTCTGCCTGGCATGTCTAAATATCATGTCATATCTGTACTCTCCAGGGCTAAAAATATGGCCTCAGTGGTACCAGATAACATCCCAGGTTGCTTACTAATCAGTCCAAAACAGACACACTTAGTGTCCTCTTTAACCATAGCCTGAGAACTGATTTTGTTCCAGCAGAGTGAAAAACAGCAACAGTAATCCCCTTGCACAAAGGGGGACCGTCACTCAACCCTGAGAACTATAGACCCATTTGTTTAACCAATCTCACCTACAAGGTCATGAAAAGAATTATCATGGACCGTATCAACAATGACATAGGTGACCTTCAAAATCTAGACCAAACCAAATTTGGCTTTGTTAAGGGTAGATCATTCTTATTAAACTGAGTACACTCCTTCAAGAAAGTCACTAAAGACCTGGATGAAGGTAAGATAGTGCATACTGCCTATCTTGACAATTCCTTCTCTAGAAGGGTAGCCAATTGCCTCACTGACAAAACACATACTGTCAAAGTTGTTGACTCAACCTCTATCATTAGAGCAGTCATCAGTGGCATACCACAAGGATCAGTGCAGGGCCCTTTACTGTTCAGAATCTATTTCTTGGAAGTACAGGTGAAGTAGATGGCTTTTGGCTTACCACGTTTGCTGATGATTGCAAATTGGGTGCAATCATTGAGTCCCACAATGATGTTAACATATTACAGGAGAGGCTAGCACAGACAAATGATTGGTGTTGAAGCCACTGTCTACAGCTAAATGCAAAAACGTGCCATTATTATTACCTTTGGCAAAGTGGAATTTCCTACTAATTACAGTATTGACAGCACCCGCCCTAAGCTCAGATCCAGTGGTGTGAGACCTGAGAACACAGGTAGACAGAAATCTGAACTTGAACCACCAGGTTTCCACAGTGGTAAGGAAAGCCTTCTACGTCGTGCACTTCATAAGTAAGAACATCTCATCCAGGTCTGATAATGTTATAACACCACTGCACAGGACCCTCAGCAAACCACTAATAGAGTACAATGCTCCCTTTTGCATATACTTCATAGACATTTGCAGCAGCTGGTGACACCATGGAGTTTCTCACCAAGAAAATACAAATACACCACACATGATTGAAGAGCTGTTCATCATCTCTTCGCATTGGTGTGCGATGCCAAACTCCATACAAACACAGAGGCCAAAAAGTGAATGGCTCCATTGTTTTATTTATTTATTTTTTTTTTACTTATGTGTGTTGTGGGTGATTCTATTTTTTGACCAGATAAAAGAGGTTAAATTGGGTAAATAGAAATGTGGTGAAATGAGGGGCAAGCAGGATGAAGAACAAAGGGAAAGCAATATAGGAAAGTGCAGGAGGGAGGTAGGAAAGAACCATCATTATGCACTTCTTCAACAGTGTAAAATGAAAATATGTGCAGAATATTAGCTGAATTTGGACTATTACCTCAAAAAAGATGGGTGACAGCAATGCAATCATGTTGTATAGCCACTTGGACCAAATCAAGTGTGTCAAAAAGACACATGCGTGAACTGGAGAGCTATGAATGGGACAATATATTTTTTTCTATTTACTTCAGTAAAACAGGAAGTTTGGGTAAGGGACGTAGGTATTTCTAGGTCAGTAAGAAAGGTAGGTGAGGAAGCAGATGCAAACAAACAGGACAAATCATGACACAGGGATGATGAGGGAAACTAAAGTTTTGGGGACACCATGATTGGGGTTAGGGAGGGAACAACAGATGCCCATGCCAGTCAAACTGAGGACACTGAGAATCTAGTCCTCACCCACAGGACTGTCATCACTGTCCCCTTACTCTGCTAGCTGTTGGAATGCTTGACATATTCTCCTAAGGACCATAAGTGTATTCTCCTAAGGACCATAAGTGAGAGCAGCCTCTCCATCAGGTGTAGGCATTCACTAATGGTACTGTGCATGACTCTACACACCAGCCCTGGCATCTCCTGGTGGGTGAGAAAATCACTGTCTCTGCCAGTACTCCCAGAGGATACCACAACACCAGCTACTGATACAGAGAGTCTAGGTAGTGCAGGGGCAGCAGAGGCAGTAAGCAGTAGTGCTGGGTTGGGACCAAGATGTGCTGGGCATTGGTGCAGTAGCTGGTAGAGCAGGAGTAGGCCAAGCCATGGGGTTTGGCCTACCTCCCTGTGCTGTAAAGCATCTTCTGATTTGTCAGAGATAGATGACATGAAGCCATTATGACAACACATAGAAATAAAAGAGAGATGAGGGTTGAGGTAAGAGAAAAAAAGAGATATAATTAGTAACATCATATGTGGCATGCAATGCATCATCACAATAATAAAGTATTTTATCTTTACTTTTACATTTAAGTATACTTTTTAACAACTACAAACTATAAGTAAGGATTGCTTAAAGTAATCCTTGCAATATGCATATATTAAATTATATGCTTGGTCCAGTTATACAGATTAATTTAACAGCATGGTATTTATGTAATTTGTGTTGAAATTAAATTATGTAATATTGTTAAAGGATTTTCTTATATTTTTGTTACTTGTGACATTTGAACCCACAACATCTGACTGCAATATTAGACTTGACTCCTACAGCTGCTTGTGGTACAGATTGAAGCATATATGCTTGCTTTTACAGTTAGGATATTCATGCTTATTTTGCTATAGCTGCATAAAAAGCAATGCTTTAGCTAAGGTAATAGTTCTGTTGTGCTGCATACATACCCCTTGCTTCCCTCATTCTCTCTAGATGCTCAGCATGGGCATCTCTATTCCCCATAATCTCATGGTTGGCTGTGGAATAAAGATAAGAGAACAAGAGAAGACCATTAGGCATACCAATTTTGCCTATATGCAGCTTTCTATCTACTACACAATCTCTTTATCAATATACTTACACAACTATGGGATGTCAGCAGTCCTAAACTCATCCAGTCACTGGTTGAGTGCATCCCTCTTATGCCTTTTCAGGTCATTAAAGTGATGCCTACATTGTTTCCAGTGTGTAGAATGCCAGTCACACTGGAGACAGCCTTGGCCAGACTATTCTATGCCTCAGACTTGTACTGGGAGCCCGTATAATCCCCCTGCAAGAGCCTTCATCTGTGTCACTTTACAAGGAGCACAGTGAAGATTCTGGACTCCTCAACACCCCACCTCTGCACCCTAAATCAGGAACCCTCCCTTCTACCACCAGGCATGTCCAACAATGGAAAACAGCAATAGTTAAGAATGATTTCCTGCCAATGCCTGTTATCGCATTTACTAGTACTGCACAAACATGAACAATGATGCCAACCACATTTGCACCATGTTAAGAGGAGACCAACAATTCCAAACAGAGAGGAAAGAAGTTTTTGAAACTGGAAGGTTAATCTGACACTTGGCACTAGTTTGAGGCTTGTTTCCAGCTGCAACTCTTAGGTGACTTAACTATGCAGAAAAGTACTGGGGTTATAAATTCTATGACCAGACACATTTTTTTGTGGCTTTACATACTGATAACATTCATTTGTGCAATGTGGGATTCAAGGTTATGTGTAAGAGACAAAACATTTTCTTCTGCAATGGTGATTTTTCAATCTTGCCACAGAAGAAGTGCTCCTCAGACCTACTCACGAATTATATATAAATACACAAGGTAGACTGAGAGGTTAACCATGTATGTGTGTGACCTGACAATGTCCCGGCTTGTACATTCATGCATGTAAGAGTATTAATGAAGTCCAAAGGCCATGCAAGGGCAGAGAACACAGTTTTAATTACAGAAACATAATAGTCAGTATACCCGAAGTCACACAAATAATTCATATGAGCTCCACTGCTATACATACTTACTGTTATTTATAATTATGTTTAAATTTTTAAGTGTTTATTAAAATTGAGCGTCCAACCCTTAATATATTTGGGAGTTTGTAATAATTCTTTTCATGTGAACTTTAATATACAGTAAAATGGAGTACCAGTAAAAATATTTGAAATTTGCTGTATTAGTACCTAGGATCATCTGTATTGCAGCCCTACAATTACACCTGCTGCCACAGGAATAGTTAAAAAAAAGATACTTTCTGTTTGTTAACTGCTGCACAACCCCACTTAGCGTGTTTGCATAGTGCCCAACATACTTGATAGAATCTCTCCATTTTGAAATTGTCTACTGTCTGCTTCCTGTCTGCAGGTATTCTGGACCTGCAGGTGTTGGGGAAGGTTGCTAACCACTGAGCAATGCAGCTTAGTGGGTTTGAGTGATGGAAACCAGAAGATGCAACAATGTATCCTTTCTGAAACTGTGAATGTCTGCACCTTGTCTGCAGGTGTTCTTTCTGGTTTGTGTGTGGGTCATTAATCCAGGTTTACATGGCTGTAAGCGATGTGCAAACATAAGAAGCAAAGCTCACCTTGTTTTATCCTTGTGAGCAATGTTTATTAGGTTTGATCTTTAAAAAACAAATGTGGGACTTGAACCATGATCTACAGAGACTATATACTGTGTGGCTGACCATATTTTGCAGAGATAGGTGGTGGTGCTGCGGTAGCGTTGTCGCCTCACAGTTAGACGTTGCCCATTTGATTCTCAGTTAGGGCATCTTCTGTGTGGCGACATGTGTGAATGGGCGTTCCTTCATTGAAGGTTGTGCGTTAGGCCTGGCAAGCCAGCACGTAAAACTCTACTGCCAATCATTAGTGGACCAGAGTTCCGCTGTGGCAACTCCTAACTGGGAAAAGCCGAAAGACACAAACAAACAAAATTATCCACACATATTATTCACAGGTGTAGTTTATGTATTGGTGTATTGGTTATCAGAGAAGTACATTACATGACATTTATTGTATTTATCCATTTTGCATGTTTGCGCTAAGCTGTGCACCATGCAAATACTGGCATTTAAAAACACACACACACACACATGCATATATATATATATATATATATATATATATATATATATATATATATATATATATATACAATAAACATCATAACATAATAAATGTTAGTACACATGCAAGATTTTTACATGAGTATGGCTTTGAACTCTCACATCAATGAACCTACAAAACACAGCAAGGGTGTCTTATCCCTTTGTCACAGAAACAACATCATTGCATGAGGAATCAAAATCATTGTGTATACAAGCCCATATGGCACTTGTACACTTCTGAGTTGTTTGTACATGTGTTAATTTCAGATATAGTACAATGAGTTATCACACAACCATTTATAACTCTTGTTTGCAGAAATGCAGATGTGCCTTGTCTTTGTTGATCTGAGATATGCCAACTGTAAGTCATTTTGTATCACTGTCCTTAAAATGTATGAGAACATTAAATGGCAATAATGTACAGTTTTCAAGAAATGCAGAAGAGTTTGAATATTGCAGAAGAGAAAATGTGAGATGTGTGCTGCTTACTTACATTTAAAACCTTAATACAATTACTTTTGCATGTTCTAAGTCTAACCTGGCTGACACACCCACTTGAGGTAAGGGAGTTTAAATAGCTATTGTGTTTTCTTTCTCCTTACCAGTAATCATTCACAGTTGCAATCCATTAGCAGCAAACATGGGGGGAGTGCCTGCACTATGTATATATATCTCCTAGTCAGAGCCAATAATTTGGGATTCAGCAATTCTAATGAGTTTGTACCACATTTGCATCTTCATTGTGCTCATAGGCCTGAATCTATGCTATAAAAAGAGAGCCATGTAGCTAGGGAATCTGAAGGTGAAGAAAGTTATGTATATGGATAACACAGAAGATTGCTATAACTTTGTATTTATCTGCACAGAATATTATTGATCTTGATAAGATATGATTTACTTTTGCAATTATATCCTGGATTTGCTCACATGTAATAGGAAAAATGTGTGTGTGTGTGTGTGTGTGTGTGTGTGTATATATATATATATATATATATATATATATATATATATATATATAAATATATATATATATATATATATATTTTTTTTTTAATTTAAATTTCAAAGTTTCAAAACTTCGATCTTACGATCTCGACTATAAGAAAGATGACATTTTCAAGCTTCAAAATTTAGACTTAGACCCATAGATCTATCTATCTGTCTATTTATTTACCTATATCTATATATATATATATATATATATATATATGTATATATACACACACACGCATGCATTAGCAAATGCAACTTTTATCTGTATGCACTTCTTAGAAGGTTACTGATGGCATAGGGATTTTTGTCAGAGTATTTTACTTTCTTAAATACACAGACTTATTAACTTTCATCAAAAGTGTTACTGTTAGAACTGTTCTTATTTACACTCGTCTATGTTATTTCAGTGAAATGTAAATGTCGTATATTGTAAATGAATAGCCGCGTCTAGTGGGAATGTGGGGTACAGGTAGAGGTTGTTGGCAATTACATAAATATGACTGTTCTGTAGTAAATGTATGCATATGTTTTTGAGACAGTTTGTTTGAAAGCAGTTATAACAATTGATTGATGTGTTATTCCTTGTTAGTTAGAAAATCTCATTTACTTGTTTTAGGGGTGAGGTGGCCAAATTCCATGGCTGTGTTGGCACAACCAAAAAGTTAGGACAGAGGTTTGCTTAGCTGTTGTTAGTCTTTGGTTTGGATCAATCCATGGTTTGTGAGTGACCACGGTATGTTAGAACAACATAACCTTTTTTTATATTTGAATAACTGCAGTTTTTTTTCTCCAGTGGCTAATATTGTGTTATATCTAAGCAAGACTTTTATTTATGTATAGTATCCTTTTCTGTTTTATGTAATGTAGGACTGAAGCACCTAAGCATGCCAATCCTCACAAACCCCCATCAGTGACTCAGAGAATGATGCAATTGTCCAAGTCTTTCAGAAACATGGTACCTTTCTACTTGAGAAAGGACATGGAAATATGTCTGGAAAAATGCAAATTTGGAACCAGATACTGAACAATGTAAATGCTCTTGGGGGACACAAAAGGACATATCATCAGATCCATCATAGGGCCACTGAAATGTTTTCATCAGCCTGGAGGAGAGCACTGCAGTAGCCCATGCATAGCTGGCTACTGGGGGGGACGGCCATAGAACCACTACTAGCACCAAATGAAGAGTTCCTCTCCATTGTTAGAAATCCAGAGAGTTCAGTGGAAAATGGACAACAGCATGAGATTGATGTTGGTGCTGCTTTTTCAGGAAGGACAAGTATGTCTGAGAAGGAGCTTCCAGTTAGGCTTACATATGTAATTTTTTAAATATTTCTAGTATAATAAAATATTGACAGCAATAGTTAAGTTGGTATAATAATTTTTGAGGGGGCTATTTATATATTAATACAGTTAACACATTCTGGTTCATTACACATGGGCTTGGGGTGGACGTGTCATCCAAGTTTCACTTTAATGTATTGTTAATGGATGGTTTACTTTTAAATCTGGAAACTGTATTCATCTTCCGATGAAACAGTTGCACTGTAAAGTGGAAATCTGTAATCTTAAGCAGGCAAAACATCAGAACTGATTCCACCATCACCCATAGTTCAACATATTCAACATAGCTGTAGGTGATGTCAGTTACCCAACAAATGCAGCGGAATTTACTGTTAGACTGTTCATACACTTTTTACTGTTTTTCTGGGGTGCAAGCCCCCCTGCACCCTCCATGTGGAGGTCTGTGCCCCCCACACCCCCTGAAAATTATATAAACCAACTCTGAGATTACACTACATTAAGTAAATGGGTAATTTCCCTATTCCTCACAGTACAACAATCTCCAGTCACAATACCAAACTCAGACTACTGAATTACACTGCACATTTGGTATTGTGTATTCATAGTAGTCTAGTTCACATTGTATCGTCTTGAAAAGTGTCTTTCAACCACTTGCTGTTCGATCAATGGCACTATGTGATTTCAATATTAAACCTTAATGGACATATAAAGGCCAAAATGTTCCTCCTGTGTTATTGGCATTGTGATGATGGTGTCGTTATATTTTGCTTAAATTCTTCCAAGACCATCCTGCCTAGCAAGTATGGAGTCATCTGCACATGGTAAGCCAAAAATTTTCTTTCAGTTCTGATGAGCACTTGACAGAAATATGCATTTATAGATATGTGTGAGCTGGGGGTTGGGACTGTGCTTGTATTGCTGTACTGTCTGTGATAGTGGCAGCAGTGTTAGTTTGTTAGCATATATTAAACTGTAGTGGTGTAGCTATTTATTTTTTTCCTGTGTTTGTTGCTTATTATCACAGGTGATCCAGACAGTGTAAGTGTAGGACTCTTACCACATGATGTCAGAGTATTGGCAGACTCTGATGATTATGGTGGCCAAACAGAGGCACAGTCTGGGATGCAGAGGTTGAATCTGACACTGAGGTTGACATTCAGCTCCCCTGTAATTCCATCGGACAAAGTCAGTAGGTCTACTCAAACCCATTCCAATGAGCCAACTGATATTTGACAGGTGGAGGGTGAGACACTTGGTCAGGGTAGTCTGGTTACTGCGGCTTCAGTACCTGTTGACTCTGGCCATAGCTAATCTATGAGTGAGATGCCATGCAGGAGGGTTGTTAGGGAAGCTTGGAGGAGGCCTGCTGTCCATTGTCCAGCTGGTCCTGTTGTGTCTTTCCATGCCACTTGACACATGTTTATTGCTATTCATGGAGGCATGGGCATGTTACAATAGGGCTTCTGAGGAAATGCTTAGGGTTGTAGATGTGGTGCAGACTGACATACATGACTGCCTAAAGTTAAACCATTGTGCTGATTCAATGGATTAGATGAATGGCATGTTTGGAACAGGTGGTGGCTGGGATGGAACCTCTACTGGGAGGAGAACAGCATCCATGTGAACGTAGATCAGTTACATGATCTGATGTTAGCCAACATGGCCATGCCTGATCATCCACCTGTAGTGGCACTACTTCCACTGCTCCATCAGTAGTTGAGGTGTTCACACCCAGAAGTAGCAGGCCATGGGGTCGTGGTCCTGAGCATACTGATGATGAAAGCTAATCCAGCAAACATCAGTCATGTTCAGGTAGCAGCAGTGCAACTGATCATGGGCATAGACATTCCAGTGCAACTCCATTTCTCTCAGTTGGGGATGATGGCCATGAACTGTCACCTCTACCATGCACACCTCACAGCTGTCTGACATGCCAGGATGTAGAGCTAGAACAGAGTTTGACTGTGTTCTTGCAGACACTCACATAGTAATTTCACCTGGAGTGCCCACACACACACACACACACACACACACACACACACATATATATATATATATATATATATATATATATATATATATATATATATAAAACAGCAAGATATGAATATTCATGTATGAATACATATGCAGATATGTCTGTATATATTAATGTAAATAGATATATATATATATGTTACAGTAAATATACACATGTATATACCTAGGTTATGTTACAGCAGTTATCGGTAACATGTTTAGACTGGGCATATGTTGGTGGGAGGTCCACTCAACAAACATCTACTTATCACCCACCCCAGCTAGGCCGGTAAGACATACAGACACGCAATAAAGGTAAATACAACACTGGTTCCCAGACCACCAGCAGGAAACTACCAGTGGGAGAGATCTACAAGGTCTACACTTTAAACATGGACAGCGACGTCCCTTGTGGAACACCAAAAATTTGGTACCTTTCAACCAATGCGGGAACACCATTATGACCAGGATGTAGCTGTACACAGAACAGTAGGTTGTGCAAGCCTGATAACACATGGGTTGACACAACGTACGACATGTGTCCCGACATGGGGAGAGTGGGCAGTGTGTAGGGTTGTGTTCATATCTCACCGGCGTCCATCTGCGCCCACAGTAAGGATGAGTGCTGTAGAGTATTGGCAGGTGGGGGAATTATGGGTATGCGATTATGGGGCTAGGCATGAATGTGTTGGCTGGCAGACATGTATTAGGACCACCCTGTGGGTGTAAGTAATATTCCAATGTGGGTATAGCAGACGCACATACCTCCCAATCTATAAGATCACATCTACTCTACAGTCCGTAAACCATTGGGGGAATACATAGGGACCATATCATTGAACTGTCCCCAATTACCAGGGACGTCCGTGATTACGAATCAGAATCCTAACACAGTCTCAACTAAACCATCCTAGAACTAGTGATATTAGGAGGAAAGGTGGCGGAATGCACATAATGACTAATGACAACAAGTAAGAGTCATAAACTGCATGCACCTCATAAAATGTGTATGAATACATATGTGCTCTGTGTCCGTCAATGTATCAGGTTAACAGCACCAACCTTCTAAATATGTCCCTGAGGTCATTATGCAGTGTTCCTAATTCAGTGTTTATTCTTCCCCATTCGTATGAGAGGTCTGATAGTGAGAGAAAGCGCATGTTCCGCCGACTTCCTTAGAAGATTGATAGAATAAAAGGTATGGGGTTACCACCTGTCCACCTCTGCGAGGGACATTCCCCTATGGGCAGTTGTGTCCTGCATAATAACTGTAATTAAGGCAAATGTCATGTGATTTAGGGCAAAGACTACCTATATTGTCTGTAGTAGCATAAAACAATAATGTTCCTCTGAAACACCTAAATGTTATAGGTAACAGTGTAAGCAACTATAATGCTACAAGAGTATCCTTTTATTTAGGCGAACAATGAAGTACACCCCTTTCTACTGGCTGTGGGTATGTTGCCCTGCAAAGTCTGACGTCTGTACATAGAGGTCCTATAGGGTTGCCACCTTTACAAATGGCCAGAGTGGGACATATTTCATAGAAATGTCAGACATTCCAGGACTAAACATACCTACAGGCATGCATAGTACAGGATTACACTTATTTGCACAAATAAAAGCTTCATCTAGTTGCATGTGAATTGCTTATGCTATTTCACATAACATATAGAAGTGTCATATATAAAATAACTGTTGTATGCAATCATTAATGAAACGTAGAATATAATAATGTCCTGTAATCTGGACATGTGCTATGTCTTGATTATTTTCGCACTGTCCCTCGCAAAGTGGGACAGCTGGTTACCCTAAAGTCCTACCTTGGCCAATTGAGAAGGTGGCAAACCTATAACAGGTATATAATGTAACATGACCTGTCCGATGGATGTGGCTACTACAACCCAACTACTCATTTGTAATGCAGGGTCTCGGTTCCCATGTATCAGTCAGATGGGAGCAGAGTGTATGCGGAGCACACAAATATGACAGGCCGCTGATTCCGTACAGTCGAACACCATGCCATTGCCTAATGGGCAGCCATTCCTGATACTGTAGTCATGTAGTCCGATGTGATAGGCATTACAAGGTGGGAGCAGATTGTAAGAGGAATACACAATTATGAATAATTCACCAGACAGGCCGCTGATTCCGAAACATTCGAACGCCATGCGGTTGCCTAATGGGCAGCCATTCCTGATACTGTAGTCAAGAGTGGCCTTAGGTCAACTGGTGCTCTAGGCAGAGGGCACAACGGCACCCCCCACCACACCACCCAGTGCCCCCATCCTGGTCTACCTACACCAAATAAATACTGGTAAAGTGCACCCACTAAAGTGGTGCCCTAGGCAGACACTTAGTAGGCCTATGCCTAAGGCTGGCTATGACTGTATTCATGTAGTCCGATGTGATAGGCATCACAAGGTATGCCTAAGAGGAACACATGAATATGAATGAATCTCCGGACAGGCCGCTGATTCTGTACAGATGAACACCATGCCATCTCCTAATAGGCAGCCATTTCCAATACTGTATTCATGTACTCCAATGTTATAGGCATCACAAGGTGGGATCACATTGTATGAGGTACACACACATATGATTGTGTCACTGGACAGGCCGCAGATTCCATACAGCCGAACACGATGCCGTCGCCTCATGGGTGGCCAATCCTGATACTGGAGTCATGTAGTACGATGTAATAGGCATCACAAGGTAATATTGTGGTCCTCACTCACACCCAGGGGTGTGAGTGACAGATGCAAGCACCAATGCTGGTGCATTAGCAAGTGCGTGAATGAGCGGGTGTAAGCGTGTTTGGCTACCAGTATGCGAGTATTGGATTGGTTAAGCAATGTAGAGGCTAAATGAGTGTAAGAGGCTGTAACCAGAGGATATCATACATTCAACAGTATAGGAATGTATCCCATCATGTAGAAGTACATGTGAGTGTTTATGTCCAGCATATAGGTACATACATATATAGAGATGTATCAGGGACATGCCATGTGGCAACAAAGCATTACAAACGAATGAAATGGGAAACACCAGTGACGTCTATATTATGTAGTGGTGTTGCTCTATGTGATCACAAGACTCCCTCAGACAGGCAATAGTTGTACATTGGCTGTATACATCACTCTGTGCATGTAATGTACATTAATACAACAGTACCTGTCCAATCATTATATGTGAACAGTACCCCTGCAACGTGCAACATCATCATCATGATAAAGGTAAATGGGGTAACCATAGAGGGACTGGTAGTGTTATGTGTACAATGGGGTCGTCCTCCTCATGTGTACCTGAACCATGTAAGAGTGATGTGCATACCAGGACTGTGTGCCTGAGGGACAGTGGTGAGGATAACAGTAGTATGTTATGATGCATATTACAAGGGTTTCATGTGTCCAGTAGGCACGTGTGTGTAATGGACAGCTATGTAGAGGCAGATGGGGTCCTAGGAGCCAAATGGCCTTATGTGTCCGTAGGTGAGGGTCAGATGTTGGGGATGGAGTGTAGGTATGACCATGGAGGATAGGTAGGAGCACAGAAATGACAGCATACAGAGTTGGTATATGACACATGTGGGGGGGTACACCCTGGATGGGGATGGGTCTTTGGCATTTAAAAGCCCATGGGAACAGTGGGACAGAGGTCTCCAGCCATGGGCAACTGCCAATGCACCTACACAGCTGCAAAGGAGGCAGTGCTGTGGGCTGTCCAGGACAGGCAGCATCACCCTGTAAATGTGACACTCTGCCCTTGAACTGGCGTATCTGGCTTCATAACCCCTTAGGAAGCCACCTACGAAACATGTCCAGGACCACACGACAGCAGATATGTACCTGTCTGGTCCCGCTCCCAAGGGGGATATGCTCCATCCTCAGTGGTGGAGCCACCAGAAGGTGGTGCATAGCCAACAGAGGTTGATGTTAATGGCTGGGCCCCAGATGTGCTAGTGCCTGGTGCCATGGTCAGCTGAAGTGGGACAGAAGGATCTGCTGGGACCTACCAACCCATTTGGCCTATGGTGATGCGTTTTAAATCCACATATGGCTTAGTGATAGACAACAGCATACAGGATTACCTACAACAGTATGCATAGATATCACCAACAACCCAACAGATTGTATACATTTGCAGAGGGAGCACAACACATGCATATATACCACATGACAATTGTACAATGTGTAGTAGATGTGTGACCGCAGCTATGAACAGTTGCCCATCATTGGCTTGTCACTAGGAATCCCACAAAGTGTCAGTCATACCACTGTCTCATGTGACACATGTCCAGTCAGGGATGTGATGGCAGTAACACATCCCTATCATCATGTACTGTCTGCAATTCCCACACCATGCTTCTGCTGTGCACAGAAGTGTGTTCAGTGTATAACACAGATGACAAATGGTTGTACACACTGACCTGTTCACAGATGGCCCTATAGATAGGGTTCCCTCATGAACAGAGTACTGTCATGTCTATATTTTAACATGCAGAATAGCCATTACCACACACATGTTAAACAGGCAGTAGTCTCAATGCAGCATAGCTACACTTACATGCTGTAGTTGTGTGGCACATCACCCTCCTGTCATTAGGCTATTTCCCACTGTTGAAAATGGTTGAGGTACATCCAGATATCATCTGTGATGCCATGTCAGAACACCACATCCAGGTACCACTCACAGTGACTGTCATGGCCAGATAATAACATCTTTCCCTTGATAGTGTACCGTCTTTATCATGAGGATGGCTATGGGAACACTATCACAGCTGTACCACATGCAATCAGCTAGAGGGGGACTGCAATAGGTGCAGAGGCCATCACCTGACCATTTCCAACTGTTACAATGCACATGCTGCTGCTGTGCAGGTGTACACCTTCACATCCACCAGAGAGTGTATGTGTGTGTGTGTGTGTGTGTGTGTGTGTGTGTGTGTGTGTGTGTGTGTGTGTGTGTGTGTGTGGGACAGGCAATGTACACCATGGAAGGGCTTGAAGACTTCACCATAATCTGTCACACGCTGAATAGTACAGGGTCAAACCCCTGACTACTCATTACTATTACATGTGCATGACATTACTACATGTGCCACAGAGGCACCATGTTGCAGTGCTGTAAGAACATGTGTGTAGGTGAGTGAGTGTCATCTGCAACAGATATAGTGCACATACATTAGGTGTGGCACATGTCAGTCCACGTGAACGGATGCCATTGTCACCACAACCACACTCTAATGGACACGCATTGACACCTTTGCCAGGGTGGCAAATACACAATGTAACTACTTAGTTTGCCACACCGCAATAATGCACAGGACCACATGCACCACAGGGGATATCTGGAGGTTCAATGGGCTAGGCCATGTGAAAGTCCTTGTCAACTGTTGGTATGCCAACGAGGTTTATACTGGAAGGGACTGTGGTTGAGAGCATCACAACGCACACGCAGACACAGGGTGCCAGTACTGTCATGCAGGTATGCATTGCTCCATGGGTGTGTAGTGTTTGGCTGTGCAAGATGGCTGTACAAGGCTGGGTGAGGGGTAATCCTTGCCATTGCATCACCCAACAATGGTGTGCAGTGCAGGGGTGTAGTGTCTGCAATGTTCCATACAGATGGGTACTGCAATATCTGGCCTGACATCCTGGTTACCAATGTGTAGGGCCATAGCTTTGCAATGCATGCCATGTCTGTGTTTGATAGTCCTTCACATGAACATTGCCTGGGATGTGCATGCCCCACAATACTGTACAGTGACATGTACAGGTGTACCTGATTTGGCAGACACGTGTAGTGTACACAGCCTGTTATACCCCGATATGCCAGTACTGGCCTGGTTTGGCGAAACCTGCTTACAGTGAGCAGGTGGGCCCTGCACCTGCATGTATAGAATGGACAGGTATTCCGTAGTGTCAGTGGCATGGGTCCATACAGGGCACATGTGTACAGCATTGTCTGGCCTTAGTGGATCAAATATGATGGCACCACATATGTTGCAGCCATTCAGTGTGGAACATAGTGAAGGCACAATGTCCGCATATATGTGCCAATTGTACCACGGTACAGGGTGCCATGTCCTCTGCAGGCCACTGCGGTCACACCATGCCTACTATCTGTCCTCAATATGCATGTTACTAACAACATAGTGGGATATCCTAGGCAAGGTTGTATGTACATGGCACATGGGTGCGGGACATATACCGGGTACTAGTAGGGCTGCATACTTAGTTCACCAGCCCTTTTGGCAGATGTATGGGTATGGCTTGCCAACTCAGTGCCATGGCTGACTGATAGCTGTACTCCTTGTGAGGTGGCCAATGTGTCATAAGATGGATACTATATAGAAAAACTACAAAACCCGCTCCCAAACATGTCCAATGGTAAGACATCAAGGCCACCTCTATACAGGCTCTGACAGACAAACACACACTTGCCAAGTCCTGTATACAAACCCCTACCATATCACACTGCAGCAACACGCATTTAAGGCATGCCCTACAGCAAATACTACAAAGTAATGTACTTGTCTCATGTAGGCAGACACACACACACAAACACTTGGCATGTCTGGGATTAGAACACCGACCTAACTACTTTACTACACTACAGCATTATGCAATTACAGAATGCGCT
Organism: Protopterus annectens; assembly: GCF_019279795.1. NCBI lineage: Eukaryota > Metazoa > Chordata > Ceratodontiformes > Protopteridae > Protopterus > Protopterus annectens. Next base: position 1,029,999,737 of record NC_056728.1, read on the forward strand.
ACTGGGATTACTGGGACACAGAACTCCCAGAGGTGTATTTGTAGATGGGTGACATCATCGGCCTTACTAACGGTGGGTATAAGAAATGTATGGAGTGTGAGCACTATTACGGTATTACTCAGTCCTCAGGCAAACGGGGAGACACACACACACACACACACACACACACACACACACACACACACACACACACACACACACACACACACGCCAAGTGTGGGACTAGAATACTGACCTAACTGCCATAATATCTTTAAATTTCTAGTCTCCCACCAGGACACAAGTGCTCTTCAGCAATTACATTCTGCTAGCCGAGCACACTCAAGCAAATCTGCAGTCTGCGGCTACAACTCCATCTGTACAGTGTAAGAAGGAATCAGTATTGCAAACTAAACAAGGATATACATTTTGAGCCTCAAGAGCAGGAGCACACTCAAGCAAATCTGCAGTCTGCGGCTACAACTCCATCTATACAGTGTAAGAAGGAATCAGTATTGCAAACTAAACAAGGATATACATTTTGAGCCTCAAGAGCAGGAGCACACTCAAGCAAATCTGCAGTCTGCGGCTACAACTCCATCTATACACTGTAAGAAGGAATCAGTATTGCAAACTAAACAAGGATATACATTTTGAGCCTCAAGAGCAGGGTCAGTCCACCCAGGCATTCTACTTGTATGTTTTATGAGTGTGAAGCTATTACATTAGCAATATTTCTTAGTAGTTCTCAGCTTGCTAATAAAACTGACTGTTGTAGCCTTGTGTCCCCCCCCGATAGTACAGTAATCCTAACTGTCCAATAGACAGTATAGATTTAATTCACATCCCTGTGACTAAATTAACCATCAAGCAGCCCTCTCAGTTCTTTCTGCCTTAGTTTGTATCACTTGGAGGATCACCTGTTTATTTGCATCTCTATCATTGCTAATGTATCTCCCTACTCTAATCTGTACACAAACTGGTTACTAATCAGCAAGTCAATGTAAAGACACACTCCCAACCTTAATAAACTTTGCTGTCTCTTCTCTCCTTCACTTTACAGGTAGTTTGAATTATTACTTACCCTCTCTGAGGCCTTCACTGATTTCCACTGATTGCCTCTCTGGTTTCTTTGCATTCCACTTGGTTTACACCCCTTGTGCTATCTCCCTCCCCCAATACAAAGTATATATTAGAATCCTGCTGAGCATGGAGCCATCTTTAAATTTCTAGTCTCCCACCAGGACACAAGTGCTCTTCAGCAATTACATTCTGCTAGCCAGTAAGCCATTAGACCTCAGGAATTTGTTTTAAAAGCGTTCAGATTTGTAAAGTAATACTTTTTTCTCTTGCCTTGGTTGGCTCTGGCTCTGCCCCGCTCCGTTCACCCTTGCTAACGCTTGGGCTATCTCCGCTCCCCTGCCCTGCCCCCTATTTCCTCCCGCCCCCACTACCTCTACATTTATAGTAATCATAGCCACACCCACAGCTCTCCCTCACATCACCTCCACCAATCACAGCTCCTCAAGTCATATCACATTAAACCACACCAACTTGCTCCACACAAAATACTCCCAATCACTCTCATTCCCACTAGGCATTTTTTGCATCACCCACACTACTTCCCCATCCACATATAGTGCAACCCTATAATTCCTATTCAGACCCCCCACCTAGAAACATAAACTTTATAACCATGACTATCACACAACTAAATCTAGTCTGTCTTCTCATAATTCTTTACAACACCACAAGTTATCACTCTAGCAATATCCCTAAACTTAGTAGCACAACACTGCATTATGCACTCTCATACACAGACACCACACATTATAATAATATCTGCCCACACTTATTCAAGAACTACATAACGGACCAATTCAGAACTAAACACATATGCTCTCATTCCTACTCCAAAAACACAATACTTTCTCACACTCCTCACCAAACTCCAACATCTGTATAACCATTTTAACTCCAGGCTCACCATAAGTGGGGATATCCACCCCAACCCAGGCCCAAATCCATCCTGTCCAACACAAACTGCTCCAACACAAATGTCAGAACATAACACCCCCACTTTCTTCATCCCTGGGCAAATCAACAACAGCAGCAAAACCAACCATCTTTTAATGCTAAATATTAATATTAGAAGTATCAAAAATAAAATACCTGAACTCCAGGCCACAATAGCACACTACTCCCCAGACATAGATGCTTTAACAGAAACCTGGCTAAATAAAAACATAGCTAACTCAGAAGTTCTCCCTACCGGCTACAATATCATTAGACAAGAAAGACCACTTCGTAAAGGTGGTGGAACTGCCTTACTCTCCAAGTCCAACTTAACTGTCCATCAATTACCAAACTCCTACCCCTCCCCCAGTAATTGGGACATACTTATCTCACAACTTCTACTTCACCCTAAAAAGGTCATCACCACAATTGTGATCTATATTACACCTGGTAATACACCTGCTAGCCTTGAAGACTTCTTATCCTGGTGTTCTTCCACATACTCACAAGAAACCCTTATTCTGGGGGACTTCAACCTAGATTGGTTCACCTGTATATCAGAACTACCAAGTAATCTAATAAATCTCCATGGCTACCAGCAGCTAGTCCAAATTCCAACTAGGTGTGATAAAAATCTAAAAGGAATCCATCCTTGACTGGGTCCTAACTAGCAACCCCACATTGTACCCTCACACAGGCAGTCTCCCAGACACCTTAAGTGACCACAACATAATATACTTTATACATAGTAGAACAAGCATATGCAAAACCACTAACTATATATCCACTAGAAACACAAACAAATTCTCTCCTGAGGTCCTCAACACTTTACTGTGTAACTGTGACTGGACCCCCTAAAACCCTCCCACTTGACCAGGCTGTAGCATATTTCAACAAAACATTTCTACAACACCTAGACACTGTCGCTCCATTACAAAATCAAGGTTAGAACCTCTACAAACCCCTGGCTCAGTAAAGAAACCAAACAAATCCTCAAGTCCAGAGACACTGCCTGGCGTTACTATCAAAAACAAAAAACACAAAGCCTAACTAAGTACCAAGAACTGCAACCCGTGCAAAAAAAATGCATTAGGCTGGACAAAAATCCTACTACACAACATTACAAACTAAATACCAACACAACCCGCAAAATTTTGGAAAAATGTAAACCAGCTACTAAAATCCACCCAAAAGGCTACCCCAAACCAACCACCCCTGACACTAAAGTTCCCATCAAACACAATTCAACTCCCACTTTGTGAACTCAATTCTATCCTTAGTATCACAGGACAGTTCCTTCCTCACTATCCCCAACACAAATAACACTAACACAAGCTTTACCCTCAAAACAGTTTCCACCACTTCAATCAAAAGCATGCTCTCCAAATTAAAACCTCATCAACAGCAGCCGACCTACTCCCCAGCTATTTCTTGAAACTCACAGCAGATGCTATTGCTATCCCAGTCTCCACTCTCATAAACAGATCAATTGTTGAAAACTATGTGCCCAAACTCTGGAAAATATCCTATGTTACACCCATACATAAAGGCGGGACCTCCACTGAACTTAATAACTATAGATCCATTGCTTTACTCTCCCCCCTGGCCAAAATCCTAGAAAATGCATCCATACCCAGATGCTAAACTATCTCCTAGACTGCAACATCCTGTCACCTACTCAGCATGGTTTCAGATCTGCCCATAGTACCACTATAGCTCTCCTCTGCTTCACAGACACAGTAAACCGTCTCAAAAATGAAGGCCTGCAAGTGTCAACTCTTTTTTTGGATATGTCCAAAGCATTTGACACAGTCTCACACCAAATCCTGCTAAACAAACTAAACCAATATCATCTATCTAATTCCACTCTTACCTGGTTCCAAAGCTACTTAACTGACAGGTAACAAGCTGTGAAATGGGAAAATTCTCTCTCTCCTCAGCTGCCCGTAACTATAGGAGTCCCACAGGGTTCTATCTTAGGACCACTACTATTCACAGTCTTCACAAATGACCTCCACACTTCCACACAGCATGCATCTATAATTCAGTATGCAGATGACACTACCTTAATCTGTGCTGCACAAAACATTCCCACCCTTCTGCAAACAACTCAGCTAGCATTCTCTGACATTGAAAACTACCTTACCAAAGCCCAGCTTATCCTCAATCCAAAGAAAACTCAGCTTATGATTATAACCATTTCTAACAAAAACACTAACAGTCAATTCACTATCTACTCCACAAATGCTACTCCAATTGCTCCAGTGGCACAGGCTAAGCTATTGGGAATAACCATAGACTCCCACCTAAAATTTGATAGTCATCTGAACTTAACTATTAAAAAAGTACATGCCAAACTGGGGTCACTCTACCGTATCAAACTATTTCTTACCAACAACACAAGATCAGCCATTGCTCGCTCCCAACTTCTATCCACCCTACTCTATGCATCTCCCATTCTGACTAATCTCAACAAAACTGAAGTAAGAAAAATGGAAGCTTGCTATAACAGAATTGCCCGCTTTGCTGCAAATTGCTCATTTAGAACTCATCACTGTACTGCTTTGAGACAGCTCCACTGGCTTGAACTGCCCAACCTCCTAACCTACAATCAGCTCTGCCTCTGTCATTCTATCTATTACCTCCCCAATAAGTGTCCTTCCCTCAAAAACCTAGTACAACATCACTCAGCCAAAAGGCCTCTTAGATCATCAAGCAAACTACTACTAGAAGTCACCAACAGCTACAATAGCTTTGGAGATGCACTATATAGTATTTCGGTGGCTAAAAAATGGAACTCTGTCCCTACTAGCATTCAAAACACATCATCCAAAGCCTCCTTTAAAGACCTCATCAGGCAACATCTCAAGCAAAGTTGGCAGTGCCATGATTGCTCCCCAGGCTAGTGAAAGCGGATAACATATACATACTAAATCTAGAGCAATTGATAATAGTTTTTCAATCTTACTCACAAACAGTGGCTAATCTACAATGTATGTACTGTACCTGTGTACTATGTATGTATTCTACCTACGTTCCAAAGTTCAGCCGTACACCACAAATCTATTACTTACCTTTATTTTTAAAATTAATATTTTTTGATTGTTCTCTCCACTGTAACTGTTTGTGCCGCATACCACTGTAAAAACATGTCTCTTGTAATTTGTGTGTATACTGATCATGTCTAAATAACTAAATGTGTCTGTAATTTTTCTTTGTAGAGCTTTTCTCCCTGGGCCTCTGCTGAAAAAGGGCCTTTTCGGCTCAGTCAGACACCCCCGGTTAACAAATGTAAAATAAAATAAAATAAAATAAAATATTACACTACAGCATTACGCAGTTACAGAATGCGCTACCAAGATTATTGGACACAGCCCTCCCAGAGGTGTATTTGTAGATGGGTGACATCATCGGCCTTGCTAACAGTGGGTATAAGAAATGCATGGAGTGTGGCCAGTCTAAAAGCAATTTAGAGTCCACCGGCAAACAGGGACAGACATACACACACACGCCAGTGTCAGGTACGGAACACCTGCCTATTTACAGATTACTATTACAATACTACATATATATGAATCGCGCCACACAGACTACACATGTCAAGGCTGTCATTATGACCGTCTGGGAATGCGGACATCAACAGGGATGCTGGCAGTTAAGATGAACATACCTGTGATCCTGTGTGTTTAAAGTATGAATCCATCCTGATCTGGAGTATGCCCATCTTTGCAATGGACGACTACTACCATTATAGAGGATTACAATGGCCATGCCCATACACAGAGGCACATTACCAACACAAGGTGTAACTGGGCATGCTCACACAGTAGCACAGGGCTGTTCGGAATGCACTGTATCCATCTTATACACAAGGATATACTGGGCATGCTCATACACTTAGTAGCACAGGGCTGTTCGGAATGCACTATGTTTCCATCTAGCACAGGGCTGTTCGGAATGCACTATGTGTCCATCTACACAAGGATATACTGGGCATGCTCATACACTTAGTAGCACAGGGGGCATGCTCACACACTTAGTAACACAGGGCTGGTCGGAATGCACTACTATGTGTCCATCTACACAAGGATATACTGGGCATGCTCATACTCCTAGTAGCACAGGGCTGAATGGGATGTACTCTGATGTTAAACACGGAGGGCCACAGTGGCCATGTTATTACAGGTAGATGTAAATAACACATTGTAATGGGCTCTGGTGTTGGTAGTTGTCATTGTTAGCGGGAACACTGCTCTACATATATTTGACACTGGTCTTTAACAAATCAGCTGTTATTCTGGGATGACATGGCTAATACTAGGCAGGCCTTTGTCATATATCACATGCATCCTTGATAGAAGGGAGTGTGGATATTACCCAAGTCGCATCCATCCACACAGTGCCATTCCAAGGCAAATGTCCTAAACACAGGTTAACTCCCATACACCTACAGGACAACTGCATTGTTTTCTTATGCTAACCAGTGCTAGATGTGTAGCATCCATATTCATAGCTGGCCACTGTAGATCCAACAATGGGGAGTACTGACATCTATGCAGTGAGGAACACCTGGCTGATGTCTCTGTAGTGCACAATAGCACTACCACCATATACCTTAGAACCTAGCACTACCACCATATACCTCAGAACCAGACATGTGGGCCATAACACGGGTACGGGCCACTCCAGGTGGTGTACCCACATGCATAAAGACCACTCACATGTACTGACCGGTCCCCCCAAAAGGCATCACAGATGAGCCATGTGCAGGACACAGTGTCACATGCTGCATTCTAGGATGTAAACTGCAGACACCACCATGCCTTTGGACCTCCGCCACGCAACCATACATGTTGTATGACAGACGAGTACACCACCATATGACCCTTGACCTGTGTACTGTACTAAGCTATACATCAACTGTAGACAATACACATGTACTGCCACAGTTGCATCATGTGTTATGCAATGCAATGATACCACTGTCTGTGACCAGGTCAGCTGTCCACATACCAAGGGCCCTCAGTACTGTCCACCATTAGCAGATGTCTGTTGCTGTACACCAGTACACACATTCATGTATGGATATGACATACATGTACCTGCCCTGGGTATGTACATGCCACACACACACAACATACCTGTAAATTGCATAGCTGTTGTAGTCCTTTGTGCAAACAGGTGGCTACAGGCATTACACACATGCACATGGAATGTAGGTCCATGGCTGCTGAATACTAACAGTACATAAGGCGTGATATCAGTGTTGACAGAGGTAACATCCCCTCTGTACTGGTCACCCATCATATCATACAACAGTCCATGTGTCATGTATGTTATTACACATATCCGCCAATTGCAATGCCTACAAACATGACCAAATATCAGGATTGTAGGACCTACATACCTGTACACGTAGTGTTGTGCATTCAGATAACATGCGTGTGCAGTTGCTGATGTATGCAGGTGGCGTGTATCCTAGTACATCATGCAGCTGCAATGCAGCCTCAACATTGCCAACTGTATATGGTGATATGCTGAATGTACAGAAAGATGTACCACAGGAATGGACAGATGTGTTGAAATAACTAAGTGATGGAGCATCTTTGCAGATGGATGTTTGCTGTGGACAGCTCACTGGTGTGTCACAAGTGGTCCTACAATACCCTGTGTAACCGGTAAGTAATGGTTTTGTTAATTGAAGGACATAACACACAACTTAGACAGCGGTCAGGGTGATTGTGAAGGTAAATCACTTGACACCTGTTAATAGATATGACATCCCTAGTGGATACATCAGCACTGTTGTTACAGGAAGCGTCAGTACAGTTTGTAATGCATGTAATACTGCTGTATGTCTGACATACATAACATGAGCTAGGCAGGTCTGAAATTCACAGTACTGGCATGTTTGGTTGCGTGTGTGTCCATATTTGTCACGTATTGTGGGGAATACATCTCAATTGTTACTCACTCTCCTGTACACTAGTATACACATCTGTACAGACTGCAATGTATAAAACAGGACATAAGCAGGAGCGTGTATCTCACACATGTGAGGTATCTGTATATGCATGACATAGGTGTATTAATTACTGAATGCCACAGTGTGTGCATGTAGGGCTGACTGGTCCCTGGGGTGAGGATGTATGTTACCATACTGAACAGATAGGACCCCTCCCACCATCCAGGCGATGCATTCAGCTATCCGTGTTGATGTCCCTGATCTTAGGCCGTACTGACTACCTGTACATGTGTATTCTCTGTGGTGAGTCATGTAGTTGCACAGTACTGTAATGATGATTTGCACATAGGCAGGGGTCCTCAGCACACCAGTAGCAACTGTGTGCAAGTGTGTGTTACTGTGTCGATGAAGCCGTGAGTGTGTGTGTGTGTGTGTGTGTGTGTGTGTGTGTGTGTGTGTGTGTGTGTGTGTGTGTGTGTGCGTGTGTGTGTGTGTGTGTGTGTGTGTTTGTGTGTGTGTGTTACAGTGTCAATGAATACATGTGTGTCAATACCTGAGTTTGTGGGTGCAGTTGTGTGTTGGCATTCTGTCATGGGAATGTGTATTACTGATTACCATTGAGGCATCACACTTCTCACTGGCCTCTACCATTGTAATCAGCTAGATCACTCTCTCACCTCTCCACTCCATGTAACTGTACCTGTGATGTCACCCTTTATGGATATCACGTCTGTGGCCACAGTAGCTTAATATACAGCTATCATGCTCTTGGAATGGTAGACGTGTTTGTAATGTGGGACATTCTCACTGGTATGTGGCAGCTACACGGTGCATGCTGTTATATTCATACATACCTGTGAGTAGTCCACATTGACATATAGGACACTTAACTGGAAACACTGACATCCACCAGCACGTGCAATTAGACCTGAAGAAGGACAGCAGAACAACATGACCAACATGCATTTACTGTTGTTACACAAGACACATACTGTTAACAGTATTGTACACCTGTACTACATGGTATATCTGCTGACTGACAACAGTCCTCAACATTTGTAAACTACACATCATCCTAGACTGTTCACCCTGTGCATCAGACCATATGAGCATGCCCCTGCACCTATGTTGTGGATGTCAGAGATGCGGCACCGGCATCATCATATGCACAGTGTGTTAATGTTTGCCAGAGGCCTAGGCTGCACCATTGGATGACATCATTTGTGTGGGTTTGAGCCTTTGATCTAATTGGGCATGTGTGGATGTTATGCATGTGTGTGTTGCGGTGCCCTACATATGTGTCCAATGTATGCGTGTATGTCTGCACACATTTCTCCCATTTGTCTGGCCTACACAGGGGTATTATTGACAGCTGCAGACTGTACAGGTGAGGTATTACAGTTCACTGTGTCCGGCCACGGACATGTGACCTGTGCCTGCCAGGGGTAGCATGGGCACTATCAGAAAGAGGTGCAGATTGGCTACTGTCTGATGTCACTAGTCCACTGGAACCGTGTCCCTGTTGGGACCATCCCAGGCCATGTGTACATGGCCTGCTGTGTCGTGATGTGGACAGCACAGCACCAGATGCACTGCTGCTGCTACCGCCACTATGGGAGCGGGCATTTGAGGTAGCTCGTACACGTAAACCTGACACAGGTGATGTAGCAGGCCTACGTCCACGTGCCCGATGCCTCACTCCTACCAGATGTTCCAACACAGACAGCTCACAATTGCGGATTGTCATGCCATGGTCAAGGACTCCAACCATCACCCAACAGTCTATCCAAAGCATCAGCAATCTGCTGTTGAGCATTTACCATTGTCTGGATGCTGTTGTTTAAAGAATGGACAGCAGCCCTCTGTAGCCTCTGATCTTCTCTGTTGCACCATTCAGCATGTGCCTGTGCCTCCATTACAGCCTGAAACATGCGTCTGGTGACACCAGCTGCTGTGCTCTGTGATGCAGGAGCATGTCGGCCAGAGGTCCTCCTACGAGCAGCACTGGCCACATGCCTGTGTGGGGCACCATCAGTAGTTTGGCTGACACCATGGTGTGCAGGCACACCTTCCATAGCCCCCACACTTTCCTGTTCCAAGCTACCACGCGCCAACTGTCCTTCCTCTATGGCCACTGGTAATGGGGTATGTGCAGGTATGGGATCTGTGTGCAGGGATGAGGTGGATATAGATGGAATGCCAACCAATGGCACAGTTTCTGCCCCTGACAACTCTGCCTGTGACCCAATCATATATTCATCATCACTGCTAGAGTCTGTGGGGACACTAACATCTGATGTACCGCAGGAGGGCAATGCACCTACATCACCTGTGAGGGCAGACAAGAACTGTACATTACAATCTATACAATAGACACACACACACACACACACACACACGCATGTGATATGACAGAAGGCATGCAACATGCATGTGATACGGCAGACGGCATGCAGCGCAGACAATAATAGTGGTAGTTATCATACATCCCTAGGTTGCACACAGCATGCATGTGTGATAGCAGACGGCATGCAAATTATACAATTATAGTAGTGGTTAGCATACATCCCTGTGTTACACCATGTGGACCAGCACAGGTTAACAGTACACCTGCCTGATGTGTGGCATATGACCTTGATAATCACATGTAGTATGACATGTGATCTGCTGACGTGTGCAATGACATGCATACATGTTTAACACAATGGTGTCCTGTCGAATATACAGTGGGGCAATGGTGTACCAATTCACTGTTGCCTGTCCACCCTACAGATATACTGCAAATTTAGCTGATGTGCATGGCCATTGCAGGGAATCATGAGGAGTCTCTAGTGCTATACAATGTGAGTTACAGACAGGGTTCATAGCCATGCCTGTGTTCAGATACAATACATATACACTGTGGAATGTGACCCACGTCACTGAGGTGTATACACACTAAACCATGATGTGAAAGTTGTGACACAGGTCACTGATGGGTATACGATGACACCCCTGTACATCTGCAACCATATTGCTGCAGCCTGGCAACTATGGGCAGACATGGAGAACACGCCGGCGCACCATGTCCCACATGACATCTGTGTATCACACACACACACACACACACACACGAGGAGCTAGTATGGCATTTATGTCCATCACCAGCAGAGGGAATGTACTGTATCTGTGGCCTGATGTGGATACTGTACAGGTAACTGCTGTCATGTTTCAACACCCTCAAGATGTTCAACACATCCTATGTAGTTGATTGATGTTACACCTACACAAGATGTGCACAGGCCTGTAGGATGTCTAGCGTTCCACATCTACATTATGACCATTATACAAAGGCCATGGCCGAACCATGTGTAGCCATTGTATGACAGGGTGTACACACAAGCACAACACTTCTAGTGTGTGTGTTGTTCCATGTCTCTGGCCATCCTCCATGGCCATGTGTGTACATGTGTTGTCCAAATTACAGTGATGGGCATCTATTTCACATGTCTGTGTTGTCCCATATGACATATATGCTCCACTGACAACAGGGTTATGCAGATAAAGGGTGGTATGTAGGATATGTTTTCAGGTCAGGTAGGCAGTATAGCAGCCAGGCCAATACATGTCATGGACATGTCAAGATAGCCCATCCCATTGTGTGACATTCATAGCAGGGCTATGATCCACACCGGTGAATCCTGTGTGTTGGCCATACCCCAGCCCACTGTGTAGTACTGTTTGCATTCACCACATGTGTAGATCAGATCTGTTGTACGTTCCTAAAGTGAACAGCACCTCCACCATTGTATGCACAGCTGTCAATACATCTGGCAATAAAGTTTGTGAGGATTTATGTCGGTGAGATGATTCACATAGTTTGCAAGTGTGGCACATGGATAGTCATTGTGATGCACTGCAAGTCCGACCTGTATATTGTGACAGGACCATACATTATGTGTATATGTTATGAATGGCCACATGGCAGATAGATTTGTGCATTACAGTTCCTGATAAATTATAACACTCTCACCAGCAGTGGGCTGCTGTCGCCGTGGAATGCCAGAGATACCTAAATAGGAGTAACACAGCAGTCTGAGCATAATCCACCCCTGTATAAAGGCTACAGGGAGCAATGTGCATAACACATACAACAGTACATTAAACTATACTTTGGTGTATGCACATGTGTGCATACACAGAGTAGCATACTATAGTATGCGGCAAGTGTGTATACATGCCTTGCATATGATGTTACATTACATATTGTACAGTGACACATGCAGCTATATGGAATATAGTTATTATAGGTGCAGTATTGACTTATCAGGCAACTCCAGGCTCAGTGGTTGAGAGACACCCACCTCCACAATATCGGCTAAGGCTTGTGGATGTGGTTTTGCAGGTGTCCCCAGGTTGGCCAGTATCTTGTCGGTACGTGTGAGTGGGGGATGGATTGGTGGTCCACCACCTGTTGCACCTTGTTCCCTGGCAATTGCATTTGCACGCTGTTTCACCAGTCTAATGAGGTCTGTACAGTGTCTGCGCACCTGCTGGTATGTGCAGTTCTGGCCACCCACATCATTAACCCTCCTGCGAAGTTCTATCCACAGGGCATCTCACTGCTGTGCATCCTGTGGCACATGGCTGAACAGGATGTCATGATTATCGAGTAGGTATGGGATAAGGGCCTCATCCTCCAAGCATGTAAAAGGGGGAAGCCTTGCATGCGGTATACCTGGAAGACATAATGATGGAGACAGGCCACAGTACCTCAGAGACATACAGAGCTACAGCTGAACATTCATGTGTATCACATTACTTCAGTTTATTATTTGTAAACCTACATGACACTGATGTGTTTGTGTCACACACATGTGACACTCAATGATGAGTGGATATTATCACCATATATGTGTGTATGTGTCACCTGATTACATAGCTCATACTCCATGTGGTTGCTGTCTTGATGTGGGCATGTCTGTTTGCCTGTACTGGTGTTCCTACCTATCAGCACATGGCTGGATGTGTCCACATTAATGCAGTTGACCTTGATGCAGTGTATATGTCACATATAAGGACTTACACTGCCTTAACAGACATGACCTATGACCCTGTAGACATGCTCACATAAGGTTTTACATGTATGTGTTCTGCCATATGCATATACATGGCACTGTATAGTGATTCAACATCCTGCCATGTATCACCTGTGTTGCACATGTGATACACATGGGACACTGGTTAGCCAGATGGTATTTGCAGGGATGGATATCAACTATGGCATATACAGTGAAAGTCAACTAGTGGGCTATATGCCATGGGCCATGTATACATCTAGGATGAAAGGTTACCTGGCAGTAGCCAACAGGCGGGTCTGTGGAGCCAGGTGGAGAAGTGCCACATTACTGATCCACAGGGTTAATGATACATATACCATGTGTTACCATGCGTTCATCACACCATGTCTGAGAGGGGAGCGATGTGCAGCTTTGATGGACAGGAATGCATAGTATGGCAGGACTATGTCAAGTGTATGGGGCAAGGATCTGTCCAGCATGTGGTAGGTGGATGTCCATGAAATATGTGTTCCAGATTAGGATGAGTACGTGTAGCATGTCCGACATCACTGGGTTGGACATGGATTTATGCATCATGCCACATTGTGGAGATGGGGAATGGAAAGACTGGTGTAGGCCATCTGCACATGGTCAATACCCCTTAAAGGAAATATGTGATCTGATATGGGTCCTTGAGTGGTCTGTATGGCTGAACAATGATTTCTATATTCAAGAATGGCACCTTATTATTATTAGGTTTGCCACATATGACTCCCTGACAGGTGTGGTGACATAGATATCACAGGAAAGACAACTGCCCAGCTGCATCCCTCACACACAAGTGTCCATTATGATGGCCGCTGCCTAAGTGGTAGTTCATGGGTACAGGGTTATTAACATAGGAGTGACAATGCGAGTCAGCTATTGCTCCTAGGTCATAGTCATTCACATACTTCAATAGGCAGATGCCTTCTGTTTGTCTGTGAGGTATGGACTACAATGAGGGGGAATAGAATTCATTAACCCTGACATACTGCAGCTGCCACTGGTGTGATGATCACGTATTATTCAGACACCTTCTGTAGTGTTGTTTCTGCCAGCAGTCCTGTTGCTAAACACTCCTGTGACATAGGAATGTACATCTAGTATACTGAGTGTAGGTAGTACACAGTATGGGTGATGATGTCCTATAACCTGGCAAGGTTATGATATGCAGTGTGACATCAACCATACTGTCATCTGCATCTTTACTGCTGACATCACTTAAATGATCAAGGTTCATGGCCTTCCAGACCAGACTCAGCAGGGTAGTAGTGCAGTACTTCCCATTATCAGTGGTGTCTCCCCCTTTGTTGGGTTGTGATACCCGTTGGTGTGCACCATTCAGTGTGTACACAACCTGACATGGAGCTATGTTTTACTTGATGCCTCATGTACACAGACAAGCCTCTCCACCTACCACCCAACACTACAACCTGTGAGAGATGCACTCATCTAGCCAAACTGGAGGTAAAGGTCTCTCCAACCAAGCCTGACCCTGACTGTCATGTGAAGAAGATGCACAGTCACACAACACCACACTCATCACATAAGCCTCACTGTATCTACCCCACCATTAACTGGGAAAACTACTCGTGTACCAACACATTAGCTCAACGGTTTCTGGAATTCATAAACACCAATGCCCTGACTGAACATACCACACACCCACCAGGGGCAACAATATCCTAGACCTAGTCATTACCAACATGAGTGACTGGTGCTCCACACGTTAAGCCAACTCCTCATCGGTCCAATCAGACCACGTGCTTAACACCGTTGATATCCACATCCCGCATCTACCCCCCATTAAGCGAACCACAGTATAATATGTCTACAAGGCCTACTACATGCTTCTTAAGGCAGACGTGGTGGATGTCATGACTCCCATGCAGATGGACAGTACTGTTACAACTGCTGAATCCTACACAAATGCACTCTATAAGCACTTACAGGAGTGCATGGCTTGTGCTATCCCAAACAGAACCAGGATGCTATACTCATTATTAACTAAACCAATCTGGTGGTCCCCTGCCATAAGCATATTGTAATACAGGAGGAAGACTCTGTTGCAAACAAGAGTACAATACCATGCATGGAGGAGATCCCTGGCCAGCCTCAGTAAGAAGGTGAGATCCCTTATATGATCCTCCAAAGCTAGCTACAAAAACTTTAACACAACTAATACCAACAACAACCACAGAGCCTCGATGTCAACAACCAGATCTGCTCTGAGTTACAGCACAAAGGCATGAACATTACAGAAACAATGGATATTGGCAACATCCTGGCAGATCCCTCTCAAAGCTGCACACTCTGAAGGCAATATCACAGCATCCATGGGACTGGACAACATCCCAGGCTGCGTTTTACATGAACTTCAAATCATACTGTCTCCTCACCTACACATCATGTTCAATAATAACCTCACATCGGGCATAGTGCCCCCTGAATGGTGCACAGCAACAGTTATCCCACTCTACAAAGGTGGTGCCACAATGGACCACGGGACCTATTTCCCTATAGGCCTGACTAGCCTGGTCTGCAAGGCTATGGTGCACATCATGGATCACTGTCACAGAGACATTGGGTACCTCCCAACCTTTGACCCCTCCCTGTTTGGCCATGTTAAGGCTGGACCATGCCTCCTAAACCTGGTGGGCTTCTTAGAGACAGTTGCCAAGGCATTGGATGAGGGTAAGGAGGTCCACACAGCCTACCTAGATCTCTCATAGGCTTTCAACACCATTCCTCCTTCTGGTATTATCAACATACGCATCCGCCTGATCATTAACCCCTACGTCATGTGATGGTTTGCAAAGTGGCTCACTGACAGAACACACACAGTAGGAGTTGCATACCTTAGGTCCGACTGTATACCAGTTACAACTGCCATCCTCCAGGGCTCAGTCCTAGGACCCCTCATGTAAGGTATATACTTCTCTGACGTACAGACGAGCACAGGAGGGCTTTGGCTGAAAAGGTTTGCAGATGACTGCAAATTAGGGGACATAATTGTTTCCCCAGCTGTTACAGACACCCTCTGGAAGGGTCACACTGAGATGGATACCTGGTGTTAATATCATGGCGTCAAGCTGAATGGCTAAAAGTGCATAGTCATCCCCTTTGGATATAACTAACTACCCACGGACTACCACATAGGTGCTAGTCCCCTACATACAAAAAAGGTAATACGGGATCCGGAAACACCAGTAGATAGCAATCTCTCCTTTGATACCCATAATGACAAGGTGGTTAGAATATCCTTTTACATTGCCCCCCTAATCTCTAATGGGTTTGCATCCAGATCAGAGGGGCCATTGTGATTCTACACATGTCATATCAGACCCATTAAAGGATACAACACCCCATTTGGGATATACCTTACAAGACAACTGCAACAGCTTGTAAGACTACACCACTACCACACCAAGAGGATTACTGACCTGAGACAGATGACCTATGCATCCCAACCTACGAAACTCCAGCTGTACTCAGTTGCATACCGCATACTCACAGGTGATCTCTGCTTGACATATAAGGCCCATGTCCAACCCTGTATTGCTGGATATGCTCCACCTAAACAGAAGCCCCTGAGAGCCACATGCTCTAGGGATATACACCTAACCACAACGATGAGTAGGACGTGCTGAATGGATAGATTGCTGACCCGGACACTCTCTATGCTTTGGAACATGATTCCAATGTAAATCAGGCAGGGCCCCTCATAAGCACTCTTCAAGGGAAACCTTGATGTGTGGATGGGAGACAGACATGTACCCGGGGATCACTGCAGTGGCTCTGCTGGACAGAGGTACAGGGAACTATTGGCTCTGCCATTCAGAGGCACAGGGAACCAACCTATGGGGGTGGCGAAAGACAACACACGCTAGCTAGGCTTACAGATACCCTTGGTAAGACAGCCTAGTACCTACCTTTGCACATATTACATGTCTTATGTGAATGGAAAGTTAAATAGCTCTTCCATTTTACTTTGCTATCATGCTGATAAACTGTCGGCTCACTAAAAGACATATGTATCCTGTTATTGTGTATTGTAAATGCCAATTGACATAACTAATGTTTGCCTACCATTACAGTAATGCCATGTAGCTTGTAATACATAACTGCCTACAGTACTGTACATTACACAGTTATTGGCACAATATCCCACAATGCAAAACATAGTTGCACAGTGGCCCAACCTTCCACATGTTATTCTCTGTATTACACCCATACATATGGCTACAGTTACAATATATCAACATATACTATCCCCTGTTATAACACATACTTGTTGGACCAACCCTGCCACTGACGTCGGCTGGTGAGGAGTATTTCTGTTCAAAGCCCTTATATAGCATCCCTTGTGGTGTATGCGGTGTTTGCCTTATGATCTACAGCAGTACACACAAATACTACAAGCATGACTATGCTCAACAATACATCACTACAAGATAACTGTTTCCACTACATGGATTGCATGCACTTTAAATACTACAGAATAGTACTACATACACAGACATACTGACTGTTCTACATACTTTATTAGTAACCCGACGCATCATTAACAGTTGATTCAATCCTTTTCGGTTTGTGTTTCAATGTTATTTGTAATGTTCCGCTGGTATATACGGATGATTTGAATGTGTGATGACAAATCCTTTTCTAGTTACATATCAGTAACATGTGGTATCCTGTCCACCAATTGCTGTTCCAAAGTAGTTAATTGGATGCACGTCAGCTGTGCGGCTACTCCATTAGCCGATACCATGGCAACAGTGGTGTATAAGTGAGTACTCCTTTTAGCATTGTCCATTTGCCTTACTTTTGAGGGAGATGGCCTAGATGTGTTATTGCAATATATTTCAACAGCTATATGGAGTCACACAGAGATATATTAGCTTCCCGTGGACTGTGCGTAATGGCTAGATGATTTAGTAATACATGTGAGTACAGCTGTTATATTTTGGAACAGTGCTACTTATGCAGGGTTTGTTTGTTCCTGATACTTCTGCAGATGTTTAAGTCTGGCAAGGATGTTTGGCCAGCTCAAAGCCGTATGGCTATGCATTAACTGTTATGTGGTGTACAGTGTGCTCACCAGGCATCCTTGATTTGGTGTACAAGTGTAGCATACTGTGCTGTTACTCACTAATTGCTAACACATCCCGGTGTACGCACAACCTTCTGAAATGGGATTAGTGCAAACAAACCCTGTTACACCAGCAGCTGTTCCATTGTATAACAGCCGCTATTTCACTTAGGGCCATGTTAGTGTGTCTCTGACAAGGTATGTTAAGGCTTCGGCAGATGTTGCACAGTGTGTGAATGATTTGTGATGTTATTACAGTTTGTATTGTAATATGTTTAGGTGTGGGGGTGATGTTGGTGGGTGTGCTTAGCAAATGCAGGTGTGTAGGAACTGCTTTTATACATAATTGCCATGTGCACGAGGGTTTCTTCCCTATTTGAACACCTATCCTTTTGTGGAATAATACAATGGTATTTGCAGGCTGATTCATTAAGGCACTGTTATGTGGTTCCTATATAGCATGCAGATGATGTTAGTCCTTTAATCCCTTCGGTAATACATCTGAATGTAATAACGTGTTGGTACATGATAGCTGTGTATTTCTGTCATAGGTATTTGCAGTCATCGTAGTTGTGTTGGTGACTGACCCTCTTTGGCTAGGGTTGCCACCTTTCATATGTCCATAGTGGGTCCTTTTCGGGACACACATCTGATTTTACAGGCTGACACAAACCCATGGTCAGTACAAGGGATAGAACTTTTCTTTCTTGCCTAATTATAAGCTTATTCTTGTAGCAGTTTAGTAGCTTATCCTGTTTCCTGTACCATGTAGGAACTTTAGATACAGAAATAACTATTGTATGCAACTATTACAGTACATATGGGACATAATTATGTCCTACAATCCCAGGACATTTACCACATTTAATATATATTTGGTCAGGACACAACCGCTCAAAGAGGGAGTGTCCCTCGCAAAGTGGAACAGGTGGTAACACTATCATTGGCTCATGTCCATAGCACATATTTGTAATGGTGTATAGGCATATACTCTCCATAGCCTTTGTTCATAAAGGTTGGTAGTGGCGGAATGTGTGATTGCTATGGTCTATGTTATACACATATGTGAACACTTCAACTGCTGTATACGTGAGACCTATGGAATTCTGAACCACAATGTTCCGACACACACAGTCCCGGGAACAGACTCCCATACCCCACATTACCAACATCGACAGTAACTCGCGAAGGTAACACGAACATGGAACACACACATGCACATACAGACACACTGCTACCCAACACATCCAAACAAACCATCCTACACTACATATGAGCAGGTGGCCAATCCCCTCTACACACACCATGTAGGTGTCTGCGCCCCACACACCACCCACTACTTTAATATTCTACATCCTAGGTCACGCAAAGAGACACACAAAGCTAACCCACAGCCACATATTACAGTCACCCAACAACACACACCACACACAGAACACACACTTACACACACTACAGCCATAAGAAACACACGTACACACAGTAGCCTACCCAAACCGCAACACCAGAAGCACTGACTAACTGTCCATTAACATTGTGAGATTACACCTCACGCAGCTGGTGTTTCGGTACTGTGTTCTTTTGGACATTAAGCCTCGAGATTGCGTGCATTGGTATGTAAAGCAGTCGGTATGTGGTAGGTATCCCATTTATATGTACTTCCATGGTTATGTAGATGTTGTTAACCTATCTATATATCTACATATATATGTATATCCCCATATATCGATATATCTCCCTCTCTCTCTCTATATATATGATTGTATATATATATATATATATATATATATATATATATATATATATATATATATATAAATAAGATACACCTTTCATTGTGTACATGCAAGTTTGTCCTGTTTCAACACATTCCTACCTTTTGTGTTTTATCCTGTCAGTATACACAACTGCCATTGGTACATCTCAGGTAGCTTAGTGGTATGTTATTGTGATGAATGTGTACATGGTTGCATGTTCTAATCCTGGCAGTGA
Source organism: Protopterus annectens (assembly GCF_019279795.1). Lineage (NCBI taxonomy): Eukaryota > Metazoa > Chordata > Ceratodontiformes > Protopteridae > Protopterus > Protopterus annectens. The sequence continues at coordinate 1,030,019,862 of NC_056728.1, forward strand.
TATCTTACCTCTCAGAGCAGGCACTGGTAGTGCAAGGGTGATGAACGCACATTTCAGCGGTTGTGTGTTCCACGTGTTTATTATTTTGTGGAGAACTACCTATATATGCAAGCTGTGTTTAAGGTATACTATGTAACATGTACAAATCTGTGAAGATTCCCATCAGGGATACTCCCCATTATTTGGAAACACATCCCTCATTACATTATACAAAACCCCTCACTAACACTCCGGGGAATGTTTGCAAAGTGGGTGGTGAACAGTAGCTACACCCCAGGGATCCCACAAGTGCCTCTGCTCCACAGAGGGACAGTTAGTTGATCGATGGGGTGGCGACAGCAGACACAGTTTCTGCGTGTGCCTCATTATGGCATTCTTGCGTGGCTGTGTGTGCATTTCTGATGGGTGTCATCATCCATGGTTCCAGTGCATAGCCAGCATCCCCCACCAGGTGGCCATATGGGATGTCCCCCCTGGCAATTACCTGATACAGCTGTGAGGCATGCCAGATGTGGGAGTCGTGATCGCTTCCAGGACTGCTGGCACACACAGCCATGATAATGCCCTCGACATTGCACACGACCTGGCAGTTGATGGAGGGGAATCCCTTGTGGTTTATGTAGTGCCTACCCTGCTCACCAGGTGGTGACTTGATGTGTATGTGCATACAGTCTATTGCACCCAGTACCTCCGGGTAGTCTGCCACACGGTGGAAGAGACGCATATTGCTGGCCAACTCCTCCTGCGTTCGGGGGAAGTGTATGTGCTCATTTGCATGTGGTAACATGGCATCCAGGAACTGGTGGAGTACCCTGGATGCTGATGACTGTGAGATCCCCATGATATCCCCAGTTGGCCTTTGGAAGGTACCTGTGGCTAGTATTCTCAAGCTTACACATACCTTCGTGTCCACTGGGATGGGTTCCCCTCTGTTACTTCTGGCTCTGAGGTGTGGCCGGCACAGCTCAACAAGTTGCTGTATGATGTCCCTGTCCACCCTGTAACACTCTACTATCTCGAGATCATGTAGCCCCTGGTATGTTTCCCTGGGTCTGAACACTCGTCTCCTCCTCTGGTGCCTGAGATGGTTGACAGCATCATCCTCCACACCACTGCCAGTATCCAACACATGCTGGTGAATCAAAGCTATGGCAGCCCCTAACATGTACATATTAAAAGTTCCTCGTCTGTATACACCAATGGTGCAGATTGTCTGGGAATACACAAGTGTATGTATGGGGCTTTCACACCTTATACTATTGTGCAATGGATGATGCTGGTGTAATTGGGTGTGTTTGTGCTATTCCAGCTGCAGGGTATCTTAATTATTGGTTTTACAGCAGGTACTGCTATTGTGGGGCCTTTGGTGCTGACTTACGCTTGTCTGCCCTGATTCATCTATTGCCCTTTACTTCTATTTTCAACCCGATTCACCTTCCATTGTCAGGCATGCATCCAGCTGCCGCCTTTCTTGTTTTGTGCTTCCACAACCCAGGATTGTGTTGGGAAATGTGTTATGTAGTTGATCTACAGCAAGTTTGCTTTGTTCTGCTGTGACAGTTCTCTTTTCTTTGCTGTATGGCACCTCCCCTTTCCTGTTCTGCAGGTAGCTGCTAGCAGCCTTGTTAGCTGTTGTCTATGGCCCACTGTAAGTTTCTAGGTGTTAATTACTCATTTGTACTCCAAGTACCATGCTGCAGCATTTCCTTATTGTCTTCCCATATCCTTCCTGCTTCAGCTGTGGTGCATGCCGCGCACATCCGTTTACCGGGTTTCGTGCGTGTTTTCATCCACGTTCACATGAACTTTGTGTGCTCTCAGCTAAGCAAAGCTATGGCTACTTCCAGACCCCTATCCTGGGGCTTTGCTTAGCAACACCCAACATGGATTAGCAATGATCCAATGTGCTTACAGATATGGTGACATGCCCCTCTCTTGATGTCATGTTTACCTTCAGGCCACTCCTCGGTGTTGTAACGCTACACCTTGTGGTACATCCTTACGCCGGTGGGACGTTTGCGATTCAGTATTACTTGACTCATTTGCATGGCATTGACTGCTAATTCCTAGTTACCGCATGGAACACTGTCACAGACCCTTAGCAAACCTTGCGCCATGGTTGTGGTATAGCATGCATGCCATTGACTATTATGGGGATATCATGAATTGCGTTACATTACAGTTTTATGACATCATAAATATATTTTCATTATGATCCCGTTTGCGCACTGATGCACTGCGGGTTTACTTTGCGTTGGTGTGGCCATGAAATTAAATGTTAGTTTTTATATGTTGTGCATGTTGTTTTATGCCATTGGCTATATATGTAGCCATTGGCATATATTAACATTATAACACGTAAGTTTGGTCCGCTTTCATGGCTCCGATTTTATGTTTGACAACATGTAAACCGTTTTTTTTTTGTTTTACATTTCTACATGCTTACGCTACTCCTGCACAACCTCATGATTCGCTATATACCTTCATTTGCATGCTACACTGCTGTGCATGGGGTAATTAGCATGCATGCGCCAGGAGCTGAGCAACTCTAGCGTACACTGGTAGTGCACTTGGAAACAGCTCTTACCTGAATCACTTGACGGCCATATTTGGCGCTAGATCGCCAACGCTACTCTGGCACAAGCCCCCCTGCACCCCCCACACCCCCTACTTAAATATTCCAACTCCAAGACCGCACTACATTGAGGTAAATGGAAATCTCCCCCTACGGAGTTTTCCGTTTACCTGCATGATGTTCTGCGCTTTCGATGTTGTGGTGCCGACAATATCAGCTTTGATATTGTCGGCTTTCGACATCATGAATTAGACCCATAATCTCTAATAAACCACACTGGCTTTTGATCCACAAAAGAAAAAAAGAATGCATACAATGTAAAGTCATTAGAACCACAGGATGCCTCAGCTTATATAAAACACAACATAGGTCAAGATATTTTCCCTTTTGTTCCTTTCCACCAGCTATTTCTGTTCCATCCATCACCTCCAGGATACAGGCTGCCTTTTTACAAGTCCCAGTTTGTGGACCTCACTTGAGCCTTGATTCCAAATAGTCTAGGTGATTCCTCCAAGTACACTGCACAAGGCAGCCCCAAGTCAGCTATGGGAATCTACACCTACAGGGTCTTTTAAGCAAGCTCCTTCCTCCCTTCTGAACCTCCATATGAGGAGCAAACTTCTTAAGTATGGTGTCAAAGAAATATCTGATGTTTCTGACACATTTGCATGGCATTTTGCAGACTCTGTTTCTGTGCAGCATTGATTCACAATCAGTGCCATGTTAACTGGCTAATGCATATTTTATTTCACTAACACTGTCAGAACTTGTCATCATCAAGGCATATTTAAATGCACATCCACTTTTTCCCAAACTTAAGATGTCAGTTTCAAATTGAAGTTGTCACCACTACCTCCTCTGATCAGAAAAGAAATGAGGACTTTACACTCATAATGGTGGATCGTGGGAACTCAACAACACATCAACATTTCTTCTGGCAAAACTGGGTCCTCAGAGCTCTGTGTTTTGAAAGAGTTGATGGATTGCCCACTAGCATAACTTCATATTTATTTTATTATTTTTATTTTTATTTTACATTTGTTGACAGGGCTAGTCTAGCTGGATATATGTCCATTTTCAGTAGAGGTCCGGGGAGATAAGCTCCAAGACATGGTCTAAATACAATAGTACAAGTTCAAACAACACAGAAAAAAATATCAATATACTAATAAAAATAGCAACTTTAAAAAGGAAATAAAACTCATCAACAATGGTATTAAGTAATTAACAGTACAGAGTTTGTAACAGGATATATTATTGAGGGCAAAAATCATAAAACAGTGAAATTTCAAGTATGGAGACATATCAGGTTAGGTCATAGGTAAACAAAGGAAGTTAGGTGAGTAGTAATGTAGCAAAGGAGTTACTTAAGAAGAGAAAGTAAAAAGAGGATATAAAAAAAAAGAAAAGGGGTAGATAAGAAAAGTATGATAAGATGGGAAAAAAAGTAGCAGAGGCTAGTAAGCACAGGATAGGTTAGATAACTTAGTAGAGGTAGATGACTAGTCTGGTTTTAGACAGGGGCATAGCCAGTGAGTTTTGAGGAGAAGTTTAAGTCTATTTTTAAAGAGAGATAATGAGGTGAGTGAGGAGGGGTCACAAGGGAGAAGATTCCAGGATTTACCTACAGAGTTAGAGAAGAGGGAATCCCCAGCTCTGTTGTTAGGTTTAGTGGTGTGGACTAGAAGTTTGTGAGATGAACGTAAGGACTTCAGATTTGTATAGGGGTGATTAGGGTAGATAAACTTGGAGTATTTGAAGGTTTATAAAGAATGTTGTGGGCAAGGGTGAGTTGGTGAAATTTAATCAGGTGTTGTAGTTCTAACCATCCTAGCTGTTTTAGGTTAATGCAATGATGGGTTCTGAATGGGTTGCCTGTAGCAAATCGTGCTATGTTATTATAAGCCAGTTCCAATTTGTTGAGGTTATTCTTGGAGAGATTAGTAAAAATAGGAGAGGCATAAAGGAGTGTAGAGATCAAGTGTGTGTGGGCAACTGTAATTTTAGCAGTGGGGGAAAGGAAGGGCTTTATCCTGTAGAGGGTACCGATTTTTTTATTAACAGTCTTTATGGTATTATTGATATGGATGTCAAAGTTTAGATTATTGTCAATGGTGACACCGAGTAGTTTGGTGGTAGAGTCAGGAGATATAATAGTATCATTGGTAGATGTTACTGAGAATTGGAGAGGGGAGGACTTATGAGTAGGCGTGAAGAGGAGACGTTTGGTTTTTTTAGGGTTTAAGAGGAGGCAATGCTGAGAGAACCATTGTTCAACTATGTTGAATACTTTTTGGGTGAGAGCATGAAGGTCATGGGATGATGTAGCTGAACATAATAGGGTTGAGTCATCAGCATATTGTATGCAGGTGGCTTGTGGGATAGCTAGATGAAGGTCATTAATAAATATAGAGAAAAGAAGAGGTCCAAGTATGGATCCCTGAGGGACTCCTACGGTGACAGGTAGAAGGGTGGATAACGTGTTTTGCCAAAGTACTGCTTGTTCTCGGTTGTCAAGGTAGGATTGGAGCCATTTTATGGAAAGTGGGTCTAATGAGAGAGATTTCAGGATGTTTAAGAGAATTTGATGGTCTACCATGTCGAATGCTTTGGACAGGTCGATGAATAGAGCAGAAGAAAGGTTATGCAGGTTTCGGTGTCTGTTAATATAGTCAGTGAAAGACAAGAGGGCAGTGGTAGTGCTGTGTGAGGGTCTGAAACCATGTTGACAGTTGGAAAGTAAGTTATTTTCAGTTATATGGTGGAATAGTTGCTTATGGATGCACTTCTCCATAATTTTAGCTAGGGGAGAAAGTAGGGCAATGGGGCGATAGTTTGATATTTCTGTGGAATGCCCTCCTTTATGTAGGGGGATTATGTGGGAGACTTCCCATGTAGTGGGGATGTAACCTTCAGTAATTGATCTATTTATCAATATAGAAATAGGATAGGCTATGGCCTTGGATGATATCTGTAGATATTCAGAAGGCAGTAGGTCTGCAGAAGGAGAGCACGGTTTCAGTTTATTCAAAAGGGTTTGAATAAATGAGGTTGGAACAGGTTTGAAATGAAAAGGGGGTGGTGGGGTTGAGGAGTATGAGGGTATTGTGAAGGTATTAGGTGTTAGTTGCCTGGCTAGTAATTGGATAGTATCTGTAAAAAAGGTATTGAAGGTATTAGCTGTTTGGATTGGATTATTCAAGTCTGTATTTTGAGGGTTTGGTGTAGTAGATTTACCTGGGTGCAGTAATTGCTTGATGCTGGCCCAGAATTTCTGTGGGTTGTTGTGATTAGGTTGTTGATATTGTAAGTAGTAGTTTTGCTTATCAGAGAGTATGGCCTTTTTAGTGTCATTTCTTAGGTTTCTAAATGTTAGTTGGTCAGTAGTGTATTTTGTCATTCTCCATTTGGCCCAGTATTTATTTCTGATGTGAATTTTGTGTTTGGTTTCGCTGGAAAGCCATGGGGCAGGCTTGGCCTTAATTCTTATAGATCTGGTTGGAGCATGGTGATTAAGAATGACAAGGAAGGTAGAGTTAAAGAAATTAACGGCTTCATCTAAAGGAAGATGTTTTAAGGGAGCCCAGTTGCAAGCTGTAAGTTCAATTTTGAATAGATCGGGGTTAAATTTCTTTTTGGATCTAATATGTCTGGTAGAGGTTGGGTTAAGGGTGTTGGTTTTATGTCTAATGATATAGGTGAGTGAGTGGTCACTAATGTCATCAGGGAGGTTTATCACCATCAGTATGCCTCCTTAGCTATTGCAATTGTGAATGATCACCTACAAAACTGAAATGCCTACCTATAATAACACACTTCAAGGAAAAGAAGGCCCATTTTGTATCTAAACACTCTTTCTGTAGTGGAATATTTAATTTCTGCAATTCATAGCACACAAGGTGCGCCTGATCTTGAATGCCTTTGAATAACACAGCCCCTCCCCCAAAAAACTTTACCTCTGATATGCCAATATATAGAGTAAACTCTTTGGTAAAATCAGGAGTTAATAACACGGGTTCAGAAATTAATGATACTGTTCATTAGATGAGGGCTCTGTCTCAAGAAGCCATTGCACCTTAATAAGAGCTTTCCTTCTTGTGAAATCTGTAAAAGGACAGGCAATAGTCACAAAATTAGGCACAGCCAGTCCAAGAAAACCTGTTTACTTGTCTTTTATTGGAAGGTTCAGGCTAGTTCTTATGGCTTTTATTTTCTTGGGTTATGGTTTTACCACCTCTCTCCCTATAAGGTGCCCTTGGCTTTTACCAAACCTGGTTTACTTTCCTTAACATTTACAATCGATCCTGTCTTAAGGAGTCTAACACAGCCTGAACGTTTGGTAGGAGAAGCTCCATGTCTTCTGAATAAATGACCACATCATCCAGGTATGCTGCAGCATAACATCAGCAAGCCTTCAGTATTTTATTTATCCATCCCTGAATGCTAGATAGGACTCCATGTTGGCTAGATGATTGTACTCTGTAATGAAATAGACTTGTTAGGGATTGCAAAAGCTGTTTTTCTTTGGTAGAGGGGGTAAGTGACATCTGCTCATATTCCTTCATCATTACAGTGTTGCCATATATCTGGTCTTTCCTAGATTTTATATCAATTAATCAATCCTGGGCATGCAGTAACTATCTAACTTTGAAATGTCATTCAGTTTCCTAAAGTTGTTAACATAATCTAATGTTTCTGTCATGTTCAAGTCCTAGCAAAAACGGGATGTTCCAGTCACATTTTACTCTATCATTCTTTGCTTGAACAGCTTTTAAAATATTCTCCTGCTTACTGTTTTTATGATTCTGCTGCTCTGTATGGTGTCAGGCTGGGATTAAGAATACATTGTTGTAGTGTGGTAAGGTAATGTGTACAATGAGTGGTCTGCTCTGTATGGTGTCAGGCTGGGATTGCTCTGTATGGTGTCAGGCTGGGATTAAGAATACATTGTTGTATTGTGGTAAGGCAATGTGTACAATGAGTGGTCACATACAGGGTGTGTGAGATTCAGAGATGCATATCCCACTAGCGGTAATTGTGTGGTAGCAAAGCTGAGTGAGGTATATGGTAATTGCCATATAATGACATGGTAATGAGGATTGTTATTAAAATGAGCAAAGTGAAGTATGCTAATGAGGCCAGTCAAGATGGCAGAGTGATTCAGAAATGTACAAATAGTGCACTAAAAGCTACTTGCGGCATGAAATGGAAGTCCATGAATTTCCTCTGTTCATATTGAGGGACTTGTAAAAAACCTTAAGGAGTGTCATTACTTTTGTAAATGTGTATTTCCACCATGATCTTAGGTGCAGCCATGAGCCACAGTAGTGTGTGTTATTCCTATCTGAGGAACTGTGTGATCTGTCCTTTCTTAGCTTCTCATACACTCCATGACACCAACATTGTGGATCTCTGCCAAATGGATAGGGAGACTGTGCAGGACATAAAGGACATGTGTAAGCCTTATCTGCAGTGCCATGGAAGTCAATGACTACCTACCACAAAAGATACCAAGGTAAGTGTGGCTTTACATATGCAAATTACAGGGACCTTCCAATGACCTACTGGAGACACAGTGCGGGGTATCTCAAGCATCTAACTCGAGAATACTACATCACTTCCAACATGTTGTGAAGAATAAATGGTTTCTAAGTACCGCAGAGGAAAGAAAAGCTACCATGTGGGAATTCTAATATGTAGCCCTGTTCCTTGATGTCCTGAGAGCATCCACATTAAAATAAATGCCCTACCTAGAGAACTGGGATTGAGGCATATGAGCCACGGAGGCTACCATTCCATCAACTGTCAGGTGGTCTGTATTGTAGAAAGTATCATCTATAACATGTGCGTAGGCCATCCAGGCCATTTCCATGACTCCTACATATGGCACACCTGTAGGTGATGCCAGATATGCCATGGAACTCAGACTGATGACACTTACTAGATATCCACAAAGTGAAAAAGAATAAGGATACAATTCTGCACATTCACAAATCAGGAACATTATTGAATAAGTGTTTGGGGTGCTGAATGCACATTTTCACTGTCTACATTCATAAAAAAATATTTACTGTATGGGCAATGTTACACAATATGATACTGAGAAGCAGGTACAGTAAAGGTGTCAATTGCAGGAGGAAGACAATGCAGAACATCTGATAGTGGGAAACAGCTAGATAAAGTGACAGTGGTGGAGCCCGCTGCAGGGGATGACCATGCTAGAAGGAAGTGGGCACAGTATGTTGTGGCTTTGGCAAAGAAGCAGCAGCACACACAAATATCCTTAGTCTCTATGAAAGCTTAGTAAGGCAGACACATTACACTGAAGCTGATGCATGCAGATGAAACACCATACTATGTTCTTCCATGCATAGGATGCCCCCAGTGTGCATCAGATATAGGCATCCCAAGTAACAATGCACAAGGGGCAAGTGACTGTTATCATCTTCACAGGTGAAAGAGGGAGCACATGTGTGGATGCCTTTCACATGAAGCAGTGTGAGTGTGGAGGAAAGGAATGAGAACATGTGCAGGTGTATGCACAGTGTGACATCTGGGAGGTGGTTTGCATAAGACTGGTGTTTCAAAGGCCTGCTTTCAGAAAGAGAGAACGTGTGCATGAGTGTGTTATGTACTGTAGGCAATAAGGTGTGACTGTGTGTCTGCTAGGACATAGCTTCAACCATTGACAACACTGTATGTCAGTCTAGTGGGTAGGTCCAGGGCAGGCATGGTAGAGAACTGAACATCCCATGCATACACTTACTGATGGGTCCTGCCTCTAACAAGAGTAGAAAGGTTGTACTAGATGGCTAGATGTTGGAATGATGCATAACAATGATGTCCAATACCAGATGATCTACCACCATAAACCCAGGTAGGTGTAGACACCTCCACAGCAGATGTACTAGCACTGCATGAGTATGGTATGCCTTATCCACAGACACAATTGTCACCATCCATAGTCATACCAGTGGAACAGCACCATGAATGGTGCAGGATTAATCCCTGATCTTCCTGTATAACCCAGTGCAATACTATTACACAGTAATACTGCTGTGTACCTGGGGAATCTGCTATCAATAGTATTGAGGTATGATGATGCTTTGTTTCAATGTCCAACATCATGGTGAAGAGTCAGTGAACCTGGACAGAAGACAAACTCCTCTATCTCAATCAGAGGAGCTGATTTCATGGCCCACTTCTTGTCACTCTACCAAGCCATACCAGGTGGACAGCTGTTTTCTCTGCAGCATGTGTAAGGTCAGTGGCCCTCTGGTGAACCATTTCATAACCGTGGTTATGGTCAGCAAAGGCATTAATGTGTACTGCAAGATTTTTCCAGGCACATTCACAGTATGCCTGTTCAGCAGCATCCTGCCCAAAGAGTCATTGGCCATGGAGATGGACATCCTCCAGCAGCAACTTATTCTCTGTCTTATTCGCTGTCTCTGAAAGCTTGGCTTTACATGTGGCTTTCTCTGCAGAGTCACTTTTCCTCTATCTCTTATTCTTACTAGGTATTGATCTGTAGGGGGTGAAAATAGTGGCATGAACATGGTGGTCATGAATACTCTTGGTAACCCCCTACCACATGCTCTTCTCCCTTACCTGTCTGCCATCTTAGCTGTGACTGATACTGAAAAATATTTATTAAAACAGTTTATACAAATGTTAGGTGCATACCCCTGCCATCAACATTTCTCCCACATCTCAAAACATTAAGACTTCCCATCTGTACACTGACATGAGCATTAAAACACTTGCACAGGCATATTTCTCTGTTATTTCTGTGAGAAATTTATACAAATAAACCATGAATAAATCACTAAATTAAATAGGCTAGCAGCACATTACAATGTGCCACTAGTGTCTGGTTAATATACAGATTCTGCAGACAGGATATTACTGAAACACCAATACTGAATAATGAATAACAAGAGGTAATCCCCACAGGCACAGCCTCTAAGACATATCATCAGCAACAAGTGATAATGGCTAATGGCAGTTTCATCCTGAACATCTTTGACAGTTAACACCTGTGCCAATTTTCTGATCCACAAATAGAGCATCTTATAGAAAGACTTTGATACCTTGTAACTGTACAACCAAGAAGATTTGTGACCCATCTTTAAAAACATGTACAGCAGACACTGTAGGGAATTTAAGATTGCTGGAACACCAAGATCTGTTTATTCTAGTTAACCACTAACAATTCTTCATATTTCTAATGAATAGCATGAGTGGAAGAAAACATCTATGCACTGTTACACATGGGCATGACAGCTCCACCTGGGAGAAATACAGAACCTTTGAGCCTCCTCCACCTTAACCGAGACCAAGATATTACCTTCAAGCCCCTCAGTGAAAGAATCAAGGTGAAGGCCAAAAAATAATGGGAGACAGAGGGCCATAATCAGGGACAGTTTATGAATGTTTCTCTTTTCAGAGATATAGCTAGTTATTTTGGCATCTGGGATCTTATCCCATTTGGGTCCCTCTATCAACTTTGTTTAAGGAGCAAACCAGGTTCATCCTTCCCTAGCTATGCTCTGCAACAATTGAAGAGAACAACAATTATTCAGTTCATGATCTGTAAGCCAGCGCCACTCTTACATGTCTGTGCTCCTTAATGATGTGGAGAAAAGATGATCTTCTGTCCTTTTAAACTGTAGCAAGCTGCTTGCTTTACTGGTAATAAGCAGTCAAGCAGCTGTTACAGTTTATGGCACACATGTGCTTCAGTTTTGACTGCAAATGCATAAAGGTCAGTAATGCAGTTAAGACAGCTTGACATGTCCCAATCGTATCATCTAACATTCGAGGCAGCTGCCCCTTTTGCCTTGTACTGGCTACACTTCTCTCTTTTGTCTCCTTAGATGGTTGCTAGAATAACAGGTTTTGTATTAGCATACATTTTCTGAAGGATATGAGTCCTGAAACTCAAATGTTTGTCATTACTTAGTAATTGCAGTCCATAACAATTTGTGAAAAAAAGAAATATTAGAACCAGACCATGAATGTGAAGCAAAATCAAGAATATTCTTCAAATCAAGAGCAATAGAGAGAACAATGTTGTTTAATGCCATGCAGTACATCAACACCTTATCTGCAAATGGTAAAAAAGTTAAGCAAATCTTGCACCTACAATTACACCAGAGTCCTCTTCAAATTACTGGTGTATGGAATTAGATCTTCAGTAACCAAAACTCATTGCAATGTTATGACCAGTTGTCATAGATATGCATTATTGTCAATGGATGTGTGACTAACCTGCAGCTACAGCTGTACTCCACATCTTGATGTCTATATTAATGACAGCAGTGAAATACATTTCAGCCAACTTTGTGGGAATAGATGGAAATATTACTCACAACTTTCGAGGGAACCTGAGAATAATTAGTGGTTATGGTACTTGTTGGACTGGCAAACATGTCTATCCAGGGGTCAGAGGCATAGCTAGTATGGGGCCTCTCTCAAATACAAGTTGTTCTAAGGGGAGTGGTTGAGAGATGCCAATCGATCATTAGTGCAATACTGGTGTTAATTTCTGTGCCAGCATTTTTGAATGATGGTTCAGAAATAAATTCCAGCTGTGCTTTTTTGGTTAAGACTACAGGACTGAAGTGTTGCAGGCTCCATGTGCAGTACAATCTGTACAAGTAGCTTGCTGCAGTTTTAAGAAACTTTGATCCTCCTCCACCTTAACAGAGACTAAAATCCTGAAAAAAAACAGGATCTTTATTTTTATTTTGATTTATTTTTAATTTGCTTCACAGATTGGAATTGAGAGGCACAATGGGACCTGATTTGCTCCATCCAGATGAGAACAGACATTTTTTTTGTTCCCAACTTAAACTTGGAATTGAGGAGCACAGATTAAGAGAACTGACTGGGCTTGGAGCACCTTTAGGTAACATTCCTTAATTTTTCTGCCCCTCAACTTACAGTTGATGGCTGACAGATTGCTAAATGGCACCGACCACTAGATGAAAGAGCTACAGCTCTGCCTGGTAGGGAGTGAATCACAGTTGGCAAGTGGACTGCATTAGTAACTAGCATAGAAAAAGGCTGGTGTCAGGGCCAAAAGCATCATGACCTGGTTAGGGAATGACTCATTTTGTAACAGTCAAAGCTATTAATGGCAACCCTGGCATTCTGATAGAGAAACTCAGACAGTCCCTGCAGTGATATGAGTACGCAGATTACTGACCTGGCAAAGGATTAGGGATTTACAAAAAAATGCCTGGAGCCACCTTTTCAGTTAATGACTGGCTGCTTATTGGAGGACTGGACTCTTTTGGGGGGAATACATAGGTTGATGTCCTTTCAAGTTCCTGGTTTGGTTTGGCTAGACTCATCTGACAGACAAATCACCTCCTTGATTGTTCAGAGAGTGGAAATTAGAGGGGATAGCAAACGGCACAAGGTACCTCATGGCTACATAAATGACATCCACCTTTGGACACCTCTCATACAAATACAAGATCCAGTTCCTTGCATGCTAGTAATGAACAGCAGAAATCTAATTGAGGGGAATCTTAATGGTTGGCAGGCACTGCTTCAAGGCTGGCTGCTCAGGATGCAGAGTGATATAGGGCATGACCATCAGATACTGAGAGAGTGGAAGGACACATCAACAAATAGCTACAGATTTCTAACACACAGGAAACTCTTGAGCACTTCAGCCAGGATTGCAGATACAGTATTAACACTGATTTGAGGTCATGGCTAAAGCACTCCAGCTCTTAATGTGAGTGAAACTTTAAGTGTAGCTGCTAAGCCACTTTTTATCTTTGTAGCAATTTCATCTTTGAAGTGATTTTTTTTTTAACTGGGGGAAATCTTCTTTTTCCTCTTCATCTTAATTGAGGTGCTGCCAGAAAAGGGAACTGAACAGGGCAGCAGATAACCTGGTTACAACTCTGAGTAATCAACTCTGAGTAATGTGGAGTCCTGAATATAAGTTTATCTAGTCTACGAATCAGGAAAAAAAATGAAAGATTGGAGATGTTAAATAATTCTAACTTCTTAGTTTAACTGTAGAACTCATAACATCAGTTCTCAATCACTAAATACTAAATATAAATGAAGTTCTTCTTCATAGTTGTGTAATATAGTGCAAATGTAGCATGACTGGCTCAGACAATCAGATAACACCAGAAGTGTAGTTACCTATGGTACCATATTCCAGTCAGTTACATGAGGAACAAAATACAAAAAAAAAAAAAAAAGGTCCATTCACAATCTAGTGCTCCTCCTAATGGAGCAAGACAGATCCATTCTTACAGATCTGAGCAGCAAACAAAATTCTCTTCTGTCCTTTTAAACTGTAGCAAACTACTTGCTACATTTGTAACAAGCAGTTGCTCTTGTTTATGCTTCACATAATGTACTTCTCTTTTGATCATATATGCAATACTGGCTTTCATTTCTAAAAGCAGGTAATGCACTTAAAACTAATAGATGAGTCATTCATGCTAACATTTTTCTCCTAGCTCCTGGGGAAGCTACCCCCTTTTGCCCCATCCTAGCACTACTTCTGAGTAACATTACCACTTCAATCTGATATTCATAAGTAAATTGTTAGTCAAGAAGCCTGTATATTGCTTCCCTATGTCACAGCAACTACACATTTATTTCAACTATTTATTAGCAGAAGCTAGCTAAATCTGATTATTATGACGAATAAAATCTTCCTATTCAAATCTTGGCCAGGACCTTCAGTAGCACAAAAAGCAACATTGTTATATATTCTTGTTAGCCATGGCTTAAATTTCCTGTAATATGAATTATATATACCAAATGACTCATTAAATCATTAAATACATTTTTAAAAAATAAAGACATTCATGGTTCACAAGGAAATACCATCTATTCTAAAATTCAATCAAATTATGAAAATGTGGAACTGAAATTGATATTGTCCCAGAACCAATGCCTGAGGGACTCCAATTGTGACTGGCATGTTTGCAGAGGTGGGGTACTCAATTCTAACTTCTTGGGTCCTGTCTGTGAGCCATCTGGCTGTCTACTGAGTGACATAAGGATTTATTCCTAACCTCTTCCCCGGGATTCATGAAGCTTGCGCCAGGCGCACGCATAGCGTAGGTGTTATAACGCCAAATATGGCCGCCGAGTGATTCAGGTACGATCCAGTTCCACGTGCACTACCTGCGTACGCCAGATCTGCGCAGCCCCCAGTGTAGGTATGCAAATCACCCCATGTGCAGTGTTGCACCATGCAAATGAAGGCATATAGCAATTCATGAAGTGGTGCAGGCATAGCGTAAGCCCACGGAAATGTAAACCAAAAAACACGGTTTACATTTTCCCAAACATAACATTGGAGCTATGGAAGAGGGCCAGACCCATGTATCACAACGTGAACATATGCCAATGGTGAAATACACAGCCAATGGCATAAGAAAAGATGCATAACACGTAAATAACAACATTTAATGTCATGTCCACAGTAACGCACAGCAGAACCGCAGGGCATGTGTGCGGAAGCTGTAACATAAAGAAATAATATAGAAATATCATAAAATCTCAATGTAATAGAAAGCAGGTTTACAGCATAACACACAATGGTAGGCATGGAACACCACAACCAAGGTGCAAGGGTTGCTAAGGGCTTGCGATAGTATTCGGCACTGTAACTATGAATTAGTAGTCAATGCCATGCAAATGAGACAGATAATACTGAATCGCAAATGTCCCGCCGGAGGAAGGTTGTACCATACGGCACAGTGGTATAACACCGAGGAGTGGCTCAGAGGAGATACATGACATCAGCAGATGGGTGTGCCACTGTAGCACTAAGCACATTGGAACATTGCAAATCTGGCCTGTCCGTTGCTAAGCAAAGCTGCAGGATAGGGGTGGGGAGGAATCGTTTAGCTGAGAGCACACATGGTGGACAAAAGCGCATGTGTACGAGGATGAAAAGGTGCCCGAAACCCAGTAATCGGATGCACGCACCGCAAACAATAACAGAAACAGGAAGGTCAGGGGAAGAAAAGGAAATGCGGAAGTAGGGTAATTGGAATACTAAAGAGCAATCAACACCAATCAACCCACGAAGGCCAATCGACGGCAGCTGACAAGTCCGCTTGCAGAAACCTGCAAAAGAGGATAGGGGAGGCATGTGAATGCAAAGAAAGGAGGGGAGGTATTGGATTGCAAAGATAGGAGACCTGACACAGCAAAGCAAAGCAAACAGACAGCAGACCGGCAGTAGCACACATAACGCAAGATACGCCAGGTCCAGGAAAGCACAAATGAAAGTAGGCTGCAGGATGCACACCAGAAAATAGTAGGTGCAACGCGCAGAAATGTAAAGGGAAGGTCAAGAGGTAATCCACGGCAGGCAAATGTAATTCAACACCAAAGGCACCACAATAGTAGTTCCGGCAGTAAAACACATAACTTAACCTGTAGCTACGAACATATATACGCACCCTATGACATCATCGGTGTTCACAGCACAATAGTATAAAGTGTGTAAGCACCCAACACACACCTGTGTATTCCCAAACACCACACCATAGGTGTAAACACACGGGGAACTTTTAAAATGTACATGTTGGGAGCTGCCATAGCTGTGATTCAACAGCATGTGTTAGAGACTGACGGTGTTGTGGAGGATGATGCCGACAACCACTGCAGGCCTCAGAGGAGAAGGAGAGTGTTCTGACCAAGGGTAACTTACCAGGGGCTACATGACCTGGAGATAGTAGAGCATTACAGGGTGGACAGGGACATCTTACAGCAAATAGTGGAGCTGTGCCGGCCATGCCTGAGAACCAGAAACAACAGAGGGGAACCCATATCAGTGGACACGAAGGTATGGGTAAGCCTGCGAATACTGGCCACAGGTACCTTTCAAAGGCCAACTGGAGATATAATGGGTATCTCACAGGCATCAGCATCCAGGGTACTACACCAGTTCTTGGATGCCATGTTACCACATGCTAATGAGCAGATATACTTCCCCAGAACTCAGGAGGAGTTGGCCAGCAATATGCGTCACTTCCACCATGTGGCACAATACCCGGAGGTACTGGGTGCGATAGACTGCACGCACATACAAATCAAGTCACCACCTGGTGAGCAGGGTATGCGCTACATAAACCACAAGGGATTCCACTCCATCAACTGCCAGGTCGTGTGCAATGCCCAGGGCATTATCATGGATGTGTGCGCTGGCAGCCCTGGAAGCTACCATGACTCCCATATCTGGCATGCCTCACAGCTATATCAGGTATTTGTCAGGGGGGACATCCCACATGGCCATCTCGTGGGGGATGCTGGCTATGCACTGGAGCCGTGGATGATGACTCCCATCAGAAATGCACACACACCCATGCAAGAATGCCATAATGAGGCACATGCACAAACCAGAATCATCATAGAGCGTGTGTTCGGGATGCTGAAATCACGGTTCCGGTGCTTGGATACATCTGGTGGAGCCTTGCAGTACTCTCCAGGCACGTGTGCCCACATCGTCATAGTATGTGCCATGCTACATAATATGATCCTGCGGAAGCAGCTGCAGCAGGGACAAAATGGTGAAGGCCCTCATAGCCCACCGCAATTGCCAAGGCCAGTACAGGCACAGAGGGATTCAGACCATGAACACACTGTGCCAGCCCCAGTAGGCAGATGGAGGCGTGCCCAATATGCCTACGCCTTGGCAAAGAGGGAGCGTATAGCACATACTCTGACCGTGTAGGCCCCTAAGGACTGACACCTCTCCACCTGCACACACAGTAAAATGGATGGCACACAAACATGACCACCTGTAAATTGTAATGTATAGGTGGCCCAATGTGTGACTCCTACATAGGCAGCCATCAAACATTGTAAGCACAACAGCCAGTGCAACACGGAATGCCAACACCTGAACAGTACATGAGTCTTACAGCATATGGTGGTGCTGTGTGCCTGTCACGTTCCCCGCCAGATATATATATATATATATATATATATATATATATATATATATATATATATATATATATATATATACATATATATATATCTATATATATATATATATATATATATATATATATATATATATATATATATATATATATGTACACATATGCATATATATAATACAGATAGAAAGGGCAATAGAGGGATATATGGTGATATAGATGGATTCAGCGATATCTGCAAATATGATAGATAGTCCAACGACATTCATAACATCATGGAGGTACAAATAAATAGGATACCGCCAACCATGGAATGTGTAACATACCGACATGCGTAACCACGAGGCTGAAAGACCGATAGAACACAGTACCGGAACAGTACATTCGCGAGTAATAGTATGATGATATGAATGGACGGTTAGTCACCGCTGACGGTGTTGCGGTCCACTTAGGTACTGTGTTCAACTGTGTCTGTGAGTGCTGTAGTCTGTGTAAGTGTGTGTCGAGGGTGCCGTGTGCATTTCTGTGTGACTGTAATGTGTGTGTGTGTCCGCAACATGTGTATGTTGGTGCCAAGTCAGAGGCAGACCAGTATGGTAGGTGTGGGTATAGCTAGACGTAGGCATACGGTTACTACCTGTACCATAGTATGAGGGACAACCCCACCCTGGCCAGGTGTGTCCTGACATAAAACAGTACAAAGGGCAAATGTCCGAGATGGTAGGACATAAATATGTCCCATATATAATGTAAGAGTCGTATTTAATAGTTATGCCTGTATGTAAGAAACTTAAATGTTACATGCAATATGATAAGTATCCAAAGTCACACAACAATAGGTATGTAGGGAGGATAAAAGTATGTGCTACCTGTGTACTGACCATGGCTACGTATTGGCCTGTAAACACTGCTTTGTGTCCCACAAGTGTCCAACAATGACCATATGATAAGGTGGCAAGCCATGGCAAACAGGCTCTTTTAACAACACACCCACAATGACTGCAAATATCTGGGACAGAAATACAAGGGATAGCTGTCACCTACACATATCCCCTGATATATCGCTGCAATTATGGAGGTATACAAGTAGCAAGCTCACCTGCAGACGATATAGAAACCAATTAACAATGGCCCAACGTCTCTAATCAGGGACGGAGCCCACACACATATATATACGGATTATGTAGAAATGCAAGGCCCACAAACCGTATATGTTATGTACAACCACCGACATCCCCCACACTAGAAACTAAAGCAATACAAACTGTAATAGCAGCACAAACATCCAGTCAGTCAATTACATCTGCAGAACCCTCAACATACCGTGTGAGAGACACAATTAAAGGCGACATGCAAAATTGCAGGCATTGCATAATGGAACAAACAGCCATGTTACAGGTATTGATTACAATACTCCGTTATCAGACGTCAGGATGACAGGTACACCCACATGTTGAACCAAATACTCTACCTGTCACACACAATTCACGGGGGACATGAATCCAAACTATACTTGTCTCCATGCATAGCAGTTGCAGTTACTCATAACAAAACACAATACAGACCGTCTCCCCGAAGGTAGGGCAAATAGGCAACGCCCAAGTGGAGAATCCAATTATACCCCACTGTCGCCGCGTAATTGGTGAATGGAGTAGCTGCCCAGCTGATATGCAAGTAATTAGTCACTCAGGAACACCAATTGGCGGGAAGAATCCACATGTTTCAGGTATCGACATATATAAGGATGACTTGCCAGACATTCAAACAGTATGCTCATACCGAAAAACAGTTGAAACAGTGTGAGAGAGATAGAAACTAAACGCCGTAACGACGACAAGGTATGTAAAACACCCGATATGTAAGGTTATGTATAGCATGATCTGTATTAATTAGTTTTACTGTATGTATAGCCTGGTTTGCATTAATTCAACATGTCCGCAATGCATAAAGTGGGGAAAGGTATTTATGTAGTGATGTCTTACTGAGCATACTAACGCTTGTAGAATCTGTGCGCCCAGCAGTGGGACACAAGGTACATAGCACAGACACCAGAAAGGATGCTACATGAGGCCATTAAACAGAACAATGCCATACAACCCACCATCAGTGGTAGGGTATGTCCAACAAGGACGTGCCATAGCAGGGGATAGTATATGTTGATCTACTGTCACAGCATGCATGTGTATGGGCAAATAACATTAATGACATATGTAAGGTGGTCCCGCTGAGCAAGTATGCTTTGCATTATGGGATACTATGTGAAATATGTGTATTGTAAAGTATTATAGGTAGATATGACAGATATTCAACACAGCATAACAGGCATATCATGCATACCACAGGTATCGTCTATTGGTATGTACAATAACATGATACATATGGCCTGTAGGTATGGGACATAGTAATAGCATGATAGCTAATCTAAATGGAAGGGCTACCAAGTAACCATGCACAAAGGACAAGTAATAGCTACACAGGTGCATAGTGGGGAACTATGCAGTCTGTCAAGTCCATGTGTAAGCACAACTACAGTGTTCACACTAGTGGCACCTCTCCAGGGTAGTGCCCTGTGAAGAGTAGAGCCAGGTGTCACCTGCACCACTGCACAGTACAGCCACTGCAGTGATCCCAGGCCTACATGTGTCTCCCAACCACCAAGGGAGGTATCACATGAACAGTGCTACTGAGTGTCCCTGCGTGATGTACAGAGGACTTATGTTCCACAGCATGGTGAGTGTCCGGTTTGGGAATGTAACCCAGAAGCACATCCCACTCATTGTGGCATGTGTGCACATATCCATGAGCATGTTGCTCACAGTGGCCTCTGCTTATGTTGCGTATGAGGAGTATATCCATCAATAATGTTGTGGACATGGGCCCTGTCTGATCAGCAGAGGTCACCCCTGAGTATGTAGTATGCAAATGTGTACAGATGTGGTGTCCGTAGTGCAGCCGCATATTGAAACTGTCGGAGCTCAGTAAACGTCATGGTGTGTTAATGTTGTGGCATGTAAAGCTGTAGCTGTTGTGTAAGGTACACCCTAAATGGGGTGGTGTACCCTTGAATGTGTGTAGATGTCTTGTGTTCAGAGGTACAATGGGTGCCTATGTACCAGTTACACACCCAGTACAGATAGGTGTGGCCACGTAGGAGGATATCCATGCCACAGTGGCAATACGGTAACCACAGGAGTGGGTGTGACATATGTGTGTACTGCAAACATGTACAATGTGATATGTATGTAGGGGACCACCATCCATGTGATAGTCAGTGGGTGAATGGTGTAATGCAAAGGTGATGTGCATGCACCTTGTGTCATGCAGCTTGATGCCATGATAGTCATATTATGTATCTGTCACAGTGACATCCGTATGGTTGGAGTCAGTATCAGCTGGTGGAGCAATCATGGCGCTTGGTATGTAGGGGTTCTAAAGCTAGGCAGGGAAAGTCCCCTGTGCCAGCCTGTCCCACAGGGAAGCATATACTCAACATGAGGGGCCCTATGACTGAGACCGTGGTATGCCAAAGTACCTGACATGTAGTAGGTACTATGGTATGCTGGCCTCACTCTGTGTCCTGTCCATGAGCCACATAGCATAACATCCTGAGACACAAGGTACGATGTGCAGGTGTATGTGTATGTTGTCAATACCAGAATGGGGAATGGTGCTGAAATGCAATGAGAGGACAATGTAGGATGTGTGGACTCCCGTACCATCAGCAACTGCCCTGGTAACTGTATCAAAGGAGTCCACCATGTGTAGGGGCCATGCTCTGGCCTTAACAAGCCCAAACCGGGTGGCAGCAGAGGACGGGAAACCAACAATGTCTCTGAGAATGACGTCCTTGATGATGTGCCCCATAGCCACGCAGAACAGTACAGTCAGGTGTGTAGGACTATAGTCCCACTCGTGCAATGCGGTGCCACCTGTGTGTAGTGTGATAAATGCTGCTGTGTGCCTTCAAGGTCTACAATGTCTGAAACAAGGCTATTACTGAATATGGTGGCCTAGTGGTGAGACGTAATTCGGAGGTTGGTGAACATCACAACCTGGGACTTTGGAAGGTGACATGGGGCCAGTGTCCCAGGACACATAGAGTGTAGGTCAGTACTGTGTAGGTGTGACCACAGGGACACCACAATGTTCATGTATGGATTGCGGCCCTGTAGTGAGTGAGAGGGTGTACTGTCAGCATTGAATCCATCCTCCAGCATGTTGCCAACAATACCTGGGTCAGCAATGTTCCTGAGTGACTGTTGTATGTGACAGCAGATGTGGGTGTTGCCATCAAATACTGACATAACACCATAATGCCTGTTGGTACACCCCAGAATGTGTGGCAGTCATGTTTACGTAGCTAGTCTTGGAGTATGTGATGAGGGACCCTGTGGCCCCACCACAGCTGACCAGTGAACCACCCCACACATGGGAATGTACACCACTGTGCAACAGCCTACACCTGTTGTTGTACATCATATGTCCGTGGAACATGACCACCAGAGTGGTGTCTGTTATCTGGTGTGTACCATCATGGCTCTGTGTGGAATAGCATGATCCATGCAGTTGTGTACATGCTAATTAAGTGCACTGGGGTATGTGTCAGCATTTGTATGTGCATTGTCCATCTGCACGGGTGTCATGATGTTAACAAACGCTGTCAGCAGACGTCTGTAGTAGGTGTAGTAGTACACATGTACTGTGTATGCTGTGATGGGTGTGTTTCCAGGATTTGGCTAACACGGTAGATTAGCATATGTTCGGAATCCACTAATGAGGGGATAACCCCAGGTGTGTAACACCAGTCACATGGTGGCAGTGTTCATGCCAAGGGTAATGTAGGTCTTGGAGTTGGTGTGTATGTGTTGATCCAGCAGAGTGGAGGGTATGACTCATGGATGTGTTGGTACATGAGTGGCTATCCCAGTGAAGTGTGGGGTAGTGTCAGTCACACATCAGTAGTAGCTGAGGCCCACTGTCCACTATACCACCATAGAAGGTATGTTACCCATGGGGTATGATGTTGACTCTGTCGCTTGTTACAATGTGTATAGTGGTCCCGGACACAGTTAGTTGCACGTGGAGCACCTCTGATGCATTGTGCTAAGCAACTTGCCAGGATGTGTGCAAAACATAGTGGGATATGGGAACCCCTCAGCTGTGGGTGTGCCGGTCCAGGTATGTGCCTGGAAGGTACGGTCCATCTATAACCTGTCATTGCAGGTGTGCTCTGCAGAGCCTATAGGCAGGTCCCAGTCACTGCAGAGATGGTGCATTGTAAGGTGTGCCTAGCCTGCATGCGTCACAGGGGAAGATGCAAGCAATGTGTCACATGACCCCATGTCGCGCATGCCAGTTACCGCCCTGCCGGTAACAGTTATTGGAAACTGTGCAGGACAGGCAGTATAGAAGCAGCAAGAGCCTAGCATGTGAGCTTTACACCCAGGGCCGACAGGTGCAAGTCATCTGTGCCACAGCATTGTGTTTGACCAGGACAGTCATAGCGGACAGATACCACATGCCTGTGGAATGACAATAGGAGCATAGGCAACTGTTGCAGTGACACAGTCGGTCACTATACAGTGGTATCATGTCCGGACAAATGCAAAATGCTCCCCAGGGCTAGGCCCACACCCTCAGGTCTATAAGACTGGTGAGCTATTGCATGTCCCTGCACACATAGTCTGTGAAGTGGCATCACAGGGCAGTCGCACTAACATGGCGAATGACAGACATATCGTACCTGGTGAGGTGTGGCATGGGTGCATAGGTTATGTTGCAGAAGCAGTTACCCGACAGCAAGATGTAAGCGACTAACGCCTTGTGTAGCCTGCTGTGTGGAACTGCAGTGTGACACCCTACAGAGTCAGCTATGACTGGTGTGTTGTGAATGTTATAACACACTATTGGCTGTATGTGGTGGGCACACATGAGTCTGTGGGCTATAAGCTGGTGATGTTGTCTTCCATGATGGGGCTACCTCTGGTGCCTACAGTGAGTATGGAGACGTACTGCACAGGTTGTCCTCGTAGGTGTGGCCAGTGGTGTAGATTATGTGAGACTATGTGATGGGTGGGGTGTGTTGTGAATGTTACACATCCCCAAATGACTGTCAGGTGCAGTCAGGGTTGGTGACAGCATTACCCCCAGCCATAGCTGTCAGCCTCCTGTCCCCAAAATGAGGAACATTAGCCCTCATACAGTGTGACAAATGGGTGAAACGTGGAACACTTACAACTGGCTTACTAACAGCATCAACTAGGAAGGGCATATGATGGCTAAAATAGGCTGGTCTTACGTATAAAACAGATATTCCAATGAATTAATATGATTCTCATCTATCTAGCCATGGCTAGCAGGTAAACTATGTAGAACAATGAATGTGTGACAGATCCTTCCAATGTGGAACCTTAAGGAACATGCACCTTTTAGAACCCCAAATGAGGTACGTTCCCCGTAATGAGGTACACCTGAGAGCTATGGGCCCAGCACGGCTGCAGACGTGCATCCCCCACAGGCTGTAGTGCCGTATGCTGGGAAGTGAGCATTGAATGTGTACATGAGACAATTGCTCTATTGCCACATGTATGACATATCCCTCATATAGACAGGCAGTAGCACTGGTATGTGACAGTTGGACATGCCTGCATACACAACCATGTCCCACAGGATATGTGCGTTATGTGTGTACAACAGCTGTCGTACCTTAAGCAAGCTGGGAAGTGCAGGACAGCCAGTGTACCTGTGAGAAATGGTGTAGAATGGGCGCTATAGTAATCAGTAGCTCATGACATGCTCACATGTTCTGAACAAGTACCTAGCATGACCATACAATACAGATAGGGTGTTGGATAATATCAACCCACAAGAGGTGATGACAGTCATTTAGGGTGGAACTGCACTATAACCCTGCTGAGTATGGTGTGCATGTCCATGAACCATTAGCACTGTAGATGTTAGCAGTACAGATGTACATGATAGCACGGATATTTGATTACAAATACCTTTGATATCACAGGTGTGTTCCACCAGTGGCCTGTTGACAGACCCACAACTACAAAAGGTGCAAGAGTGACATGTACACAGCACATCTGTGCCAGATACAGAAGAACAGGGTTGTACCCCACCCTCATTGTAGCCCATACCACACAGACAAATGTTAGGCATCTGTGTATGTAAGGCTGTGAATGGCCATGACCTATCAGTTTAGCTGTGTCAGTGTTGTGAACAACATACAGAATGGACTGTGTGTGTGAGGTGTGTCACATATGTGCACATTCTGATGGATGATACCAGCAGTGTCACCGCTAGGTGAACATCCCTGTACCCATAAACTGCTACCTAGGCTGTGGTCAACATTATGGACACTGTGTAAGGGATGGTGCTGTGCAGTGCACCCCCGACATGGTGACATCTCCAGGTCCCTTAGGTAGTCATCTGAGGTACCCATGTCATGTCAGCGTGCCATCCATGAGCACGGAGATCACTGGCCAGGCATATACAGCACTGTGGTGACCAATATTGGATCACATACCACCTGTAAGGGGTAATGGCTATGCATGGATGTGCGATAACAGCCTTCACAATCCACACCTCCACTATGCAGCATGCCGTCTACCTTGCAGAAGGACATTTGCTACACCATGATGATGGACATGCTACATGTCCATATCCTGATCTATATAACATATGTCATGGACAGCCACCATCCTAATACTAGGATCGCGACAGGCTGGACAGATCCCTGTGCCATATATGTGACATACTCCTGCCATACCATGCAACCCTGTCCATCAAAGCTGCAGATGTCATCCCAGTCATACATGTTGTGATGGCCGCATGGTAGATGTATTATCAACTGACTGGATCAGTAATGTGGCACTGATGCAGCTTGCGTTGCCACAATGGCCGTCTGTAACAGCGTGGAAACCATGCCCGCACATGCTATGGTTGACGACCATCCCTGCGAATGTCGTCTGACTATCCATTGTCCCATGTCTATCACATGTGTAATACAGGCGATCCGTGTCAGGATGTTGAACAGTTGTACAGTGCTGTGTAGCTGTATATGGCAAAACACATTCATGTACAGGTATCCATGCGTATGTGTGCATTGTCACTGCTCAATCCATTCCGGCTGTGTCTGTGTTGATATGTGACATATACACAGCATCCAGGTCAACAGTAGTACCGTGGACACATCGAGGCATGTGCAGATAGGTAAGAACACAATTGCAGGCAAATAGACATGCCCACAGCAAGACAGCATTTACATGGAGTATGAACACTGTAATGAGGTGACACACATATATGGTGATGATATCCAATGCATAATGGGTGTGAAATGTGTGACACAAACATGTCAGTCGTGTCAGTGTCATGGTGCTTTGCAAAGATAACTGTGCAGATGCAGTAGATGTCATAGAAATGGATGTGCAGCAGTATCTCTGTACATCTCTGAAACTGTGACCTGTCACCATCATTATGTTTTACAGATAATGCCCCGTACAGCATACACCTGCCAGGAGGATGATGTCCTCATCCCATAGCTCCATGACAACTATGACTTGTTGTTCAGCCATATGCCACAGCATGCCCAGCAGCAGGATGACCTGTGGCAGGATCTACGCAGGAGGGTGAATGATGTGGGTGGCCATAACCGCACCTACAAGCAGGTGCGCAGACACTGCACGGACCTGATACGACATGCAAAACAGCGTGCCACTGCAATTGCCAGGGAACAAGGTGGAACAGGTGGTGGGCCACCAACCCAACCCCCACTCACACACACCGAGGAGCTACTGGCCAGTCTGGGGACACCCAGGGAACAGCATCCAGAAACACTAGCTGCCATCGTGGAGGTGGGTGTCTCCCAACCAATGAGCCTGGAGTTGCCTGGTAAGTCAGTAATGCACATATGGCTATTATGTCCCATGTAGTTGCATGTGTCACTGTACATAATGTAAAGTAACAACATATGCCAGGTATGTGGACACACATGCTGCATAGTACAGTATGCTATGTTGTGTATGCACACATGTGCATACTATATGCTATTACACAGGCAAATGTGTGCACATGCACAGTGCAACCTGTGGCTGTCATACAGTCATGGATAATGTTCATACTGGTGTGTCACCCCATTACAGGTACCTCTGGCATGCCACAAAGACATGAGTCCGTTGCAGGTGAGACTGTCATCAGTATCACGCATGTTACAGTGTAGATCTATTTGCCATGTGGCCAGTTAACACTTGCACACCTGATGTTTGTTCCAGTCACGATATGCAGGTCGCACCACCATGCATTCACACACGCCACCCATGTGCAATATATGCAAACGTAATGATACACAGACTTGAAACCACAGTACTTGTCATTGCGACATGTGTGGTCAGCTGTGTATACAACGGTGGAGGTGTCCTACAATGGAGGCATATGTAGTATGCATTGGAACAACATGTGTGGTACACACACAGTACCACACAGTGAGCTGTGATATGGGCAGCCCACAAGTGTCACCATTGTGTCATATGCCCCTGCATCGGGTGCACACATTGTGATGTGCCACCTGACATGTCCCAGACATGTAGTGTTCTGTCTGCAATATTGTCACACTATCACATGACCTATACCCCACATACTAAACATACAACCAGTTGTCTGCATAGACCTGTGGAATGTGACATATCTGACATGTATGGGTGTATAAATAATGTAGAAAAAACCACCGTTACTTAGAAAACCACCGGAGAAGGATCGAAGAAGTCCGGTGACAAGCACACTGCAAACTAACTCACAATGCTGCTAATGTGAGTACTGTTCCGATTGAACCAACCTTCAAAATCAGTTAGACTTGGAACTCCGTATAAAGGCTCTGCAAACAGTTCAAAAACTAAAACTTTTATTCCAACGAACAACAAGAAAAAAACTGATTTAGTCACAAAGCTTCGCCTGGTCATACCAGGCTTTTTCAAGTGTAACTAAATTAAAATACAACAAGCTTTTATACTAAAAGCACATTGCCCTTGTTACAATTAAATTGTTTCATCACACCAATTATGCAAAATACCTAACTAATTGTGAATCATGAATTGTATCCCTACAGGGTTCTTTGTGCAAAAAATGCTTGATTAAACAACACATATAGTTAATATTGAATGCTCTTTGGAAACTGTTGAATAAAAATAAAAAATATGTATATATATATTTTTAAAATTCTTCATCATAAATATTATTACTCCTTCAAATGCTATTAAAAATATAAATTGAAAAATGCTCACAATGACTTTGATTAAATAAAATGACTATAAATGAGCTTGACTGCAATTACATTCCAATATGTTGTGAACTGATAAAATATTAGTTAGACTTGGGTAAGCTCAATGGTGTGCTACCTAATGCACCCCTGTATACCAAAAACTGCTCACCCTTCACATTTAATTGTGATGAGTACCTTAAAAACAATAATACTGCCTTAAAGAATTATTTAAACAAATGACATGCCTACCAAAATAAAAAGAAACATAAAAAGCAAAAATATAACGTATGGGTGTATGTCATATGGGACCACACAGACATGTGGAGAAGATGCCCATCACATACAATTGGCCACCACATGTGAACACATGGCCATGGGGGATGTCCAGAGACATGTAGCCACACAGTACAAGGGATGTGTATACACCCTGTTGCACATTGTCCACACATGGTCCAATTATAGCCTTAGTTGACCGATTAAACAGTTGATGTGGTACAGTGGACAACCTAAAAGCCTGTGCACAGCTACTGGAGGTGTCACTGAAGTCTACCATATATGATCTGTCGAACATCACGACTGTATTGCAGTTATGGCTATGCAATGTGTACACATTATGCATTCTACAGCAACATACATGTCTCATGTTGCCATACAATGGCACAGTATCTGTACTTCACACTGTATAGCAATGTAGATGGCTCACACTACCCTCCCATGCTCATGCACATTTACTAAACATGCATTCTATCTGTAGGGCATACACACAGCACTGCAATGTGAAGCCCATTATGATGCTGTACATGTGTCAGGACACCATTGTGTCAAACATGTATGCATGTTAATGCACATGTCAGCAAATTACATGTCAAGGTCACGTCAGACATGTGTACTGTTATCCTGTTCTGGCCCACATGGTGTATCACGGAGATGCATGCATACTACCATGATTGTGTGAACTGCATGGCTACTGATATGACACCTGCTTGCTGTAGTGTGCACCCCAGGGAGGTATGCTTACTAACACTATTAATGTCTGAGCTGCATGCCCTCTGCTCTATCGCAGGCATGATGCATGCCATCTGACAAATCACATGCATGGTGTGTCTGTGTGTGTCTGTGTGTGTGTCTGTGTATGTGTCTGTGTCTAATGTACTTTACAGTATTTCTTTGCATTCACAGGTGATGTAGGTGCGTTACCCTCCTGCGGTCCATCTGATGTTAGTGTCCCACCAGATACTAGCGGTGATGAACATATGCATGAGGTACAGGCAGGGTTGTCAGGGGCTGAATCTGTGCCAGTGGTTACCATCCCAGCTATATCCCCCTCTTCCCTGCACACAGTTCAGCTGCCAACACATACCGCATCACCGGTGGCCATAGAGGAAGGACATTCAGCATCTGTTGGCGTGGAACAGGAACTTGTGGTGGCTACAGAAGGTGTGTCTACACACCATGGTGTCAGTGTAATGACTGCAGATGTGCCACACAGGCATGTGTCCGGTGCTGCTCGTAGGAGGACCTCTGGCAGACATGCACCTGCAGGACAGAGCGCAGCAGCTGGTATCACCAGATGCATGTTCCAGACTGTAATGGTGGCACAGGCACGTTCTGAACAGCAGAACAGAGAACGGCAGAGGCTGTAGAGGGCTGCTATCCATACCCTAAATGACAACATCCAGGCATTGGCAAATGCTCAACAGCAGATTGCTAATGTTCTAGATAGGCGACAAGGTGAAATGGTCGGTATCCTTGACCGAGGCATGGCAATCCGCGAGCGGGAGCTGTCTGTGCTGGAACACCTGGTAGGAGTGAGGCGTAGGCCACATGGACGTAGGCCAGCAACACCACCTAGTGTAGGTCGACGTGACTGTGCCACCTCACATGCCCGCTCCCATAGTGCCAGTGGCAGTAGCAGTGCAGCTGCTGCTGCGCTGTCAACACCAGGACACAGCAGGCCATGTGGACGTGGCCCTAGACGGTCTCAGCAGGGACACGTTTCCAGCGGACATGTGTCGTCGGACAGTAGACACTCTGTACCTCCACCTGGTAGTGCCCGTGCAAACCCAGGCAGGCACAGGTCACGTGGCCGTGGACGGACACAGTGAGCTGTACAACCTGCACTGTACAATCTGGGGCTGTCAATTATACCCCGTGTAGACATCACAAATGGCAGAACTGTGTACACACATACACGCACACAGCAAACACAACTGTAGGGCTCCACAACATCCACATGCATTCTGCACAGATATGTCCAGTCAACTCACCGGCCCTTACACACACACATGATGTTATCCATTGGTGCAGCCTATGCCCCTGGCAAACATATCACCCTGTTCATATGATAAAGCCTGTGCCGCATCCCTGTCATCCACACCATCAGTGCAGGGTTATGCACAAATATTCTGATGCACAGGGTGAACAGCATAGTGAGAGGTGCATGTAATACCTGTGTATGCATAGTGAGGGATGTGTATGTTGCAGTGGTTGTGTGTGAATACTGAGTTGTGTATGTGACATGGGTTGTGTACTGTCGACATGCACCAGTCACACCATGTAGTGCAGGTGCAGCATGCATTGTGATGTGTTCACAGTATGTGTCTTGGTTACATCTGTAGCACCATGTTGGTGTGATACCCTGGTTTCCTCCTATGGTGTACTTGCATGTGCCTACAGGTAGCAGTGTTTGCAGTCCCCCACATGTAACTGTGGAGTACACACAGGCACATCTGTCAAAATCAGCATGCTACATGTACCCTCATCCTGACTGTTGGACACACAAACATGACACAGATGTTCGCACATATACTGCACCTGACGCATGTGGTCGGTGCCACAGGCTACACTGGACAGAGAAGTGACATACATAGCAGGGCACATTACAGGTATGGTGACATGGTGCAGGGGTTGTACACAGCGGCCTGGCCAATGATGATGTGAGGTGTCACTTGGTAGCTGGAGGCCACACTGTGCAGCATAGGACCCGTAACAGTACATGAACATGGCCGCAGTCACGGGGTGTACACCACTATAATGCACACCCCATAGTGTGCAGCTGGGGACCCTTGCCTGTGTGGTCATCACCCTCACAGTACTATGCACCCACACAAAGTGTCACAGAGAAGGGACATGCACAGGTAGCCAGTATGGCTGGGACCTATGGCATCAACAGGGTTGTGCAATGCATCACCATTACGGGTTAGTCAACACGTGGGGCCAGTAATAATTTCCCACCGTATATTAGCATACACACTCACACCAAGCACCAGACATACATACAGACACACAAACACTGTGGTGACCACACATGTGTATACGGACAGCCGATGTGTGTGATGCACATCACCGACGAACGTCATGCTTCCCACACTGACGTATGTACAGTTCTCTACAATGGTGTACAGGGATGTGTAGCAACTGGGACATATTCCCCGCGATATGTGGCATCCCTGGTTACACATTCGGACACACATGGCAGTGCTGGGAATGATACACCAGCCATATGATGACACGTTTGCTGGACATGCAGCGGTATTGATTGCATTATGTGTACCAACGCTATATCTGGCAAATGTGCTGCTATATACACACGGGAGGTTGTAGGTGTTACAGGTGCCATATGACATATAGTTGTTAACACCTGACCGCTGTGTATGCATTATGTCAGCACCGTCCCGTAACAGCGACATAGCGTACAGTTAGCACATGGCATGATAGGATGGTGTGTGACACAACTGGGAGACACCCCCTGCACACATACATCTAGACAGGTGGTTCACCACATTATGTACACACATCCCTCCATACGTGCTGTTTGTATGTCACCGTATACAGATGTCAATGATGGGTCTGCATTGCGTCTGCATGTCGTAGATAGGTGCAACTATGTTACTGACATCGGCCACTGCACATGCATGTTTGCTGCATGCACAGTACAGATGTCACATGTGTCTCCTGTTGCCATGTTTGTATGCATTGCTATTGTTGGACATGTGTGTTGACATACATAACACATGGACTGCGGTATGATATCACGGGTGTCACAGGCGACCAGTACAAGGGTATGTGTCCCGGTCAACACTGTTACCCCCTGTAGTGTGAGCATTCAACAGACATGGGCCCACCTTCAATTCGCATGTGTAGCATTGATTAGGCCAGTGTTATGCACGAGGTACGTCAAAGGCCATGTATGTATGTGTTGTATGTGCGGTCCATGCACACATCCACACAATCACATGTATGACATACCCAGACATGTGTTCATTGGTGTACAGCAACAGTCAAGTGTCACAGCTGTGTAAGGGCCATGGTATGTCTTGAGCCGACCTGTTCATGTATACTGGTATCATTGCAATGCATAACACCTGTTGGATCCCTGTTGGTACATGTGTACTCTGCAAAGCTGGTGTACACCGCTGTACAGCCCAGTGGTCAGGTGTCACATGGTGTTGTGGGACCGTACGGCTGTGTAGTGCTGCACCAACAACATGGTGCTGACTTGACAGCTACAGTGTACACTGCAGTGTGTACATGTGTGACCTGCACCTGTGACAGCTGTGATGGCAGCTGTGTGTGTACAGGTCACTGCATGTGTGACCGCCCTGTGCGTGAGGGCAGTTATATCTTACTGTGCCCTTCTTTGTGTACACTCCATCTGCATGCAAGATTGCCCTTTGCAACTGCTAAGTGTGTGAGCATGCCCAGTATGCCATTGTGTAGATGGACACACAGTACATTCCACACTGCGCCCCTCCGTGATTAGACTCCGTGTGCATGCAAGATGGCCCTTTGCAACAGCTAAGTGTTTGAGCATGCCCAGTACGCCGTTGTGTAGATGGACACACAGTACATTCCACACTGCGCCCCTCCATGATTAGACTCCATGTGCATGCAAGATGGCCCTTTGCAACAGCTAAGTGTGTGAGCATGCCCAGTACGCCGTTGTGTAGATGGACACACAGTACATTCCACACTGCGCCCCTCCGTAATTAGAATCCGTGTGCATGCAAAATGGCCCTTTGCAACAGCTAAGTGTGTGAGCATGCCCACTACGCCGTTTTGTAGAGGGACACACAGTACATTCCACACTGCGCCCCTCCGTGATTAGACTCTGTGTGCATGCAAGATGGCCCTTTGCAACAGCTAAGTGTATGTGCATGCCCAGTACGCCATTGTGTAGATGGACACACAGTACATTCCAAACAGATGTGTGATACTAAGCATGTGGGCATGGCCATTGACATCCTGTATAGCCACGGTGGTCATCCAGGCAACAGATGTCCAATTTTAATGTCACAATGGATGCCTACATTGAACACACTGGTTGCTCTCCCGAAGGGTGTACTGTCTGTGGTGCATCCCGTATCTATTTAGTGTTGTTGTGCTCCATAGATATTTAGTTGGCCCGATGACAGCACTGCCGTGTTTGTGTATGTCTACCTTGGGACGGTAATATGCATTCAGACTGCTAACTCTCTAAACATTCCCTATCGGCGTCTTTGCCTTTGTGGATGATGTCACCCACCTAGAAGTATGCCTCTGGGAGTGCTGTGTGCAGTAATCTTGGTAGCGTGTTCTGTAAATGCGTAATGCTGTAGTGTGTTAGAGTAGGTAGGTGTATGTTCTACTCCCGGCCCTTCCAAGTGTGTGTGTGTGTGTGTGTGTGTGTGTGTGTGTGTGTGTTTACAGCTGCCTGGGGTCACAGTATTGCTTTTAGATGCCACAAAACACATACATTCCCTATCGGCGTCTTTGCCTTTGCGGATGATGTCACCCACCTAGAAGTATGCCTCTGGGAGTGCTGTGTTCAGTAATCTTGATAGCGCATTCTGTAAATGTGTAATGCTGTAGTGTGTTAGAGTAGGTAGGTGTATGTTCAACTCCCGGCTCGTGTGTGTGTGTGTGTGTGTGTGTGTGTGTGTGTGTGTGTGTGTGTGTGTGTGTGTGTGTGTGTGTGTGTGTGTGTCCAGCTGCCTGGGGACACAGTAATGCTTTTAGATGCGTCAAAACACATACATTCCCTATCAGCATCTTTGCCTTTGCGGATGATGTCACCCACCTAGAAGTATGCCTCTGGGAGTGCTGTGTTCAGTAATCTCGGTAGCGCATTCTGTAAATGCGTAATGCTGTAGTGTGTTATAGTAGGTAGGTGTATGTTCAACTCCCGGCCCTTCTGTGTGTGTGTGTGTGTGTGTGTGTGTGTGTGTGTGTGTGTGTGTGTGTGTGTGTGTGTGTGTGTGTCCAGCTGCCTGGGGACACAGTAATGCTTTTAGATGCCTCAAACCACATACATTCCCTATCGGCGTCTTTGCCTTTGCGGATGATGTCACCCACCTAGAAGTATGCCTCTGGGAGTGCTGTGTTCAGGAATCTTGGTAGCGCATTCTGTAAATGCGTAATGCTGTAGTGTGTTAGAGTAGGTAGGTGTATGTTCATCTCCCGGACCTTCCATGTGTGTGTGTGTGTGTGTGTGTGTGTGTGTGTGTGTGTGTGTGTCCAGCTGCCTGGGGACACAGTAATGCTCTTAGATGCCTCAAAATACATACATTCCCTATCGGCGTCTTTGCCTTTGCGGATGATGTCACCCACCTAGAAGTATGCCTCTGGGAGTGCTGTGTTCAGTAATCTCGGTAGCATGTTCTATAAATGCGTAATGCTGTAATGTGTTAGAGTAGGTAGGTGTATGTTCAACTCCTGGCCCTTCCAAGTGTGTGTGTGTGTGTGTGTGTGTGTGTGTGTGTGTGTGTGTGTGTGTGTGTGTGTGTTTCCAGCTGCCTGGGGACACAGTATTGCTTTTAGATGCCTCAAAACACATACATTCCCTATCAGCGTCTTTGCCTTTGCGGATGATGTCACCCACCTAGATGTATGCCTCTGGGAGTGCTGTGTTCAGTAATCTCGGTAGCATGTTCTGTAAATGCGTAATGCCGTAGTGTGTTAGAGTAGGTAAGTGTATGTTCAACTCCCGGCCCTTCCAAGTGTGTGTGTGTGTGCGTGTGCGTGTGTGTGTGTGTTTTCAGCTGCCTGGGGACACCGTATTGCTTTTAGATGCCTCAAAACACATACATTCACTATCGGCGTCTTTGCCTTTGCGGATGATGTCACCCCCCTAGAAGTATGCCTCTGAGAGTGCTGTGTTCAGTAATCTCAGCAGCATGTTCTGTAAATGCGTAATGCTGTAGTGTGTTAGAGTAGGTAGGTGTATGTTCAACTCCTGGCCCTTCCAAGTGTGTGTGTGTGTGTGTGTGTGTGTGTGTGTGTGTGTGTGTGTGTGTGTGTGTGTGTGTGTGTGTGTGTGTGTGGGTATATATATACATATATATATATTTGTAATATGCATGTGGATATTAGCACTATTGAATGTGCTGCATTGTCTGTACATGTTCACCTTGGATGTATCTGAATGTGCTATGGCTCTGTGATAGTGCACATACTGTGTGCTGTAGTGATCCTGGGTTATAGTTGTGTAGTGACCAGTTATTTTGTTGCTGGGTATTACCAGGGACATTGAAAACAATGATAGTACAGCACCTTTAAACCATCATGTGCACATCTCAGCAGCAGTCAGCAGTGGTTATTATGTTGGAGGATGACTATGGCTCATATACCTATGTATTACATGGCAATACTATGCAAATCAGGTTAACATTACTGACACCCGTTTATCCACAGGTTGTGATACAGATCCCATGTATGCATGTGTATACATTACCAGGTGCAGGACTGGACTATGGTTGAATGCATGGAGGGGTGTCCATGGCCAGGAATGGCAACCTGTACAGCCTGGCAGGTACAGTCTGCGACTGTCCCACAACCTCCAGTATATGGCTGAAACATGCTGAAACAGTGTACATGCAGAGACACACATAAAACAAACAGCTAGGGATAACACATAACACACACACACATTGCATCAACATTGGGCCATGCAAAACTTGTTGTCCCTCACACACACACACAAATGCATACATGTTGATTGGCTGGTTTACTGACAGGCTCTGGAAAAGAAACTACATACCCTGTGCATATGATGACACCTGTGCCACCTCTTGTAATGTGTAACATTGATGCAGGTACGGACTAACATGGTGCTGATGCACAGGGTGGCTTCA
This sequence comes from Protopterus annectens, assembly GCF_019279795.1. Taxonomy (NCBI): domain Eukaryota; kingdom Metazoa; phylum Chordata; order Ceratodontiformes; family Protopteridae; genus Protopterus; species Protopterus annectens. Next base: position 1,030,055,757 of record NC_056728.1, read on the forward strand.
TAGCACTGTAATAATGTTACAATGTTGTTCATACAAAGTGTGAATTCCTTCTAGGTGTATGTAAGCAGGCATGATACATTCCAGCTATGATCATCAATGTAGTATAGTGTACAGCACTGTTAATTCTGAAGATGTATTATCCATCCATGTGCCATTTGACTTATGTGTGTAGTATTGGCAGCATGTGTTACAGAGTGTGCGGTACGTGTGAGATGTGTGTAGTACAGATTCACATGTATTTATATGTGAACATGGTGAGGATGCACTGTCTGCAACTACATGTATAGTGGACACACTGGGATGGTGACATGTCCTGTATTTCACACTGTTAACACATCATAGTTTCCATTGGTGGCCAGTATGCATTATACTACACATATTGTTGTACTTGTCTACACATGTGTGATTGCTATGGTTTTACACGGTGCTGTGGGTGATACTGTTACTATCTGTCATAGTTTTGCATTATGGTAGTAGACACTACCTCAACAGTCTGAATTACCAATTGTTATATGATATCTTCACAACTGTCCCACACATGTAGGACACACAGTAGCATGTGGATCCTACATGTACTATACTATACCAGTTCGCACTGGTATTGACCACCACACATTGCTGGGACCATTACTGTTTGACATGTAGCCATGTTAGTTACAAGCAAAGACAACAGGTATATTCCTGTCCACATCTGGGAATTCATACTGTGGCCTAGAATGCATTCTGCACATGACACAGTTAGTCTACACAAAGGTATCATAAGACAGATACGTGTTATCCAACCCATGCTGTACACCTATAAGGCTAAACAGAGTCAGTTATCCACATTTACTACACATACTTTACCAACAGTAACACATAGGTATTACACCCCAATATGTATAATGGGTAACAATGTGTACATATAGATATGTGCTATGTCATTTGTCATTTGATATTTGCATTTACAATGGTATTGTGCAGTACATCACTGTATCACATATGCAATGAGAATTCTGCATGCATATCCTCCAAGGTGGTTGTACAACTATGATGAATGTCCATTATTGACATACTTTGCTGTGTTTGAACTGTTCTGCAGTATTACACATACATGAACAGTCACTCACACTATGTATATAAACTGTCATGTGTGTGTGTGTGTGTGTGTGTGTGTGTGTGTGTGTGTGTGTGTGTGTGTGTGTGTGTGTGACACAGATGACCTAGGCCACAGACAGTTCTGATACATGTAGTTGACAAGTGTGGTAATGCTCCACCAGATGTGTCTAGGCACCAGAACTGTGTCTTGGCGACACATACACATGCTAGAGTAAAGTTTCTGTATGTGCGTGTGCCTCATTATGGCATTCCTGTTCATGTGTGTGTGCATTTCTGATGTGTGTCATCAGCCACAGTTGGACTGCACATCTGGCATCCCCCACTAGGTGACCATGAGGGTTGTCCCCATTGCCAAATGTTTTGTACAGCTGCGTCAGATGCCACATATCGGTAGCATTGCGGCTTCCAGGGCATCCAGCACACACATTCATTATTATGGGCTGGCCATCACACACAAACCACCACTTCATGGAGGGGAAGCCTTTGTGGATGATGTAGGCCCTGCCACACTCACTGGCTGGTGCTTTGATGCATATGTGCATGCAGTGTATTGCACACAGTACTTAGGGTATTCCACTATTGTGTGGAAATTACACATATTGCTGCCCAATACCTTACGGGAATTGGGGATATATACATCATCACTGACATGTGCTGGCATGGCATTCATGACCTGGTGCAATACCCTGGATGCTGATGTTTGTAAAATCCACATCATATCACCAGTTGATCTCTGGAAGGTACCTGTTGCTGGTATTCTTAGGGCAACACATACCTTGGTTTCCACTGGGATAGGTTTCCCTCTGTTGGGTCTGTGTGTGAGACATGGCCTGCACAGATCCACAATCTTCTGCAGGTGGTCTCTGTCCACTCTATAGAGCTCTACTATCTCCAGCTCATGTAGCCCCTGGTAGCTTACCCTGTGCCTGCACACTCCTCTGTGTCTACTCACTGTGTGATGCTGAGCGGCATTCACATTGGCACAACCCTCCACATGTTGCATATGTTGACGTATAATAGCAATGGCAGCCCCTAACATTATCTTGTCTCAGTTAGTCTTTTACAGTTTGCACTTCCCTTACTATACTACAGTGTTGCAGTGTGTCTGAGAATAACATGGTGGACTACTGTTTGTAGAGTTGTATGTGTTGTGCTGTGCTGGGCTACTGTACTGGCTGTGTAATATACTCAGTCTGATTGTTTCCACCTGCTAGCTGTGGTATTTCTCCTTGGTTAACTTACTGCTATTTGTTTACCTTCCTTTTCACTGTTTGTGTCCACAGTGAGCGGTGCCGCGCATAGGAGCACAGTGAAGTGCATATCCGCTTCCACGTGCGCACACAGGCTTATACATGCGTACAAACACTTATACTGGCTTACACAACATTACATGGGCTTCAACAATCTTACAGTAGCTTACTCGTTCTTCAAGTCGTGCACACAGGCTGACACACATGCACACATGCTTACTCGGGCTTACAGGCTTGCACGGGTGCAAACACACTTCACCAGGTTTGCAAGGAACTTCAGTGATATCCATGGCGTACACCATCAGTTTACTGACTTTACCTAGGATAAATCATAACACGCCTCTTCCACTGATGACTCACTGACAGCAGACATGTGACACACTGCTCCAATAAGATTACAGTGTTTTATACATACACACTCACAATGTCACCTATCTTCTACGCTGATAGTCCCCTTCACCTACTCTTACACTGTAGGGGCTTGGCCCCTTTGGCATGACAACTTGTGCTTCACTATCCTCAGCCTCAATTGCATAGGATTGCCTACTAATGCTTGGTTACATCTCTGAGTGTGTGCTTTCACACATAGCAACCACTACTCAGTAGCCATGTTGCCTTCAGCTTGCCATTCCCCTGCATGACGCAATAACTTTTAACTGACATTACAATTTGTATGTATATTTTACATATTTGTCTTGTTTTGTATGCACAGCGAGTACTCGGAGATCGGGGGAGGACAACTAGAGTTTTATTAATTTCCAATGGGAATACATGCCACTGGCATTATATTTGGCCATTGGCATGCTTCTTCAACTAAGCCATCCTTTATTTGTAGATGACATTGCTCCATTTAGCTACTTGCAGAACGTTACTCGGTTAACATCCATGTACATTTCTGCACATACCTCTACTCTTGCACGGACAGCTTACTGTTTCATGTACCGCATATTTTACATCATTTGCATAGCTTTCACCTACAAATGGGGTAATTTGCATATCCTAACATTGTCCGTGCAATGTTCATTTGAGGGGCTGTGTTACACGCCCCTACAGGATATTGCTGAATAGCTCGGCAGACATCTTGCCTTGCTCTACTCTTACTCTACTCGTACGCCGACCAAAGCTTCCTGAATCCTGGCCTAAGCTTTGATGTGTGCTAATATGTCTATTTGTGGAGTAGGCATGGCTGTAGGTATGTTTTGACCTGCTACGTCTGTCATTTATACAGAGCACCTCCCACTTTCATCATTTGTAGAGGTAACAGCCCTATCGGGACTATATGTACAGCTGTGACATTTGACAAGTCCACACATACCTGCGGTCAATACTAAACTGACTACTTCAGCACTTTTCATACCTTCAGATTTGTCTTGTAGTGGTATAGTCGATGATACTGTTTCCTATAACATGTATCTGTTTCTGATACAAGATATGTCATTTTATTACACCACTACACACAATATATGGAGAAATCACAGGCCAGATGCCATTACATTCCTTTTGTAGGACACACCAGCCCAGAGTGTTGTGTTCCTCACAAAAGCCAACAGCTGCTGATCAAAACATATTCTGCTATCATCTACCTTATGTGTTCGCCGGAATTTGCACTTTCTGTCAGTGGCAGAACTCACATGCGTGTGTGGGAGACTGAACACTGTCTTGGGGACACTGCATAGCACCCTGAGGGACACATTTATGTTGTTTCTATTAACCTTCCACATTGACTGTCACAGGGCATTAGTATTCATCCAGATTTGTCGAGGTACATGCTTTTGACTTATACATGTTTTGTCATTTGTCATCACGTCTTTCTTCACACCTGTCCACCTAATCGCACTAGTTCTGTACATTTATTTATGTCAGGGTTACCTTCATACCTCTCAACTGTACACATTTTGGGTAAATGTCCCTAACTTAGATGTCTGATTTTGTTCCTTTTTTAATAATATTGTGCAATGCCTTTCTGGTAATTTAGTGGGAAGTCATTTGGGACTGTGGGGTTAGACAATAATGACAGACATTTGTTATTTACAATTAATAACCCTCAAAACATTCATACTATTGACTGATCCATTGTTCTATCCACGTTTTGACTTTGTAAGAGGAATATTTGAGATATTCCCTATTTGTACTTATTTTACAATGCCTTTGTCCAGATGTCTTATTCTGATTGAGAGGTATGGTTACCATCTTATTCGTACGCATGTACTTCCATGATAATCGCTTACACAACACTAATATAACTCCCTATGTCTTCCCCCAATAGTTTACATGATATCCTTTAGATGGGTTCTTCATTTTAGGAAGTTAGAGGCGTCTGCTATACCCACATAGGTATATTAATCACTCCCATGGGGCGGACCTCATAAATCTGTGCCAACCAACACCTAGGCACCTAGGCCCATTATTGCATATCCATGATTCCCAGACATGACACCCCTCCACAGTAGTCAAAACACATATTTAATGTGAGCGATAATAAATTATGACGACACTTCTAAGCACTATCCACTCTCCGCATGTCGGTACATATGTCTTACATTCTGTCAACCCATGTGTTATTACACTTGCACAAGTTACTGTTGCATGTACAGCTATATTGTAGTTGTGGATGACACTTTTTTGCGGCAATCATTACAGGGCTGTGCATTTATAGATTTACTATTTTTGGAGTCCTGCAAAGGACACCTATATCCATATTTAAAGAGTAGAACTTACAGATCTGGCACACTGATACTTTCCGGGCAGTAGTTTTGGGAGCAGCAGTGTATTTACCTTAATTGCATGTCTGTTATGTGTATCCATACAAGCTATGGTGTAACCTATTTATGTACATGTGTTATATCTACGAGGACATTTGTTTATATGTTTGTTAGGTATATATCATTTGATGTTGTATGTGTTTGAGTGTATATATATATATATATATATATATATATATATATATATATATATATATATATATATATATATATATATATATATATATATATATATATATATATATATATATATATATATATATATATATATATATATATATATATATATATATATATATATATATATATATATATATAGATATATATATAGATATATATATATAGATATATATATGTATATATATATATATATATATATATATATATATATATATATATATATATATATATATATATATATATCTGTACATTCTTTATTTCATATATTTATTTATTTTAAGTCTGTGGATATATATATCTATACACAAATGTATATATCCATATAAAGACATTACATGTAGAAACTAGCATTCATTTGCTATGCTGTGAGCGGATTACACACGCACTGGCGCACTTGCATTTCCTTATTGTGGGTTACGCGCACATGCATATCCTTATTGTGGGTTACATATGTTTACTAAGTCTTTGTGCTTACGTGGGCTTTATTAGTTGTGACAGTACCAGTAAAATATCTCTAATCCGGTTAACGGACATATGCGAAACACACGTTCACCTTTACATATTTAAATGTCTGTACAGCACAGACGCATTCATTACACTTTAACATTATATGTGCTGTAGTCGTAGTTGAACCGGGATTGCATTCACGTTGGCCGGATGCTGTAACCACTATACGTTTGGTGTTCTGACTCATTTATATGCATACCCATAGTACATAGCTACATTAACATATGCCTCACTGCTTCACTTACGACACAGGCATCCATTCTCCTGCTGGGAAAAATGCGGTACTACATGTTACACATTCCCTATTCCCTACTGCTCCGGACCCAGACTGCATATTTCATCACTGCAGGGATATTCAGAACCCCAAGGCTTATAGTCCTGACACATACAAGTCCTTAATTGTCAGGGTGTTCATGTGGTGATCTGGGTTTAGGCTTGTCTGCCTGGTGAACGGAACCACCCTGACCATGTTCAAATGTCAGACAAAGCACATGGACAGGGTTTGTCCATTTTAAACATTTTATCTGTGTTTACAGACACAGGTGTTTGGGCACCAGTCAGCAGCTTATGATGTTGGCAATACATAATATGGGTGGGGGTGGTTACAATACATAATCCACGGTGAGTGGTGTTCCCATTCACATTTGACTATTTCCTGTATTCATTCTTACGAGGGTTATTATTTTGCACATGACTTAACTATGAATTAACTACAGGTATGCAGTAGTACAGTCAACATATGTGACGGTTTGTTACAGTATAAATGTACGGACCTCTGTAATACTGGGGACTACCCCACATCCTTCACAACATTTCATGCTTATGTACATACTATTATTCAGTGAACTTTCGAAGTTTGTGAGAGCAGTAATTACATCTGTCCCTGTTCGTCCACCCATCCTTTTAGGCTTTGTCCAGGTTTTGTTGCTGTAATAGGTTTCGAGGTGGTGTCGGTATGTGATTGAGTTGAATATATACTGACGATAATTCAGTGGGGTGTAGGGTTAGCACTTGTTCCTCTTTGCGAGGGGAGGTCCCACTTTGGACAGTTGTGTCCTGTGATGACACCTAAGACATGGCAAATGTCCTGTGATTTTAAGACAATAATATATTTCTTATTTTCTTTACTAGTTGCATGATACAGGTATTTTGTATCTGGTACACATAACTATTATTTGGGATAGCATAAGCTATTCAAATGCTATGGAATAAGCTTTTATCTTGGCATACATGTGTAATTCTGTCCTTTGCACTGGCCGGGGGTATGTTTATCCTGCAAATTCTCACATTTCTACAAGGGATGTCCCACCTTGGCCATCTGAACAGGTGGCAACCCTAGTGGGGTGACCTGCATGGTGGACAGCTGTTCCATCCTGCGTAGTATGTTTTGCATGTCTGTGTAGAAACTGAACAGTACCATGACTACACGATACATGTTTTGTCCAAATGTGTACAGTAATGGACACCGTGGCGTGTAAACAACTCTGAGGTTTCAACAGGTTACTTATCCCACGCGGGATGTACACACATTTTGCCGGAACATTAACGTGCAGGCATTTGGATTTATGTACCTGTGATGGGATGTTTACAGATGTGGTATTCATATTTGCAATCCTGACACTGCCTAGGACGATACTTCCTACTACATATGGGGAATACTCGCTATGTGTAGGTGTATGGATGCGCAAGGCTGGTAGCTGGATTTGGTGGACATTCGGACATGGGTGCGGGTTATGTGCTATACAGGGGTTGTTGCTTATTGCATTTGCATGCATGGGTTCTGCTTTTGGATATCCCAGTTCCACATATGGCATCCTATGTGTATGTGGCGGTTACGTTCCTGTTCATGTGTATAGCACATTTTAATATACATATGTTTGTGTGTATTTGGTATACAATTTGGACTGTCAGGTTTCTTTACGGTTGTTATATAGCCACAACTGCCCAGCTGTGTACTTTCACTACCACTGTGGGACTGCTGGTGACCATGCCCATGGGGCTGGACGTGTGTATTGGCGGCACACTGACATGATGCGCTTCACTTCCACTGGGTATAACTTCTGACAGTGCAGTACATTACAGACACACGATTTTAAATATCATTTGTTCCATGGACGGAAACTTATATTATGTTGCGTGCATTTCTGTTTGGTTCTTCATTTTGTGTGGCCGGGAACTGTCTTGCATGCTTTGCATACGTTTCATTATCCACGGACACTGATAGGTGCGATTACTATTGCAGGCAGGCTATAATATTCAGCAGTTTAGGTTGCTCATTGCCAGCCGACATTGACACGCCTCCGAGCGCAGCTTAGTAACGCCCATGCACTCGTGCACGTGTCCTATGCACGTGGATGTGGTAGTGGCGCACCTTCATTAATATGCATATGGCCCTACTACACCATTTATATGCCGCATGGCCAGCGCAGGCCTTACACCGGCCTTGCGCCGAGCTTCATGAATCCGGGGGCTTGAGTTTATCAGCAATGTCCTAATTGGGTATTGTGTCAAATGCTTTGGTCAGGTCAAAGTATGCACTGTGAACCATTTTGCCCTCTTGCATTGCTTTGGTGACCTTTTAGAAAAAGTCCACCAGGATGATTAAGCATGACCTGCCCTTGACAAAAACATGGGGTTGAGTCCAGTGTCTATAGGATTCCTATGTCATTATTGATCATTTCTATAATGATTATTTCCACACCTTTGCATAAGAGACTTCTGAGACTTATGGGTCTGTAGTTTCCAGGGTCTGTAAATGGCCCACCCTTATGCAAAGGGATGACTGTTACTGTTCTCCATTTATGAGGCATGAACCCTGTTTGGAGGCTACAGTTAAATAGAAATTCCAGAAGGCCTGATAGGTCATGTTTCATGCTGTTTAGAAGGCATCTTGGGATATTTTCTGGGTTCCTTGATGCAGTGTTCTTGGCTTCGAGACAAAGCATTGAGGACCTGTTCCCTAGTGATAGTGGGGGGAATTATATTTGATTGTATTTCCTGAGGATAGGTTGGGGGGGGAGACAGGGGAAAAGTTTGGCCAGCATGTTTGCTATATCTTCTGGCTCAATATAGGTGGCTCCATTAACAATGGGCTTAGTACACAGTTGTACATTGCCTTTGAGGTTGTGGACACAGCTAAAGAATGCTTTGTGGTTGTCCTTGGCCTGGGAGCATACATCTCAACTGTGCAGATATCTGTAGAATGTCCAGATTTTTTGCCTCCTTTCCTCATAAAATTTGTGGTTTTCTGGCAAATTAACAAGGACTGAAGTCACTAAATAATGACACACATTTGAGTTTCAGACTTTATCCTTCAGAAAATACATGCTAACACAAAACCTCTTATTCTATAAACTTTCTAAGTTTGTAAGAAAAATATTTAAAATGTATCCCTATTTTTGAGACTTTGACCCTCTCCCATTATTTTAAGTTTTGTCTAGATTTCTTGCAGTAAGAGGTTGAGGGGTATGCCTGGAAGGCCAAATGTACCTGTTTGTCCTAACTGTTTGTTCTCTGAGTTGTTTATTAGTTTGATGAGAGTGCTTTATCCTGCTTGGTGCTATACCTCCTAATTTTTGCCATGATTTTCTTCCTTCTGCTGTACAGCCTACTGATGTGATTCCACCAGTGTGGCATGTTTTTTTTGGTTAGCTCTGTACTTCTTCCTGGTGGGTACAGCTGCCTATATGCAATTGTTAATGTGCTTATATAGGGTTTCTATGAATAGTTCTGCATAGACAGCAGTGTTCTCAAGTTTTGTAGGGATTTTAAATTTTGCCAGGTTATCACTTAATAGTAAAAATAAAATGGTGCAGCAGTTAGCGTTGCCGCCAGACAGCAAGAGGTTCTCCAGGTTTGATCCTTGAATGGGGTGCCTTCTGTGCGGAGTCTGCATGTCCTCTCTATAGTCGCATGGGTTTCCTCCGGGTGCTCCGGTTTCCTCCCACATCCCAAAGACATGCTGTAGGTGGATTGGACACTCTAAATTGGACTTAGGGATGCATGCATGCATGCATGTGTGTTCCTTCTCTGGAAGGTTGGGTGCCGGGCTAGCAACTCAACACCATAAAACTCCACTGCCAATCATAAGCAGACAAGGTAATCTGCTATGGCAACCCCTAACCAGGAAAAGCTGGAAGAAGAAGATCACTTAATAGTAAAAATTTAGCCTTATAGTGTTCTAGGGTTAGCTGGAGTTGTGTGTTTTACAGTGTTTTGTAGGTTTAATGAATATAATTTTGATAGTAACTTGACAAAAAAAATCTGTTGCTTTAAAACAGTTAATTTCTTATAATGATGTTAGATGCATGAAAGTGGACAAAGGGCAGGGTCTTGTTATTATGAATGGTGTTAAGTATAATGAAACTATAGGTAATTTGTTGGCTGACACAGATAAATACAGAAAGGTTTCTAGAGATGCAGTTAGAAGGAAATTTCAGGAAGTTGACAATATTATTGGATGTATTACATCAACAGTACATCACTATTGATCTTTTTGAATTTCTTAATGTTGAACAGCCACAATTGTGGACATTTTTTGAATTCCCAAAATACTTCAGAATGCTGAACATCCCCCGTTCAGACCCATAGTGTCTGCTCCACATAGTAAAACATCAAAAAATTCTATTTATTTGGATGAAATACTCAACCCTATAGTGCAGAACAGTAAATGGTTTTTGAAAGACTCATGGATGTTTTTTGGATGAGTTAAGGTTATATGAATTTCAAGGAGATGAGACTATGCTGTGTACACTTGATATCTGTTCATTATATACTGCAATAGAACAAACTGAAGGTATAGAATTCATGAGGCTTTACACAAACAAACACAGGAATTGACTCAAGCAGGACATTTGTGTGATATGTTAGCTCATGGAGCTTGTATTAATAAACAAATATGTTATGTTTGGGGAAGGAGTTTACCAACAGACAAGTGGGGTTGCGATGGGTGCACATATTGCACCAGTGTTCGCTAACCTGGTCATGTGTTGGTGGGAACTTGAGTTCCTCACCAAATTAGAATTGTTTAAGTATGTACGGTATTATAAACGATACATTGATGATCTGTTTGTCATCTGGGCAGGTAGAGAATAGTTGGCTGATTTTTTCAGCAAACTTAATAAGACGGTGATTTGGCTTGAATTCACTATTGGTAATGTTGGAATGGAAGTTAATTTTCTTGATGTTAAAATAAGTATGGACATCAACAGAAAAGAATTTAGTAGTAACATCTATCGTAAAAAAAACATTTACTAATAATTATTTGCATTTCAAAAGTATTCATCCAAAGTACATGATGGTTAATGTCTTTAAAGGACAAGTTAGAAGGCTTAGTAGGATGATTAGTGAAGAAAACAACTTCATCAATGAAGTGGATTTTCTTAGACAGTTATTCATTGATAGAGGATATGACCATGAGGACATAGATGAAGTTATTAGTTATATTACAAAAAATAGAGAGACTAGCCCCCGGATTCTCAAAAGCTTGCACAGCATGCATGATTAGTGTAAGTGCAAATTTTGCCAATATGGCGGCCCAGCAGTCCACGTATATGCACGTCTGACATGCACGTGCGCTGTAGCACTAGTGCTGCATGTCCCCAGCCCCTGTATGTAAATCATCCCATTTGCAGTTGAAAACCATGCAAATGAGGTAAGGTAAATCTGCCATCCAGGAAGCAGGAATCAGGGCATGCAGGCCTAGCGTAATATGCAGAAATTTACTCAGTTAATAACTGAGTACGGTACTGCAAACTCCAAAACGGAGCTTTGATAGCTCCAAATAAAAGTTGCATATCATTGAGGAAGCATGCCAATGGCCAAGTAGAAGGCCATTGGCATTACAAACAATGCCAAATGTACAAAATACAACTTTTATGATATGTCTGCCGATCACAGCCGTTGAAGCATAGGGCAGAGGTGCACAAACGGGACCAGTGGGGAAATAAGAAAATAAACCTAAAAAAAACAGTCTAACTAAAATCAGTATTCCGCCATGCAAGTCAATGGCAGGCAAAAGACAACCTGGCCAGTGAGTAGTGGTTGCTAAGGGGGGAGGCACAGTGTGACACATGTAACTATGCATTAGCAGGGAATTCTATGCACATGAGGGGAAGGGTAGTGAATCCCGGTTTTCCCCAGCATGTGAGGCAGGTCCCAACAGTGTATGAGTATGAGTAGCTGAGTGCAAGACTAGGAGGTAGGTGACATCATGTGTGGGAGTGTCAGGCATACTGTCAGTGGATTGGAGCCCTGTGGCTCGGGGTTGCATCCAGCTTAGCACAGCAAAGCCAGGAGGTGTGTCTAAACCCACCCAGCACATATGACAAAGTGTAAGTGGTTGTGCGTGTCACACAACGGGATCTACAGGAAGATAAAGGAAGTGTGCACATTGCAGTACACCGATTGCACGGCGCGTCCCTGGGATGAATCAGAAATGCAATGGGAAGGGAAAGCAGTAGTCGGAAGTTAATCAAGGGGTACTAGGTTCGCTGCCAGGTGAAACATATCGGAACCAGCCAATTGCACAGGTAGCAGACCAGCCCAGCCCAGAACGCCACTATAAACTATGCAAGCACCTACCCCTCCGGTTTTTCCCACACCCTACACCACTGGTGTAAACAAGTGGGGAACCTTTAACACTCACAACAGCAAAATGTTGGGGGATGCAATAGCTATCATACAACTTGTGGAAGAGGTTGAGGGTGATGAGGATGGGAATGGTGCCGATCAACCCACAGTGAGGAGACGGAGAAGAGTGTACAGACCCAGGTTAACCTACCAAGGGCTACATGAGCTGGAGATAGTGAAGCGCTATAGGGTGGACAGGGACCTCCTACAGCAGATTGTTGAGCTGTGCCGGCCATGCCTAACACACAGAACTAACAGAGGGGAACCCATCCCAGTGGAAATGAAGGTATATGTAGGTCTAAGAATACTAGCTACTGGTAGCTTCCAAAGGCCAACTGGGGATATGATGGGGATCTCACAGGCATCAGCATCCAGGGTACTCCAACAGTTCCTGGATGTCATGGCAACACACGTCGGTGAGCATGTATATTTCCCCCTCACCTGTGAGGCGTTGGCCAGCAGTATGCGTCTCTTCCAGCAAATAGCAGAATACCCTGAGGTAGTGGGGGCAATAGACTTCTCGCACATATGCATCAATGCACCACCCGTTGAGCAGGGTAGGGTCTACATCAACCACAAGAGCTTCCCCTCCATCAACTTCCAGGTTGTGTGCGATGCCCAGGGCATAATACTGAATGTGTGTGCTGGCTGCCCTGGAAGTTATCACGATTCCCACATCTGGCATCTGATGCAGCTGTACCAGAAATTTGCCAATGGGGACATCCCACACGGTCACATAGTGGGGGATGCTGGATACTCACTGGAGCCATGGCAGATGACACCCATCAGAAACGCACACACACACCTGAACAAGAACTCCATAATGAGGCACACTCACAAACAAGAATCATAGTAGAGCATGTGTTTGGGATGCTCAAGTCATGGTTCCGGTGCCTGGACACATTCGGTGGAGCCTCGCAGTACTTATCAACTATATGTACCCAAATCGTCCTTTTATGTGCTATGCTACACAATATGATCCTGCAGAAACAGCTGCAGCAGGAGCAGCAAGGGGCAGGGCCACATAGTGCCCCACCAACGCCAAGGCCTGCATAGGCACAGAGTGACTCGGAGGAGGAACAACTTGAGCCTGCCCCAGTTGGCAGAAGGAGGCATGCCCATTATGCCCTGGCAAAGAAGCAATGCATAACATAAACACTGATATGGGAGGGACCCGTGGGAATAGCACCTCTCTCTGACTCTCACATACAGTAAAAATGATGCCAAACATTACACTACCTGTGCCAAACCATGCATCAGACATAGGCAGCCCTGCAGCACCACCCACAATACTGAGACAACCATAAGATAAGGGACTCACATATGCCAGTCAGGAGGGGGGTCACATACCCAACAATAGTCACAGCCAGCAGGACAAGTGTAGACAAACACAAATAAATGCCATACTATGGCCTCTGAATGAGGGGTATGGGTGACCCCCACCCAGGCCTGCACAGACAGACTACAGCAGGCCAGGTAGTAGGATGTCAGTTGTGATGGCTAGGAAGTCAGAAACTAATGTGTATGCAATCAAAAGATAAGAACGGAAGTACACCGGTATGGCGTAGCCATCACGATAGGTAAGACTACTGACTGAAATGGACTACAGGACATATCAGCACATTCCTAGCAAATGTGTAAAATTGTCAGGTGTGCCCTCCCACCCCACACAGAAATATAGTAACAGTCAAGTGCGCCCCCCCCCCCAGTCCTGTGTAGAAACATAGAAATAGTCAGGTGTACCCCCCCCCCGCTATGCAGACATGTTGCAACAGTCACTGCAAATGATCAGTGGATACCCTGCAGACACAGCATGCTACCTGTCGGTGTACAACACAAAGGTCAGCTGTGCAGTACAAACCACCAGACATGCTCCACACATGCATAACAGATGGCCTTACTGGGCATGCTCACACACTTAAAGAAATGTAGGCAATGTCAGTCATCAACATACTGAAAGCTCATACTGGGCATGCTCACACACTTAACACATGAAGGCCATGTATGCAAACACCAGTGGGCCAGACATATCCAGTGGTTGCAATAGTTACTGCAGACACATGTCAGTATGCACCACTCATGCCTTGCATACACAGAGGATAGGAATACAGACATATATGTAAGGACAACACACCATACCTCTACGTCACAAGATGGATCACAAACTGGCTCTCAGACAGATCCCATAAAGTAAGAGTAGCAGGATCTATGTCCGAATCCAGACCAGTAATGAGTGATGTGCCTCAGGGCACTGTCCTGGGGCCCCTAATGTTTGGCATATACTTCTCAGAAATGCAGGCAAGCACGGAAGGGCTGTGGCTGACTAAGTTTGCGGACGACTGCAAACTGGGTGCTATAATAGAGTCACTGGCTGACATGGAGATCCTCCAGAAGGGCCTAAATGAGACTGATGCATGGTGTCAAAGCCATGGTCTCAAGCTAAATGCAAAAAAATCCGTAGTAATCCCCTTTGGAAAAAACAGAGTACCCGCAAACTACAACATAGGAGGTAATCCCCTGAAGTCTGAAGAAGAAATAAGGGATCTAGGGACCCAAGTAGATAGCCAGCTTTCCTTTGATAACCATGTTGCCAAAGTGGTTAGAAAATCCTTCTATGTGACCCAACTGATCATGAAAGGGTTCGCATCAAGATCTAAGGATGTAATGGTGCCCCTCTACTCTTCCCTCATCAGACCCATTATTGAGTACAATGCACCAATTGGAATGTACCTGGCTAGACATCTCCAGCAGCTGGAGAGACCACAGAGGTACCTAACCAAGAGAATTACTGGCCTCAAACAGTTGCCCTATGCAGCATGATTGAAAAAGATAAGACTGTTCTCTGTTGCATACCGCTTTCTCAGAGGCGATCTCTGTCTAACGTACAGTGCCATGTCCAACCCAGAATTGTTGAACATGCTCCATCTTAGCAAAACCAAATCTACTCGAGCTACACGCTCTAGGGATATAAACCTCAACACAACAATGAATGGAACATGCTGTAGGGATAGATTCCCTTTGCAGAGACTTCCCTTTCTATGGAACAGGGTCCTGATCTACATAAGACAGAGCCCCTCACTATCACTCTTCAAGAGGAACCTTGATGAGTGGATGGGTAACAGAAAGTGCACACCGGGGATCACACCAACAGCACTACTAGATAGGGGCCAAGGGTACTAGCTGCTAGTACAAGGGTCTAGGGAACTACTAAAGGGGCGATGAATACTGCACAACGTGGCTGGGCTAATATATGCCTTCGGGCAGATAGCTCAGTACCAGCCTATGAACCTATGAACCATAATACGCCAAAGGTAGATGAATATAGATGTGTGGAAGAGGGTGACCGTGACAAGGAGCCATCCATACCTGTCCCACCGAGCACACAGCCAAAGGGCCCCAAACACATCAGATGCAGATGTCACACACTGCAGTTACTAGCGACCAGTACCTGTCAGCACCACAGAATGTGGTCTACGTGCCAGCTGCGCAACATGGCTGTACAAGGACGTTAGCTAGTTGCCCTATGCACCTGTGACATATGACCCCATGTGTGGCCGCCTGTGGTGTGTCACCCCTACATGAATGGTGTATGGGCCATGCACACACTGGTCACCCTATAGTGGTACCCTGACAAGCTTGCTGAGGATATCCAATGTGAAATACACCTTTGGGAGAGTTGTAAGCCAGTAATCTCTGTGGCGCGTTCCATAACTGCATACTGCTATAGTGTGATAGACTAGTTAGGTAGGATTTCTAACTCCAGATGTGGCAACTATGTATGCATGTCTGTCTGTCACTGACTGTGTAGACAGCAATGCTTTTAGGGTACTCACACCCCTTACATTTCACATACCCAACTTTGGCAAGGCTGCTGATGTTACCCACTTAGAAATACTCCCCTGGGAAAGCTGTAGCCCAGTAATCTCCATAGCGCATGCTGTAACTGTGTAGTGTGATAATGTAGTTAGGTAAGAGATCAAACCCCAGACCTGGCAACTGTGCATGTGTGAGTCTGTGTGCGCATGTCTAACTGTCACTGACTGTGTAGACAGCAATGCTTTTTAGGCTACTCACACCCCTTACAAGTCGAATACCCACCTTTGGCAAGGCTGCTGATGTCACGCAACTTGAAATACCCCTCTGGGATGGTCATAGCCCAGTAATCTCATAGCACATCCCGTAACATTGTTTGACCATATTGTGATTAAGTACTTAGTTGGGAGTTCTAACCCCCCGACCTGCCAACTGTGTGTGCATGTCTGACTGTGTAGAGAGCAATGCTTTTAGGGTACTCACACCCCTTACATTTCACATACCCGACTGGCAAGGCTGCTGATGTCACCCACCTAGAAATACTCCTCTGACAAAACTATAGCCCAGTAATCTCCATAGTACATGCTGTAACCGCGTACTGCTGTAGTGTGATAATGTATTTAGGTAGGAGGTCAAACCTCAGACGTGGCAGCTGTGCGTGTGTGAGTCTGCACATGTGTGAGACTGACTGTGTAGAGAGCAATCCTTTTAGGGTACTCACACCCCTTACATTTCACATACCCAACTTTAGCAAGGCTGCTGATTTCAACCACCTAGAAATACTCCCCTGGGAAAGCTGTAGCCCAGTAATCTCTGTAGGGCATGCTGTAACTGCGTACTGCTATAGTGTAATAATGTAGTTAGGTAGGAGATCAAACCCCAGACATGGCAACTGTGTGTGTGTGAGTCTGTGTGTGTGTATGTGTGCGAGTCTGTCTGTCACTGACTGTGTAGAGAGCAATGCTTTTTAGGCTACTCACACCCCTTACAAGTCGAATACCCACCTTTGGCAAGGCTGCTGATGTCATGCAACTTTAAATTCACCTCTGGGAAGGTTGTTGACCAGTAATCACCGTAGCACATCCAGTAAATGTTTACTGCTGTATTGTGAATTAGAAGCATGGTTGGGTTCCATCCCCACACATGGCAGTTCCGGATGGATTGTGTGTGTCACTGTCTGTTTAGAGAGCAATGCATTTTAGGCTAGTCTCTCGCAGTCATTTCAAAGCCCTAGTTTGGCAATCCTGCTGATGTCAGTAAGTGTGAAATACACTTTTGGGAATGGAGTACTCCAATAATATTTGTGGCGCATACTATAACTGCATAGTGCTGTAGTGTAATATACTAGTCAGGTAGGGGTTCTACTCCTAAACATGACAGGAGTGTGTGTTTGTAACCCGTATCCTGTGTAGAGGTGGCTGTGACTGTGTGACACCTGTGGCCAATGTAGAGTGGGTTTTGCATATTTCTTATATGGTGGCCATACTATATATCATAATGTCCACTTTACAGGGATAACACATGTGATATGGCTGAGAGGCCGGGGTGCAGAGCCATACCCAGACATGACATCCAGGCCAGTTAATCACAGTTAGCAACCCCAGTACTACCCAGAGCACACTTTCACCCCATGTGTCATAAACACAGACATGCCTAGGTAACAGCCAATATGTGGGTAGTACACTGCATATTGGCCACTGATAGTAACTATGGAGTGACAGTGGTGGGCCACAGAGGATATAACACTCAGTCCATCTGTCCATTATGCACATACGTGCAGAAAGTGCACCTCCCCCATGTTCCCCAATGGACAACTGCACCACCGGTGGTGACATCACATGTGATCCACAACGGACATACCATGCCTGACAACATGCCTGTATGGACAGATGCCACTGACACCCACGAATGCTGATAGCATGCACACCATGTAGGTGCAGGGTAAAGCTGCAGGCCATTACCAGCTCCTGCAACAGGTGGCCAGGACTGGCACATGTGATGATAATCTGTGTTCACAACATGAGCTGGACACCCCAGGTACAGTTCCACATGTCACTGTACATGCATGTGGGAGGTGTGCACATCCCAGATGCTGTCCATGTCATGGATGAAGGAACACAGACATGGCAAGCAATGCACAGCATTGCCCACACACAGTAGTCACCCAGGTGATCGAATGTGCAATACAATACCCGTCTGTGTCAGCAAATGCAGACACTACATCCTTGAGCCACAATGCAGACTGCCATTGTGTGTCCTGATGCCAAGGTACATCCATTGCCTAGCCTTGGACAGCCATCTGGCGCAGTCGAACACCACACACCTGTGCAAACATGCATCCATGCATGTCAGTAGTGGCACCCTGTGTGTTTGTGTGTATGTGTGTGTTGCATGCTGCAGATGTTCACATCCATGCTCCCTATGACCCACATGGGCATACTGCAGCATGCTGCCTGATGTCAGACACCTTCCCATACCCTTCGCCCATACAGCCCCAGTATTACCTGTGTGGTGCATGGGATACCTGCACAATGATGTGATGTGGCAATCCCACAACAGATGAGTTGTACATCTGGCTCTGCCACGTGTGTCAATGTGTGTGTGTGTCCTTGTGAGAGTGTGGCTGTGTTGATGCTGTTACCTGTTCATGCCAACAAGCACATGTATGTCACCTACTGTACAGCTACTGTATCCCTGTTGCAGATGTCACTCACCATCACATATATGTTCTGAGTGCTCCACAGCAGGTAACCCATGTGGCTCATCCAATAATTGCAGTGAACTGTGTTAGCACTACATAGTTGTCAGGGGTTTGATACCCTGTGCTGCTAGGTGTGTATCACAACCATGCTTCAGTTTTGCCCTCCCACCCCTCCCTGACACGTATTAGCCTCTGTCTGTGTCCCCCACCCTCTCTTAGGTGTACGTGGAGACCTAAACCTGCTTTGGTTAGGCAGGAGCATGTGTAATGCAAGTAATGCTCATGATCAGCCGATGGCCTCTGCATGAATCGCAGCCCTCCCCTAGCTGACTGCATGTGAAACAGCTGTGGTAACATCCCCATAGCCAATTGTATGGAAACACACTCCAATACCTAGGAACATCATAGTGGTGTTTGCCCTTTTCACCCACTGTGAGGAGGAACTAGATCTGTCGTGTGCCAAACAGCATCTCAGATGGATTGCAGTGTACCAATAACATACACTGTGGAAGCAGTTCACCAAACAGGAGGTGGATGTGCCTGACCTGACTACAGACTGTAAGTGCTGCTATACTGTATTTGGAGTGATGTTGCTTTCACAGTGTTTGTGTGGATATGGCTGTTGCACATGTCTCCATACCTGCCATGTCAGTTCCTTGTTGATGGGGAATCTCCATCTGCAGGGTCATCTGCAGCATGGGCAGTGTTGTGTCCGTGGTTGCATGTGTCACTCATGGAGCATCTAGCTGTCGACTGCTGGAGGTAGTGCGAGGATTGCAGTCAGTAGATGGAGAAAGCTGTGGTAGTCACAGACATCATATCCTTCAAAGGACATATGTTGCAACAACCCTGTAACAACAGTAAATGTATGTGGTTATCACAGTAACATGTCAATAATTGCCCTGTGTATGTGCTCTTAGCCACACCTCTGTTAACCTTTGTACATATGTCTTGCATGCACTGGTGCATATGTGCTGTACCCCATACTTTGTGGCATCATATCTGAGAACAAGCCACTGATATATCTGACTGCTACACATGTTATGTACAGTAGTTGTTACATTACATTACATTACCTGCACATTCTGTGGATCTCCGTACAGCACTGAGGTCTGTGTACCTATGGTGAATGTTGACAGTGTGTGTAGTGTTTATATGTACCTTAGCCTGTGTACAGACTGTGGTAGATGACATTGTTCTAGTTCCCCTACTATCAGATGATACATGCTGCCCCATTGTATGGTACTGTAGTGACGAACATGTTTGTAGGCCCATAAAGACATGTGTCCCATACCACAGACAGCCACCAGACCAAACTGTGTAGCAGGCCAGTATATGTAGGGTCAATCTGTGAATGGCACATATGAGGATGTTGTCGAGCACATAATCAATATACTGTAATACCATGCCAGCTAACTATTTGTGGCTGTGGCTGTGTTCACATTGGTTGTGGATATGCACTGTCACACATGTGTATCTTACCCTGTGCTGTGACATGCCCGTGGAGCCTGCTTTATATGCAGGCACATGTGCATTCCCCCTTGGGAGGTGTAGGCCAGTGTTGAGCCAGTCTGCCTGCAGCCTACACAGTGCATTGTGACATGCCTAGCAGCTAAGTGTACCTACCCAGTAGGATGTCATGTGCAGCTATTAGCCAGATGTCCTGCTCCCGGACATCCCCTAACAGTCATGTACGTCAGACAGGGCAGTGGGATGCAGTGCCGATGTATGTCAATACCTATTGTGTAGTATGTGGCCATGGCATCCCTTACAGTGGTCATACCATTACAGGCCAGGCAGAGGTGTGTGAATGCATGACCTATGGTGGACATTATATACCAGTCATTATGTGTTATACCCATCTACATGGCCTTCCACATCCATATTGTCAGGCATGGTACACATGTGTAGCACAAAGGGCTTATGTGCATACCTCTGGACTGTACAGACTGTATCAGACCCCCACATATATTGGCCAATATCTCTGCTGCAGTCTACAGTGGCATTACTTGCTAGCAGCGGTACTGTACACTGATGTCCTTTGGATGTCATTCAGTAAACAATGGTGCACATGTTATGAGCAGATATGACCTGCCACACACACCATGTCTGTGAAGACAATCCTAATGACAGTAGCAATAGTCTACTAGTATACCTGCTATAGATACCTGACATCCCCTGCAACTATGACATTCAGAACATACAGGCAGGGGTTGACCTACACTTCATGTCCAGAAACTATGGTGGGAATATCTGTACATATACATATTCACATAGCCAGATATATGATTACACATGTGTACTGCATCCAATTAACACTGTCATGGCAACCACCCACTATAGATTCCCACATCATGTGTGCACGGTCCCATTGCTTCTCCTTGTGATGGGCATCCATCCTGTGTGTGTGCAGCAGTGCTACCGATAGCATGTAAAAATACTCCATACAGGAGAACCAGCACACTCAGGGCAGCCACATATTTGTAGGAGGATCAAAAAAAAAAAAAAAAAAAAAATTATTAACTTTGATTGAAATACTTTTGATCAGTCTGTTTTACCTCTGTAATCTTCATTCGTTCTATGTGTGTATATTAATCTTAGTTTATTTACCTCTGAAATCTTCATGTAATCTATGTTTGTATATTAACCTTTCTGTAATCTGTATGAGGAGCTTTTCTCCCCAGGACTCCATTGAAAACGGGTTCTTCAGGCCCAATGGACTATCCTGGTTAAACAACTGCAAATAAATAAATAAATAAATAAATAAGTACAGACAGACTGCGAGTGGAGTTGTGTTATGCTTTTTACAGTACTGGTGTTACAGGGTGGGTGTACATACTATTTTGCCAGGGAATGCAGTCCGTCTGCACAGTACACAACTGTGGACCTACCCTCATGCCAGCCAGAGCTGTGCCTATCATGTCTTGTCTGTCCACCACACAGGTCTTGTGTCAGATAATACACTGGTAGTGTGTGTGTTGCGTGTTACCGGTACATGGCTATATCCAAGGCTGTCCATACTAGCAATTCCCTGACTAAGGGTATGTTACAGACTATCCTGTAACACCTGCATCTTGCATAGTGTATGGCAACAGTTGTCCACTTATGTGCCTGTATTCCAGCCTCTGTCCATCACCTACATACCAAGCTGTGCACATATGTCATGATGTCGGTGGTTGATCCATAGTGGGCTGGGAGTATAACACACTGCCATGTCTGCCAACAGTGGTATATGGCCCTGTATTATTGAGTCTAGGGGGGAGCACCAGAAAAGACCTAGGCTGCTACAAAATGTGGGGGTATCAGGCCTGAGCTGCCTTAAGGTATCTGAATGTACAGTACCATATACTTCACCTATATACACATTACTGACATGGATCTGGGTAGTGCAGGACTACTGCCCCCTGCCAAACAAACTGTTCTGTGTGTTGTGCTCGTGATGGTGTCAGTTATGAAATGTTCTGTAGCAGTTACAACCCATGTGGTCATAAGATGTCTATATCACCTACTGTGTTTGTACAATGTGTAGATAGAGGCTGCTGAACTACACACCTGGAGTACATATTGTCAATTGTTAGGTATCCTGTGGCCCAGTGTGTCTTTTTTATTGTGCAATGTGAATGGCTTGGCCTGGAAAGCAACAGCTGTGAACCTTTCCAGCCTACTGTATGAGTTTAACTGGTCCACTGTAGCATCACTCCATTGATATAGTTGTCAGTGTCTGAACAGCTATATGGCATGTAGAACTGTAATAGTACACAATGAAAGGTTTCCATGTCTGCAAACCTGTTGATGTTGTTTCACCTATGATCTCTCTGTAGGTGTATGTTACAGGCAACAATTGTCATTTGTATGGCAGTCGTTCAGGGGTCAACTGTAGGCATAGTGGCTGTTCCATATTGTGTGCACCTACCACTTATGTATTGTACTGTACATATAACTGCATGTGTATGTGTAGTCACATGTATATGTACACACACATATATATATATATATATATATATATATATATATGGATCTAGGACTTTTGCACAAAAGTGCAAAAGCCCGAATCCGTTATCACCGAACACACTTTAACGAAAGTACTTTACACCGAAAAAGTGCTTTTGTTAAAGTGCATTTAAAAAAAAAAAAAAAAAAAACAATAAACAAATTTACATTTATGTAGGGGGGAAGCCACCCTGCACCCCCAATGTGGGGGGCTGTGCCCCCACATCCCCCTACTTTAATATTCTCACTCCGAGATCACACTACAGTGGGGAAAAGGGAATTTTCCCTTACCCACAACGTAGTACGATCTCCGGAACAGGCATACGTATGCGAAAGTGCTTTTTTGGTGAAAAGCACATTCACGTAAATGTACCCCACAGATAATCATTTGGTGAAAAATGTTTTCAGGGATCTGTATGAATACCATATTTATATATATATATATATATATATATATATATATATATATATATATATATATATACATATATATATATATATATATATATCTGTATCTGCATATCTGTGTCTGTGTATCTGAAGCGTGGTAATGTTGATGGCTTCCACATAATACATTCCCCATGGGAGCCAGACTCTACTGCATGATATTTTACCAATAATAGCCTGACATCATACAGGTGGGATGTAGTATAGGTAACATCATGTGCCCATGTTGCCAGTGGCCCTGGTTATGGTATCTCCAACACTTTGTAGTGTATTGCAGGGTGGACATGTTTGGCTGGGGGGATGCCTATTTGTACAACTCGTACAGTGTGTGGTGCCTCTCAACACCATTAACATAACATGTAGCCTGTTACATTCTAATCCCTAACAGCTACATGTGCCTTGCAGTACCAGCACAACAGTGTTGCACAAATGGGTCAGTAGGCATGGAAATCCCACTGAGGTCTGCCACGTGTGTGTATGTGTGCATGTGTGCATATCTGTAGGGTACACCAGTCCGAGTCCATATACTCCTATTACTATACACATTGCCACACAGTAGTACGGATATTGTTGTTGTCACCCATAGGTGTGGCAATGCAATGCAACACCCTACTATGCCTATGGCTTGTGCATCACATGCATATCCCTGTGGTACCACTGTTGTGATATGCAATGGGCTGTTTTCGCGTCATGGCCAATGTGTGATAGTGGGCATGTCAGAGTATCAAGATGGGTTCTAGTGTGTACAATATCCAGTGCGGGAAGGTGGCCAATGTCACCATCACCCATACAGGTAACAGATAGGATACAGCCCAGTTACACATGTGCTGTCTGCAGCCTACTAGTAACACATTGAACACTTGGACTAGTTAGTTAGCAACTATACAACCAGGACTCTAAGATGTGTGTCTACCTGTTATGTCTCAGTCATTGTGTATATGATGGTATGACACGCTATGTATTCACCATATAAAAACATTACATCCCCCATTACCATAATGTACTGTGGATGGTCTGCATGTAGCACATGACCTGGTACACACCTCACCCTACAGATGGTGCCGTATGTGCAATGACAGCCACACAGTTCAGTAGCACTACATACCCAGGTTGGGGTCTAGACACATTGTCGCCAAGTAAGGATGTGTGTGTATGTGGATGGGTTGACATAAGGGTGCAGATTATACCTTTACCAGCAGGCCACCAGTCATGTTTGCACAGCCAATAACTGTTATACAAACCTGTGGCATGTGTGCAACTATACACTACATATATCACGGCCATGGTGTCACCACACTGACATACCACTTTGGAATATGACTGCGGACCATCCTCCTGCTGACAAATGTATGCCTGCAGCAACAATGGATGACAGTATGGGTATATCAATTGGGGTTACCAACAGCTGAGATGCATCATAGCTGCATGGCTATACTACCTAACATGTATGCAGTACACATTACCCCTGAATACATTCTACACTGCAGTACAATGCGGCACTCTTTCACAGTCATGTTGTGCATCAGAACCATGTTAGCCTGTCTCTGCATCTATGTTATGGATGGCAGGGATGTGGCACAGGTATAATCATATGCACAGGGTGTATGAATGTTATCTTAGCTGCATGGCTACACTACCTGACATGTATGCAGTACACATTACCCCTGACTACATTCTACACTGCAGTACATTTCAGCACTCTATCACATTCACGGTGTGCATCAGAACTATATTAGCCTCTCTGTGCATCAATGTTATGGATGGCAGGGATGGGGCACAGGTATCATCATATGCACAGGGTGTGTGAATGTCATCTTAGCTGCATGGCTACACTACCTGAAATGTATGCACTACACATTACCCCTGACTACATTCTACACTGCGGTATGTTGTGGCACTCCATTACAATCACCATGTGCATCAGAACCATGTTAGCCTGACCCTGCATCGAAGTTATGGATGACAGGGATGTGGCACAGGTATCATCATATGCACAGGGTGTGTTGCAGGTGTGCCAGAGGCCAAGGGTGGTCCAAACATGTGTCACCATGTGTGTGGGTGAGGGGTGTGGTTCCTTGATTGGGGCATGGTGATGTGGTGTGTGTCGGTATGGCATCACACTAGGTGTGGTTGCATAGTGAGTGGGTATGCATGCACACAGTTCTGCCATGTGGCTGCCCTATACGTGTAATGTTGGACAGCTGCAGACCATACCTGGCAGGGTGTGCAGTTCAGTGCCTCCGGCCATGGACATGTTGACTGTGCCTGTCAGGGGTTCCATGGGAACATGCAGGTACAGACCTTGAGGTGCTACTCTCCCCTGAGGATGACATATGTCAGCTGGAACCATGTCCCGCCTGGGCCTGGCCAGGGCCATATGCATGAGGCCTGCTGTAGTGTGGTGCGGACAGCAGCCCTTGTGGTGTCCTGGGGCTGGTACTGCCACTACGGGAGTGGCTGTGCATCCTGGCACATCCACATTGTCCACCAGCTGCTGGTGTCTTTGGCCTACATCCACCCGGCTGTCACACCACTCCCACTACACATTCTAGCACAGATATACCACAGTCGAGGAGGCCAACCATGTCACCCCACCATCTATCCATAACCTCGGTATATTCAGAGAAGGCACCAGCAAGTTCATGGAGTTTGCCACTTACAGTTGCGAAAGCAGACCTCTGTAGCCTCAGGACCTGTCTGGAGTGCATTGCCATACATGCCTGTGCCTCCATTATGGCCTGAAACATGCTCCTGGTGGTACCAGTTGTGGCAGCTATGCCAGGGGCATAATGACCTGCAGTCCTCCCATCAGCACCATGGTACATCTGCTTATGTGGTGGCCTTGCGGACATCCAGCTATGCCAACTGACCTGACACAGTTGGCATGGACACCACACTTACCTGGTCATTGCCATCAAGTGCCAATTGTCCCTCTGCTATGGCCACATGTGATGGGGTTTGTAGGGGCATTGTAACTGTGTGTGGGCTTGGGGTGTCTAGGAGAGTGATGACACATGTTGGCCCAGTGTCAGCCTCTGACAGCCCCACTTGTGCCTCACCTGTACCTTCTTCATCACTGGTGACTGTAGGGACACCTACCTCAGTTTGCATGCAGGAGGGACCCTGACCCACCTCGCCACCTGTGGGGGAAACAAATACACACGTCAATACCTGTACAGCAGTGCATAACAGTACACACACTCACACACACTCCCACCGACAGCCACCTTACTATCTCACTTTCCCTGTGTTTACATACAGTCCCACAGTCAGTTACATATGTTCCCCATACTGCATGGCACTTGCTAATATATACACATCACTACAGCCCATTAACATATCATTCCTCTCCATGCCTACATGTGTGGTTACCACACCTGACTTGTTACTACATCCCCTCCCTGACCTGGGTGGAGTAGGTGGTACATGGCCTCACTGCTGTCACCCTGTATTACCCTGTGTATGGGCAGTAATGGTGTACGAGGCCCCTATATGGTTAGGACTGCTACATTCACTACATATGTCACACACCAGAGCCTCATACTACAGTCTAGCTCAGTCCATGCCACATCTGCTGCACAAGCGACCCATCATACGGACAACAGTACTACCTGGATACACTCACTGATGTGCTGTGGTAATTCTCCATTGCATTTGTAGTGCTGCATATGTGGGTAGCCGGTTACCTATCTGCTGCTGGCAATATGATGTGTATACCTGGTATGTACTGCACCTCTCAATGCATGCTCCATGCAGCACACCTTGTTATACTATTAGCTGTCCTGTGTTCACATACCTGACAGGTTGTCCTGGTGTCCCATGTCTCACTCCATGTACAGCACATTCCTAAGGGGAATTACCACCATGTGGCCAATCCCACTATCGCCTGTGCATACATGGACACACACACACACACACACACACACACACACACACACACACACACACACACACACACACACACACACCTGACATGCATCATCCACACTCCACTAGATTGCACTTACGAACACAACCGAGACACACACACACACACACACACACACACACACACACACACACACACACACACACACACACACACCCCACACTCCTACATGTGGAGTTGCGCAACATTTGTACACACAGTCCTCCCATTAGCCTTCTGTCAATATGCATTATATATGGAGCTCAACAGCATGCAGTGCAACTATAGTGACATCACGCTAGCGGCAGTATACATGTGTGTGTGAGGCATGGGCTTTGTTGGTAGGTGATAGCCCTTTCCAATGTTAACACTGCACCCATGTACAAATTATTACTGTGGACCTGTTCTGCACCCTGCCTTGTACCGTGCACCATACCTTACAGGTGTGGAAACCATTGATGCTTCTGTAGCACTGTGTTGTTAATGTCTGCTCCAATGCTCACAGCCCCTATGTGTTGTAGCAACACATACCTGGGATGATATGTGAACAACTATCAATTGTGGATGCCTGATGTCTGCGTTACAGATCACAACATCAGCAGTGCATGTATGACCAGTACATGACTATTACCCTGACAACCAGCGGACCTTACCATGGCTGTGAGGGGTGCCCTAACCATGTCCCAGACCTCTGCATGGTTGCAAGGTCTACTGATGTGCACATGCCTTGGAGTGCACACACTGCTGTCATGAGTGCTGTTGGGTCAGGTTTACTTCTGCAACATTTACTTAACCTGATTGCGTGCAGTTGCAGCCTTGGTGGTGTTGAGTCACACGTGTCCCTACTGTAGGCCATGTGTCCTGCCACATGTCACATCCCTGTGGACACATTGCACAGTGACAGGATGTTAGTTATCTTGCATGTGTCTGTTGTACCCTTCTGATCCCCATCATGGTCTCTACTGTGATGCAGTGCATTTCGCAGCAACAAAACGTGAATGTGTACAGCATACAGTATGGGTAGCTGTGTTAGATGTGTGCAGGGGGGATATCCCATAGCTATTACATGCCCAGTTTATCATAATGCATGAACACGAACCATACTTACCGGCTACGGGCTGCTGCCTTGGTGGTATCCTGGACGAACCTACATAGGAGTGAGAGAAAGCTGATATCAGTAGCCACAGCTGTGGCATTCATAACAGGTGAGTGCAGCATTACATTACATCAACAGTAGAATTACACAATATTACAGCTTATACACAACTGTTTATTACTACTACACAGCAGCAGACTATGCATATGGCATCTCAGTTTTTCATGATGTACCTATACAGATGCAGATGCATACACAAGAGTGGGGTACCGATGTGCCCTGGGGGCTTACCTGCACACTCCTCAGCTGGTGTGTCGTTGGCACCCACCTCCAAGATGTGCCCTGCCAGGTGTTGATGCTGCAGGCAGACAGGTGCCAAAATGCTGCTGAGAAGTTCCTCCACATGGGTGGGGGATGGATGGGTGGGTTTCCCCCCCCATTGCGAGGTGGTCCCCCCTTATGGCAGCTGCATGCTGACATACATGGCGAAGCAGGTCGGTGCAATGATGCTGGACCTGCTTATAGCTGCTGTTATGCAGCTCGACATCATTGACCCTGTGGACTAGCTCATTCCAGAGGGTGGTCTTCTGCTGCTGGTCGTGGGCTGTCCGGCCAAAAAGCAGTATGTAGTGCTGTACCAGGTTGTCAATAATGATTGCTGTTTTAGCGGCGATGTACGTGGGAAGACAACTATGTGACATGTTTCATGGAAGACATAAGGATGGAAACAGGTCTGAGCCACCCATACAGCAGGGTTAACATAGTTCTTAATACACATATATGTCTCCCCCCAACATATCAGCTACAACAAATCGTTCACAGACTGCAATTGTTATGTCAGCTGCTTACCTACCATTCAGGCATATGTTGTTTTGTACCAAGCTTTGTGCTATGTGTATGTGCCATGCTTTGTGCTATGTGTTTGTAGCCATGCTCCCTGTGGGGACACTTATCTTTGCTGGCCTGTTACAAACTATTTCACCTGCATGCCATTGTCAGTGCCACTATATATGTGTTTAAATATACATCTATGTACATATATGTGTAGATATATGTTGTATGTTTTTGATATACCTATGTCTATATGAGTGTCTGTATCTGTACACATACACATCACATTCCATATCACACAGATATGTAGAGTGCATACAGGCATCTGGTCCACATTCTGTAACCATCTGTCATTCACAGCTGCACTGTTCTACCTTGCTGCAACACAGACAGGTGCCACATGTGAATACAGCCTAACATTAGGGTGGTAAATATGGTGTGAGATTGCTGGTATGCCTATTGCACACTTATGGTATTTGTGCATGCTACATTACACATTCACCTGACTGTTCTGCAAGTGGTGTGCTCTAACACCCATGTGTCTATCATGACGGCAGTATATCCTCCAACAGCTATTGTCCACACTAACATAACAAACACAGATATCATGGCTAATATCTTTGTCATTCATTGCTGATCTGCACAGTTGGTGGGTATGCCCCACTGCTTACAGGGACAGACAGTATTGTCGAGAGCAGTTGTTTAGCAGGACATCATTACAGGGACAACTACAGATGGCACATATCAAACATTCTACATCATATATCCTATTAATCTATACCACATACTACATTAAATTACACACAGTTATGTTTTACATACCTTTTATTGTTTGGATGGGTGTGATGCTTTCCCGGTTATGGCCTGTAGTTATTTCTTTCCCCCTGTGTGAGTTCCATTTTATGTTTTTTTTTCTTCTTTCTTTCTTTCTTTCTTTCTTTCTTTCTTTCTTTCTTTCTTTCTTTCTTTCTTTCTTTCTTTCTTTCTCTCTCTCTCACTCTTCCTATCCAGTATAGTGAATGAGTTGGTTTGAATGGATTTCAGCATGGCTTTTGTAGGTGATGCACATGATCAGGTGATGGGCTCTGCACCAATCAGTGTGCAACAGTTGCTGACTGTGTGCAGCCTGCTGTGTAGTGATTCTGTTAACCATCATCATGGCAACCCAGTACTATAAATTGCTTACTCATGTGGGCATTGTCCCTTCACCTTTCCAGTATGGAAGACATCCTTCCTGTATGTGGGCAGCGGTGTTACAGATGGCAGGCTGCAGTACCTATTACAGCAGGGCTTGCAGGCACAGGACAACTACATAACCTGAAGAAGTTCCAGACCTACAGACAGAGTGAGTAGTGTTGTTATGTGCTTTGCATATTGTTGGTCTTGTAGTATTTGCATGTACATAGTAGTTTAGGATTGAATACAGTCTGTCTGCATAGCTCTCAACGGTGGGCCTAGCCACATGATGGCCAGTGGATTGTCTGTTTGCTTTTGCCTGTGCACCACACATGTCTTGTCGTAGATATATCCCCGGCAATCTGTCTGTTGCATGCTATCAGTACATGGCTACTTCCAGTTGTGTTCCTGATGTGTTATTCCTGCATAAGGGTATATTGCAATGAATCCTGTAATACCAATATATTAATTTGTGTTGCAGTGAGCAATATCTAGCTGGAAGTTGTGACTCTGTTTTTTCAGTTAAGGCTTGTTAAAAAACCTGCATAGCCAGTGATAAGTGGGGGTAGTTTACTTCATTGTTATTCAGTTTCTGTCTTATACAAGTAGTACAGTGAATTATATTCTGTTTAAACTGTGAGCTTTGGCCAGCTAAGACCTGCATGCAATCAACTGAACGCATAAGTGAAGTTAAGTCAATTTTTATCTGCACTTTTTTTAAATAATACACAATTTAAATTAATTTGTTTGAGTTGCATTGAGCAATATCTAGCTGGAAGTAGTGACTCTGTTTTTGCAGTAGGTCCCCACCACCCTACCTGTTTTTGTCTTGGTGTTAATCTTGGTGGCTTTGAAACTGCCCGCCCCTCTTGTAAATTTGCACTTGGATACTCCTCCTGGGCCCATCTCATTTGCTCACTCAAAAAAAAAAAAAAAATGTATCTGCTTTTACTGTATTTGTGTTTCTTCCTACTTTATTTTGCTTTTGCATCATCTTAAAAGTACTCAGTTGTATTTATTACTGCTTGGTGTAACTCATTCTAAGCCTTTTAGTTTAAGCACTTGGGCTTCAAACCAGTTGTTTTACATTAAGAAGGTTTGTGGTCTGCACTGTAGTGGCAGAACAGGTAGCTTACATCCTTCTAAGTTGGGAACTGCTGATTGAGGGCTCAGTGTCTGTTATTCTAAAAGTGTATTAATTCTGGTTTATGCACTTGGGCTTCAGGCCAGTTATTTTACATTAAGAGGGTCCATGGTCTGCACTCTTGTGGGAGGAGAGGCTGGACTCTGCCCTTCTGAGCTGGGAATTTCTGGTTAAAGGCTTATAGTGCCTGCATATTTGAACTGTTTCTTACTTTGTTTGTATAACTTGAGCACTAATCCAGGCATTCTTTAAAGTATTCAATTGTATGTATTACTGCTTGGTAGTAACGCGATTAAAGTGTAGCTATCATTCTAAGTCTTTTGGATTAAGCACTTGGGCTTCAGACCAGTTGTTTTACATTAGGAAGGTTTGTGGCCTGCACTGTGGTGGCAGGACAGGTAGCTTACATCCTTCTAAGTTGGGAACTGCTGATTGAGGGCTCAGTGTCTGTTATTCTAAAAGTGTATTAGTTCTGGTTTAAGCACTTGGGCTTCAGGCCAGTTATTTTACATTAGGAAGGTTCGTGGTCTGCACTCTTGTGGGAGGAGAGGCTGGACTCTGCCCTTCTGAGCTGGGAATTTCTGGTTAAAGGCTTATAGTGCCTGCATATTTGAACTGTTTCTTACTGAAATTGGTACACCTTGTTTGCTGTAGCATAGACTAGATCCAGGCCTGCTGAATCTAGCTTTGTTTGTATGCTTGTTGTTGTTTGCTTGTTATTTCCCTGAAATGCTAATTCCACCTAAAACGCGGCTTTTCAGCGCTTCTGTGGATCCCTAATGATATCTTCATTGCTTACTGTACTTATTTCCTTGTTTCACTTGAAAGAAAGTTACTGTTTGTCGTTTTTCCAATTAAGTTACCTGTAACACATTGCATTTAAGTTACCTGGCACTTGCTCACTAAAGCAATTATATAAGTCAGCACTAAAAAATTAAAAGCACTACACCCTCACAAACTCCCCTTCAGTACCTTGTTCCCCATTGGCCCTTTTTTTCAATTATAAAGGAATTTCCAATACTATTCTAGCATGTCCAAAGGTCAGTTGTCAATCTCCTCTGCAGTCCAGCTGGTGAATCTGGGAATCTTGAGGCAATGTTACAACTGCCTTATGTACACAGACAACCCTCTCCTCCTCCCAACAAATTCCAACACATGTGAGAGATGCAACCATATAGCCAAACTGGAGGCTAAGCTCTCTCAACTCAGTACTGGCGTAACCAGTAAGGAGGAGAAGGAATCCACACTACCTAAAATTCCAGTCTTACATGGACCTACCACGACAACAAACCAAACACATAAACACACAAAAACATACTCAGAGGCTCTAAATAAAAATCTGCCTAAGCAGCAGAGACCTCCAAAGCAGACACCCAAGCAACCACTACCCCAAAACAAAACACATGCAACACATAGCTCACAAAGCCAGTGTACCAAACAGTCACAGCCCTTAACTAAACAACACACCTGATACACTTGTAATAGGTAACTCTATCGTCAGGCACACTGACGTCCCGCTCAGCAGGCTGAACAAGGAGAAGGTCACGGTGAGCTGCCTGTCAGGTGCTAGGATCCGCCACATAACACAAGCACTCAGGTCACTCCAAGGCAAGTACAAATATGACTCAGTCATTGTCCATGCTGGTGTGAATTACCTGAGACGTACCTCCCTGGACTACATGAAAAAAGACATAGAGGAGCTCTCTGAGCATGTAGCCCAGGACGGTATGACTCTGACCTTGAGTAGCATCTTACCCTCACCAAGAATGATGCCACAATATGAAGACAAGATGATCAATTTCAACAATTGGCTTAAGTATTGGTGTCATTCAAAGGGGATCCAATTCCTGTCAGCTTGGGATGACGTGCTCGACAAGCCACGATGCTTCGCTAGGGACGGCTTGCACCTGTCACCCCTGGGCTTTTGGATATTGGCAAAGGCTCTTGCTACCCCCATAGTGCCTTTTTTAGGCAAGGCTCAAAAGACAAACCCACCTCCATAGGTATCACAAGGGATAAAAAACTAAGAGTAATGCTACTCAACGCCAGAAGTCTAAACCTCAAGATGCACGCACTCGAAACTCTCCTTAGCATGGAGAACATTGATATCTGTGCAGTAACAGAAACCTGGTTCAAGGCTCCCGAGAGCACCCCAGCACTACCAGGTTATACCTCATACCATGCTTTTTGGCCCCAAAATTTGGACTGAACCACAAAAGGAGGGGGAGTATCAATATTCATCAAAGATATCCACACTTCCAGGTTGGTGGCACAGCACGAAGCATCAGAGACTATCCATGTGCAACTAACAGTGGGTAAAACTGCCTTCCAGTTTATAGCCTGCTACAGACCATCCTCCCAAACCCAGGAACCCCACTTGGCCTTCCTGAGAACACTGGAAAATATGAAGGTCTCTCTAAACACCATTATATTGGGTGACTTCAACTACCCAAACATAGACTGGGAGCATTACTCTAGCTCCAACACTCTAGCCCAAAAGTTCCTAGAATTTATAAACTCAAATGCTATGGAACAACTTGTTACCACTCCCACAAGAGGGGAAAACATACTGGACCTGATCATCACCAACATGGGGACTCTATGCTCCAGACCAGAAGTGTATCCCTCACTGGTAAGATCAGACCATAAACTAATCTCACTGGATATTCACATCCCGACCCCACCCCCTGCCCAGAAATCCACAGTGAAAAACTTCTCTAAAGCAAATTTCACACTCCTGAAAACTGAGGTTGAATCCTTCAAAGCCCGCAGGCCTGTGGAAAATATGGCCCAGACTGCAGAATCCTTTATAAACGCATTCTATGAACACCTTCAGGAATGCATGGATCATGCAATCCCAAATAAAACCAAGACCCAATCCTCCAAAGGCAGACGTCCTGTCTGGTGGACCCCAGCCATAAACAAACTATACAATAGAAGGAGGAAGCTACTACATGATAGAGCAAAATCCCAAAAAGGGAAGGCATCTATGATCAGTATTAGCAAGAAACTATGGGCACTCATAAAATCGTCTAAGGCCAGCTTAGAGAGAAAAATTGCACAGGACACTAAGGATAATCACAAGGCTTTCTTTAGTTATGTTAGGAACCTGGGTGGGAATTCCCAGATGTGCTCAGAATTAGTCCAAGATGACAAAAAATACACCAAACCCACAGACATTGCCAACATCCTAGCTGACAGGTTCAGCGCAAACTTCTCCCCCCATCCCCACCAAAAGGGCAAATATCTATCCCAGCAGAGTGCTGCCCCCCTGACATCTCAGATGCTCAGGTAAGAGCCGCCCTCTCCAAAGCAAAAAACGCAGCATCAATGGGACCAGACGGTGTCCCGGGCTGCGTCCTACATGAACTCCAAGAAGAGCTAAACCCAAACATAAAACTACTGTTCAGTCTCAGCCTTACTACAGGATATGTACCCAAAGAGTGGTGTACAGCAACAGTGGTCCCTCTCCACAAAGGTGGTGCCTCAACGGATCCTGGAAATTATCGCCTCATAAGCCTGACTAGCTTGGTATGCAAAGCTATGGAAAGGATCATCATGGACCTCATAAATAAAGATATTGGGAACCTACAGACACTGGATCCTACCCAGTTCGGCTTTGCTAAGGGCAGATCCTGCCTCTTAAACCTGGTCGATTTCTTTGAAACAGTCACCAAGGCCATTGACGAGGGGAAGGTGGTCCACACAGCCTACCTGGACCTCACAAAAGCCTTCGATACAATACCCCACTCGGCCATTATAGATAAGCTCACCAGCTTAAATATAAACCCCTATGTCACTAGATGGGCTGCAAACTGTCTCAAGGACAGAACCCACATGGTTAGAATTGCTGGAGCCATGTCAGACTCCAAACCAGTTACAAGTGGCATCCCACAAGGCTCAGTCCTGGGACCTCTCTTGTTCGGTATATATTTCTTGGAGGTACAGGCCAACATGGAAGGACTGTGGCTGACCAAGTTCGCTGATGACTGCAAACTGGGCATCATAATCGACTCTCCAACCGACACAAGCATCCTCCAAAAGGGCCTGATAGAAACAGACAACTGGTGCCAGAGCCATGGCCTCAAGCTAAATGCCAAAAACTGCATAGTCATCCCCTTTGGCAAAAACAAAGTCCCCACAAATTACCACATAGGTGGTAATCCATTAAGTACAGAAGACGTAATTAGGGACCTGTGGACCCAAGTTGATAGCAATCTCTCATTTGACAACCATGTGGCCAAAGTGGTTAGAAAAACATTTTATATAGCCCACCTAATCATGAAGGGATTCACATCTAGATCAGGGGAGGTCATCGTGCCTCTTTACTCATCCCTCATCAGGCCCATAATTGAGTACAATGCCCCTTTTGGGATGTACCTTACCAGACACCTACAGCAAATGGAAAGACCCCAAAACTACCTCACCAAGAGGATCAAAGGGCTCAAACAGATGCCATATGCTGCCCGGTTAAAGAAACTCCAGCTCTACTCAGTGGCATACCGCCTGCTCAGAGGCGATCTGTGACTGACGTATAAAGCCATGTCCAACCCAGAATTAATGGACATGCTGCACCTCAAAAAATCCAAAACTCATCGAGCTACATGCTCGAGAGACTTGAACCTCAGCACTGAAATAAATAGGACATGCTGGAGGGACAGATTCATAACCCAGAGGCTCCCTTCACTCTGGAATAAAATCCCAGTCCAGGTTAGGCAGAGTCCCTCACTGACTCTCTTCAAGAGGAATCTTGATGAGTGGATGGGAGATCGTAGGTTTGCCCCGGGTATCACTTCTGTGTCACTGTTAAACAGAGGCACAGTATACTAACCTCGAAAAAGGGCATAGCAAAATTAATTTAAAATGGGTGGCGAAAGCCAAACACACTCTGGCTAGGCTTATAAATGCCCTAGGGCAGATAGCCTAGTATGAACCTATGAACCAGCAATTTGCACGGTGTGTAACAGCAATATTACGAGTATGGCCCTTTGTTCCTGTCTCTGTCCTCCACATATATGGCTGGCTTTGTCCTGCTGTGATACAGTTAGGGGTTGTTCGGTATTGGCCTATCATAATATACTGCTAGCTATCCTGCTATCATCCCAGTCATATCGTGGACTCCCACGACATTTGTTGGTCAGAGTCCATACATGTGACAGATACATAGACATTATCACAGGTAATACATGTCCCCCTAGGCCTTGACTACGGGGTGTAACTGGCAGCTGCTGAACTACATCTTTTATTGTTTATTGTTACCTATCTTGGTGGCAAATCCTTTGTCCACAGTTGTATGACTTGACGGGCCTGGCCTGGACAACATAGTATGTTATATATCTGCATTGTCTACATCTACTTTTCTGTGTGGGCCTTGCATTCCTCACTGATTAAATAAGTCCAGATCTATGTGCTGCTGGTAATGGCATACATTATTGTAAAATACACCATTAAAGGTTGTCTGTGTATACATATCTGTGTGTCGTCTCATGTCCTTTGAATAGTGAGTGGGCTATGTGTAATTCAGTACTCCTGTTCAAGTGTAAATGTTATTTATACAGCAAAACAATGTTGTTATACCGATTTCACATGGAAAATAGAATGTGCTGCAGTGGGACTCAAACCAAGAATGCGTGTGCTTTAGGTGGATGCTCTGTCCACTACACTATTGCAGTTCTGCATACCTTGCATATTTCTACCTAAATGTCATACCCATGCTCCCTTTCCCAGGCCCCTGAGCTCCACTTACACAGCATCCACCCATTCTCCAGTTGCTAGCCCTGCCATACCACACCTCCACATATTTCCCTCGTGGCACATCTCTGTACTCCTCCATATTACTGTCTCGATACAACTTTCTGCAGGCTCTTCATCCGTTTAGTCCATGTACATTTGAGCCTTCACTTCATCCACCTCTGATACTGGTGGAAACATCATTGTGACCCACAAAGTCTGGTGCATCCCGGCAGGGACTGCCCTGTTGTTGTGTCACGAGTAGACTTTGCTGGTCTACACTGTTTCTCCCACTGGTAGCATTCTGCCAGGGTTTGAAAAGCTGTGATTTGCTCACACACCAGACCAGCCTCATCTCCCGCTTCTGCGGATGAAACACACCCCCACACCATGCCCCATTTTCCATTCCTCTCTTCAGTATTATACAAGACTACTGCTCTCACAGTATGCATCGACAAGCACTTTTCATTGGTACTCATAGACTGCTCGGAATACTGTGACTGAGCACTGTGCACATGTTTGCTGTTATTAATGTACATACTTACATACATTTCCTATACTGTTGACTGACTGTGCCGGATGATATGTTTGTGATAACAGCAGCTGATTGTATATCTGCCATGCCTTCATGGTTACTCACTTGAACTATAGTGTGCAGGGTGGGGGTCCTTGGAGTGCTGATTATCTTGTTACTGACCACGACAAGGGCTGTGGGCTACAGTGTGCCTAAGGCACTGTGGGGGAATTGTAGGTGGGTATGCGCTTGTGTGTGCTAGGCTCAGACTTGCTGACCTCCGGTTACGGCATCTTACACTGGGTTGGCCTCCGCATTGCTTACCGCTGCCCAAACAGGCATACTCTCACTTGCTGCCGCATACCCCTGCGCTACTTCATGTACATGTTGGTATTATACATGCTTAAGTCAGGTGTATATGTCAGGTATGACTGTTCATGAAGGTCAGTTTAAGGTTAAGTGGGATTGCAATTTAGCATTTCTGGATAGGTTACACTCAGGTATTCAGGTTAGGTTTAGTTATGCCATACCTGTGTTGTAGAGTAGATGTGAATAGTGAAGGTGTAGGCGGGTAGATGGAGGGGGGGACATTTTAACTGTAAAGTTAGCCATTCGACTGATTGGTGGGGGAGCAGTAGTGCAGGTTTGCAGGGTGCTGGGATATGTATGCAAGGCAGGGCAGGAGGTGTCAGTGTCAGTAGTTGGTGTAGAGGTATGGAATGTTGGGGGAGTGGACTTCACCAGGTGGTGAGCAGGTAGTGATCCAAGTGTGCTTGAAGTTTCCCTTCATGTGTTATTTACATGTGTAGTCTGGGACAGCTGTGGTAATATACCTGGGTTGGGGGTTCCAGATTCTGCCAATATAGTTGTGTGGAGGGTGTCACCTACTTGTGACTGTGAACATTACTATGAATGAAACAGGGGTCGATAGGTAAGTGGTGTTATTGGGCCACACAGAGGGGCTGATAGTAGGGGACATGTCCTGGGATGTGCAGGATGGCTGAGGGGAACGTTCTCAGCTGGCCATTTCTTCTTCAATGACAGCTGTGTATATACCCTGCATTTGGGGGTAGGTCTGGACACTCACACCCCTGGGTGGGGGTGAGGACAGCAATAATACTTTGTGATGCCAATTAGTTTGGCTTATATGCCTACAGTGGGGTGTTGTGACCATGTGTTCTTTGGTGTCATTTAATGGGTTTGCAATGACACATCTGGTTATTCTGCCCATTGCCCTGTAAACTAGACATTGCTGCTGTGGGACTCGTACTGGGCATGGCTGCTCATTAGGTGTTGGGTTTGCCCAATGTACACTATTGCTTACATCCCTGGGGCGGTCCACATAGAACCACTCCAGCCATCATCTGCACGCCTAGGCCCATAATTACATAGCCATAGTTTCCCACCACCACTTCCTCTTTGGCACTCTTTCTTACTCTGGGTGCAGGTCAGTTCTGGCAACACCAGTACACACTGCCCACTCCCCACTTCTCGGAACCCATCATGTATGTTGTCTTGCCCCATGGATCATCAGGCTTCCCCAACCTTGTAGTCCGAGAACATGTGTGCCCTGCCGTTAGACATCTGTGTAATGGCTGGAAACCCAAATATGCATAGAATTTTTGGATTGTCCCACAAGGGACATTCTTGTCATTGTTTCAAGATTAGACTTGGCTGGTCTCTCCCACTGGTAGTATCCTGCCTGTAGTCTGGGAAGCAGTGGTTTGTTTACTTTTATTGTGTGTTTGTATGTTTCACCTGTCTAGCCGGGGGGGGGGGTTGATGTTACGTGTTACACATTTGGTGACTGGATCCCTTACCCCCATTGGCACAGCCTGTGAACATATGTAAGTCTTAACTGCTGTATCATATCCTAGCTATATATGTGTATATTTGCATACACACACACACACACACACACACACACAGGACAACATGTATGTTATGGCTGGTTTAAAAAGGGCCAGTACATTTATTCCGTCTTACCACAAGAATGTTATGATGTTTGAATCATTATGTGAGACTGAATTTAGGAAACAATGTGCTAGGAAAGGGAATGTTATTGACAATCTTAACAAAGAAGAAAGGAAGGCATTATTTGACATGAAGAACAACAAGACTACTAGGTTTATGAAACCTGACAAGGCAGGTGGGATAATGGTTATGTCATATCTTGATTACAGTATAAAGATGTTTGGGATTTTGAATAACCCATCCACCTACTTAAGGGTTTCTAGGAACGAGATAAATTATTTTTACTCCAAGATTGACATTGAGTTATTCAATGCTTTTTGTCAGGACATAATTGACAGTACTGAATATGAGTACCTTACAATTAACAAGCCTATTATTCCTGTGGTCTTTGGGTTACCAAAGATCCACAAGTGTGTACACAGCCCCCCATTTAGGCCTATTGTTGTGGTTAGGGGCTCTAAAACAGAACCATTGGCCACTTATATTGACTATTATAGTAAACCTGTCACAGTGAAGATTGACCACATCCTTAAAGACTCATGGCATTGCCTCAAGATGTTGAGATATGTGGGGTTGATTGACAATGTGATGTTTGTTGCCATTGATGTGGTCAATTTATTTTCCGTGATCCCCCATGTAGAAGGTATACAAGCATTTGAGAAATGTTTGTTTGACTCTGGTATTCTATCGAATGCCAAAGTGAACTTTGTTACCAGACTCATGGAAATTGTTTTAGAAAATAACTTTTTGTTTTTTGAATGGGAATATTTTCGGCAAGTCACGGGGTTGCAATGGGGGTGAAATGTGCCCCCATTTTTGCAAACTTAGTTTTATTGGATTGGGAAAATCAGGTTGTGTTTAAGTCTAAATTCATGCACAAAGTATTAAAATATTTGAGATTTCTGGATGATATACTTGTGCTATGGAGAGATACTAAAATTGAGTTGGATGAATTTTTGCAGTTGTTGAACAATACTACCAGTTATTTATCATTTACCCACAGAATTCATCCCTTTGAGATTGATTACCTAGACATTTTATTTAGAAAAAAAGATGGTTTTATTGACCTCCACAATTTTCATAAAATCTACCTTTTCTAATGGGTTGTTACATTATGACAGTTGTCATTCCCCCCACCAGAAGAGGGAGTTGTGAAGGGTCAAATGTGTAGATTATCAAGATTGATTAGTGACGATAGTGAATTTAGAAGTGAGATATGCAAATTGATTGGAATGTTTATGAACAGGGGTTACCCTATTAAAAT
The DNA here is from genome assembly GCF_019279795.1 of Protopterus annectens. Lineage (NCBI taxonomy): Eukaryota > Metazoa > Chordata > Ceratodontiformes > Protopteridae > Protopterus > Protopterus annectens. The sequence goes on from NC_056728.1 coordinate 1,030,096,771, forward strand.
GTTATTACGTATTAAAAGAGAAGTATACAGGTGTAGGTCTACTGTGTTTTGTCCAATTTTGATGCGAGATTCTAGTGTTACAGATGACAACAATAAATTACAAGTAAATAATAAGGTTATGGTAGTGAAATACAACTATGATTATTTTGAAATACTAAATATCTTGGAGTCTGCTTGGGACATTTGTTTTGACACAACACTTAGACACAAACTAGGTGACAAGCCACATATAGTATATAGTAGAGGCAGTAATGTTAAGGATCTGCTGGAAATTAATGGGTTAAGAACAATTAAATATTACAGGTCTCAGATGTTTAAATGTGGACATTGTAATTATTGTAAATGTATTAATGATGGCCCTTATGTGGCTGTGGAGGGTTACCATCGGACCCTTGAATGTCCCGGTAGATGTATTGCACCACCATGAATGTGGTAAATATAGCAACTCGCAGTACATGCTCAGCATTCTATGTGGGGAAAATAACCCTTAGACTTAAGGATAGAATTGCCGAGCATGTTAGGGATCTTAAAAATAAGAAAACTGTTAATGCACTTTATAACCATTCAATTGTTTGCACTAATTTTAGAAGATTTTTGTTCTTTATTATTGACCGCATAGTCAAAAATCAGAGGGGTGGTAATCATAAATTGGCCTTAGAGTTAAGTGAGACAAGGTGGCAACTAAGGCTCAATGCCAGAAACACTCCAAGTATCAATGATAATATATCTATTATTCCACTTTTAAAAAAGAGATCTCTGAATATTTAATTAATAATATTGAATTTTTATATGAATTTTTACATTCAATTTGTACAATGTTCATTTATATGTTTTTTGTATTGCTGTATGGTGTTATTTATTTGTGGTTTTAGCATCGGTACAATGAGAGTTTAATGTTTATAAACGCTACTGAAAGTTTTTTCTGTTTGAAAATGGCAGCAGTGAACATTTTGTGATGTCATTTCAATAAGTTGTAAAAGGGAAGTGATGACTATGGTATACGACTCTGATGAAGCCTGGGATGTGCAGGTGAAAGTGCTTAGTCGTTTTTATCACTTTTGAATTAAGCAGTATTTCACCTTTCAGCATTGTGATGTGCCCTCTCTTTTTTTATTTTTGTGTTTCGTTGATTCATTTTGTCTCTTTCCACCATCCGTGTGGTGGTTCAGTGCGGTTAGTATCCTGTAATGTTCCCTGTTATTGCTGGGTACTGTGTTTCATGTGCATGCCAGCCATCCTTGTGTGCCACATATGCTATGCGACACCTACAGCTAAATCCGTTAGTGTACATAGAGTCACACATGAAATCTACTGTTAGTACCAGGTAATCTTTCATCCCATGTGGAACAGCCCGAACATTGGGTATACAACTTTTGTCTACACCCAGAGTTACATAGGTACCCATGGCTATGTGCATGGACTACAGCGTGTATCTGACCTAGGATACTTGGGTGGAGACAACATTAGGGATGGGTCCCGAGGGGGGTGGGGGAGTGGGGGGGATATGTGTGGGGAGTGGTAGCTACGGGCTGGTAACCAGGATAGGAATGGTGGCTGTGTGTGTGCAGCAGGTGGGGGCAAGCAGAACAGTGGGTAATGAATGTATGGGTCGGGGATGGCCTTGGTTGGATGGGCCTGTATTGCTTGGCCCACCTAGTGGGTGGGGTAGAGGAGGATGTGATGTCAACATGTGAAACATTACAGAGGGCTAATTTAAATCCCTATTTCAATTACACACGTACAATACAATGAGCATGGTAGTGTATTGCAGGGCAGACATGTTTGGCTAGGTGGGGGGTATGCCAGTTCGTACATGACATATATTGTTTGGGGCCTCTCAAGCCCATTCACGGTGCATGTAGACATATATGTGTCTGTTAATCTACCATTGCTATCAACAGATGTCTGGCCATATATACCTCTGTGGTTATATATATTTGCTGACATATTTCTAACTATGTTGAAATATACTTACGGAGACAGATATCTGCGTACATATGTCACTTGATGTATATATGTGGACATATAGATGTTGACATATATATGTGTAGTTGTCAGTATTTGCATGTATATCTGTTCATATATTTGTATATATATATGTATATATATATATATATATATATATATATATATATATATATATATATATATATATATATATTTGCACACACACGCCCATCTAGCTGTAGGTATACATTCTCTGTACTGTTGCATGACTGGGCTGGGGTTATTTTTCTGACAACATACAATTTCTGCTTATCTGGCATGGCTTAGTGGTAAATCATTTCATGTATCGTGTGTATGGTCCTGGGTTCCGGCCTTGCAGTAGCTGTTTGTTTTGTTGATGGGCAGAACACCAGCCATTGGATACGGTGTGCTTAAGGCACTTTCAAGCGGTGTAAGCAGGTTTGCACAGAGGTAAGCCCCTGTTTGTGTTCTTGCTAGTGTCACAATGTCTTACACCCAGTTAGCTTCTCCTTTGCTTAATCTGTGTTGGCAGTGCTTCACCCTGCACAAACGCACTTGCACACACTTATTAAGGCTTACATATGCTTACTACTGCTTGTCTGTGCTTACGCCTGCTTACTGCTGACTTATTCATTATGGTACTGACTCTTCACATGTGCATTTAATGCAGTACTCCAGTTCACATTTAAATGTTATTTAGTAGGTTATACAACAATAAAATGTAAATAAATGTTCATATACAGATTTCACATAGAAAATGGTATGTGCTGCAGTGGGACTCAAACCGGGAAAGCCTGCTCGTTAGGCAGATGCTCTGAACACTACACTGTTGCTGTGCTGCTTCATTTGTATATATCTTCCTTGTTATCCTCTTCAGCCTTTTAAGCTGCTTTAACCGTAGCTAAGCAATGGGTACACATGCACACCTATGGTTAGCTGTACTCAGAATTAAAAAAAAAAAATAAAGAGGTTTCTTCTTTTTATTTTTATGTCCTGTTACTGTTGTACACATGGAGGACTGTTGGTGGGGATATGTGGACACCTATGAGCGGTCTTGCTCATTTATTTGCACTTTCTGCTGTTCTACTTTGCAGGGACGTGTTTATTCTGAGAGCCCCTGCACTCGTACAAGCTCCATGTAGGATTAGGAGTTCAGGTAGTGCGCCTTCATTAAGATGCATGGCATGCTGCCATCCTCCTCCTAAACAGCCACTTCCGTGCAGGACTAGACTAGTCCTGCACGGAAGATTAGTGAATCCGGGGGGTAGGTTTTCCCTTATCTTAAAAGTTGGATTTCATTTTAATGTTACACCAAATGTAATGAAGTAGTGGAGAAATGTTAAGATATGCTTTTCCTGTATCTATGAGCACAGATGAGCATAGGATTAGGGAGATAGTTAGTGAAAATTGGAAAATCATTCTGGGTAACGAAGAACTAAGTAAAGCAGTGGGGGCCCAGCCAAGATTTATAAATAAAAAAACTAAGAATTCAAAGGAATTGTTGGAAACTGGACTTAAAAGTGTAAAGAAAAATGATTATTTTTCTTTCTTTGGTATATTTCCATGTACTAATTGCACCCAGTGTAGGTTGATGATGGGGGTACACAGTTATTACTTTAAACATCCAAATTATACCCTAACAGCGAAGGGAAGATAGAACTGTCAAAGTGAAGGGCTGGTGTACCTTGCAGTGTGCTCCAGCTGTGAGAATTTCTATATAAGTAAAATTATTAGAAAATTGAACCATAGAGTTAGAGAGCATGTGTTAGCTATTAAAAAGAAGGCTCTAAGTAATGCGTTAGCTAAGCACTCAGTGAAGTGCACAAATTTTAAGAAGTTTACTTTTTTTGTACTAGAAAAAGTTAGTAAGGATAAATTTGTAAGTTCTTTTAATTATTTTCTAGAAAATATAGAGTTGAAATGGGAGATTTTTTTAAGAGCGGATACAAATCCAGGCATAAATGACAAGATTTCTGTAAAAAGGCATTTGAATTATGTGAATAATTGAATATAAATATATATACATATGTTTTATGTGTAAATATCTATATATATTAATGCATACATTTTTATTTGATTTAGTAGATGTTTGTTAAACTTTATATATACATTTTTATTTTCTGTTTCACTTTATAATGGCTGAATATTAATTAAGGAAATGATGCCATAATTAATTGGTTGTATAAAAAGTAATGGCTGTAATTGATTGTTAGTTCTGAGGAAGTTCTGTAATAAATGGGATGAAAGCGGTCAGCTTGATTCTGGCTCCAGTGTGGCTTGTTTTATTTGGAGTTCTGTGTTTTATTTTTACTTCAAAGGAGACCATTTTTAGTCATTACACTAGGAGGGTGTTCAACACTCTCCCATATTAGTGGGGACCAGATCCAGTATGTTTCCATCCCTGGTCAGTGTATTGAAAATCTGGTCCAGGGAGTTTGGATTTACAACATCCAAGAATCTCTGTGCCTGCACATTTGGTGTCATATGTGACTCCCAGTTAAGAGTGGGGTAATTAAAGTCACTCATTAATATGGTATTGGATTACATGTCATGGGTATCCTGGGTCATCCTTATGCAATTACCTCAAAGATGATTTGCTCAAGTTTCACAAGCACAGTGGGATTAAGAAAAATATATTATCTGGCATTCTTAAGATAGCATAAGACCTCTGTGCTGATGTGTTTTTAAAACTATGATAAACACAAGCACGCACACACACATACACACACACACACACACACACACACACACACACACACACACACACACACACACACACACGTGTGTGTGTTGATATCTGTCTACATATGTTCATCTACATGTGTCTGTCTACCTACACACACATGAACAGAAAATAAGTAGTATAATGAGGAAAAGGAAGTAAGAATAAGACAGAAGGGTTAGGATTGGTGGTAGGAGCATATGGGCAAGATTATGATGAGATGTGATGACATAATAAGGGATGTGAAAGACAATGGAGAAGGGGGGCATCAGGCACACAATGGAAAGAGAGTGGTGATACCGGGGAGCTGGGGGAAGGGTGTGAGTCAGTGAGGTAGCTGGGGACACCACAGGTTCTAATGTTGCTGGTTATGGTGTAGTAGCCACTGATGGTAGTGGTGCTAGAGGTTTGGATAGGGAGAGATGCTGCTGTTGCATATAAATGTAAAACAACTAAAAAAAATAAGTAAATGTACGTAAGGTAAAGGAAAGATACAGAAAGAAGGTGGGTGACAAAAGTACAAATAAAGTGAACACCACAGTGTCTGGCCATTTGAGCTATAATGCAAAGGTCATGAAACAACCACTCTGTTGTAACAATGATAGTCTATATGTAACCCCTAGAGGAGTTGAATGAGCAATCTTCGTTACTTGTATTATTAAAATGACTTCATTTACATGCTGATCTGCAGCAAGAGTCAGGCAGAAAACTCTAAGAAACCAACACTAGTAGCATGACACACACTTTTAGATTGGCAGAGAGAAAAACATGTAACTGTTACAGGAGTTGAATACACAGTTTTTACCACCTGTACTGTCATCGAACTTAATTTACATACAGAGCTGCAGCAGTAGCAGTCAAAGACAAAACTCTAGGGAAACATACTATGGTTGTGTATGATGCACTAACCCACAGCTTTCCTCATCTGTACTGGTAAAAAGTGTTTTACTTACGTGCTATGTTACTGCAGCGGTAAGATGTTTTCAGTATTTATTTATTTTATTTTATTTATTTTACATTTGTTGACCGGGCTAGTCCAGCTGGATCAAAGTCCATTTTCAGTGGAGGCCCGGCAGAAAAGCTCCATAGGTTAAAACAAGTTTAGAGAATACAAATACACATAAAACAAAGCTTTAAGCAATTAAGGATAAGAAGATGTTAGTATAGCTAATACATATGTAAGAGTAAAAAAAAATAATAATATCCAAAACAGGAAAATATTTAAGTAAATGGTTAACGCCTTACAATACGAAATTTGGTAGTGTCTAGTCATTCAGTGTATTAATACATTATTTGAGAAAATGGTAGAAGATATAAATTTTTTTTTTTTTTTTTTTTTTTTCAACATATGTGAGATCATTAATATCTACGAAGATGTTATGTCAGAGGAAGTTTATCAGGATTTCATAGCAGAGAAGGAAGAATTGAGGTAGAGGAAATAAAGAAGGTAGGTTAGTCAGGGTTGGTACAAGAGCAAAGCCAGAATTTATTAAGATGTGTTAGCAGTTGTTTCTTAAAGAGTGGAAGAGTGGCCAAAGAGGAGATATTAGATGGAAGGTTATTCCATATTTTGCCAACTGAGTTAGAAAACAGGCAATTACCTGCAGAATTAATAGTTTTGGTACTATTAACTAGGAGTTTGTCTGAAGAACGTAGTTGTTTCAGGTTGTTATAGGGAGTCAAGAGGTTACTGAGAACTGGTGTTTTAGATGGTTGATATAGAATTTTGTGAGCTATTAAGAGTTGTTGATATATGAGCTTGTTAGGAAGTTCTAGCCAGTCTAGTTGTTTTAAGTTTAGACAGTGGTGAGTTCTAAACTGAGATCCTGTGGCAAATCGAGCAATATTATGGTAAGATGTAGTAAGTTTCTTAAGGTTACTTTTAGAGAGATTAGTATAAATAGGGGAAGCATATAAAAGGGTAGAGATAAGGTGTGTTTGGGCTAAGGTGGTCTGGGCTTCAGGTGTAAGAAAGGGTTTGATTCTGTAAAGGGATCCAATCTTTTTATTAACTGCTTTTATTGTGTTGTTGATGGGACAATCGTAGTTTAGATTATTGTCAATAGTAACACCTAGAAGTTTTGTTGAAGGGTCAGGAGAAATTTGAGTGTTATTAGTAGAATTAATAGAGAAGTTTATAGAAGTAGATCTTCGGGTAGGTGAAAATAGTAACAATTTGGTTTTCTTAGGATTAAGGAGTAGACAGCGGTCAGAGAACCACTGTTCAACAGTTAAAAAGGCTTTTTGTGTAAGAGACTGGAGTTCTGTTTGTGAGGAAGCAGTACAAATTATAATGGAATCGTCTGCATATTGTATGCAGGTAGTGTTAGGGATAGCTGATTGGAGGTCATTAATAAAGATGGAAAATAGAAGTGGGCCTAGGATAGACCCTTGGGGTACTCCTAATGAGATAGGAAGGAGAGCAGATAGTGAATTTTTCCAGAGTACTGCCTGGTGACGGTTTCCTAGATAAGAAGTAAACCAGGTTAAGGAGGAGGGATCCAGTGCAAGAGATTTAAGTGCGTGCAGAAGAAGTGTATGATTAACCATATCAAAGGCTTTTGATAGGTCTATGAATAGAGAAGATGTAAGTTTATTATTGTTACGGTTATAGTTGATGGTGTTGGTAAAGGAGAATAAAGTTGTGGTAGTACTATGGGAAGGTCTAAATCCATGTTGAGTCTTAGCCAGTAGGTTATTATGGAGGAGATGGTTAAGTAGTTGTTTGTGTATACATTTTCCCATGATTTTGGCTAAGGGAGATAGAAGTGCTATGGGACGAAAGTTAGAGAAGTCATTAGAGTTGCCTCCTTTGTGTAGGGGAATGATGTGGGATATCTTCCAGATCTCAGGGAAAATACCTTCTTTTATAGATCTGTTTATTAGGATAGAGACAGGGTAAGCAATGGCTTTTGCTGCTATTTGCAGGAATTCTGCAGGAAGCTTGTCTGCAGATGGGGTGGTAGGTTTAAGTTTTTGGATTAGAGATTGGATATAGGAGGTAGAGACAGGTTGTATGTGAAGGGGAGGAAGAGTGTTTTTTAAAGTAGGAGAGAGTAGTTTAGAAGTGTCAGGAGATAGTTGGTTTGCTAGAGTTTGTATGGAATTGGTGAAGAAAGAATTAAAGTCATTGGCTTGTTGTGTGGGATTGTCAGAGTCAGAATCTTGAGGGTTGGGTGTAATTGCTTTGCCTGGGGTTAGAAGAATTATTAATACTGTACCAAAATTTTTTTGGTTCCTTTTTGGTGGTTTTCTGTAGTTGAAAGTAATAGTTCTTTTTATCTGTCAGAATGGCTTTTTTGGTACTGTTTGTAAGCTCTCTAAAGTTTTGGTGATCAGTTTGGTTTTTAGTAGATCACCACTTATCCCATGCTTTATTTCTGAGGATGATTTTTTGCTTAGTATTCTTGGTTAGCCAGGGTGCTGTTTTAGTTTTGGTTCTAATGGTACGACTTGGAGCATGTTGATCTAGGATAGATAGGAATGATGAATTGAAGTAGTCAACTGCTTCGTTCAGTGGGAGATGTTTCAGTGGTGACCAATTACATTGTGTAAGTTCAGTTTGAAACTGAACAGGGTTAAATTGTTTTTTTGAATGAAGTGTTCTAAAAGTGGCAGGTAAGGTTAGGTTAGTTTTGCATCTAATGATATAGGTTAGAGAGTGATCACTAAGGTCATCAGGAAGGGTGCCTGATTGGTAGGTTTGCAAGGGGGTATTAGTAAGAATCCAGTCTAATATGGTTTCCGTATTGTTTGTTTTATTGGTTCTGGTGGGACTATTTATGAGTTGTTTGAAGCCAAAAAGGTTGATATGTGATGTGGGGTTTGCACTGTTACAGGAGTGCCAATCTATGTTAAAGTCTCCTAAGACTAGTGTTTCTTGAGGGAGTTTGGTAGAGAGTTGGTTAAGGATATGCTCAAGGGTGTTGATATTATTTCCAGGAGGGAGATATACACAAATGAGGTTTATGGATTTAGTAGTATTGACTTGAAGTTTAGAGCTTATTACTTCAGCATTATTGTCTTGAGTAAGAGTCAGGTCTAGAGGAATAATTTGGAGTTTTGTTTTATATAGAATAGCTACCCCTCCTCCCTTTCTGGTAGTACGATCTAGTCTAATAATGTTATATCCAGGTGGGGTAATTTCAATGTCTTTAATTGAAGGCTTCAGCCAAGTTTCTGTTAGGCATAAAATATCAAATTGCTGGGTTTCTAAAAGGGCATGGAGTTGACTAATTTTGTTACAAATACTACATTATATTGAGGTGGGCAATGTAAAGTGAGTTGGAGGGTTTAGAGAATGAGAGAGATAAAGGTTTGGTTAGGTTTTGTTGTGTTTTGGTTTTATTATGATGTGGGCCTGGATTGGGGTGAATATCTCCATCTAGAAGTAAGTGGAGGAGTGTGAAATGTTTTTGTTGGATAAGTTCATAGAGAGAGTCAAATGTTTTCTTGGATTTAATTTTTTGTAATTTGCAGTGAACTAGTCTGTGGTATTTAGCTAGTAGGTAGATGGGTTGTGAGGGTGTGTGTAAGAAGGCTGGGGATAAAGGTGTTACAGCTGTAGAGGTGTATTTTGAGGGAAGTGAAAGAGAAACATTCAGGGAGTATTCATAGGAGGTTAAGATGTGAGTAGTTACAAGAGAAGATATTAGTAAAAGGGAGATAAGCATTTTCAGAAGTGGATGGATGGTTAATATGGGCATCTTGGCTTGAATGGAGGTTTGCAGAGAAGTGAGATATAGTTTAAGGTGTGGTGTAGGGTAGTAGAACCCTGGGAAAGTAGGGCTGTGATGTAGTAGGTAAAGTGTTAAGATAGGGGATGAGGTAATTGTGTTAAATTGGTGGGTGTGGTTTTGATAAAGAGGGTTGTTTAGTTTGAGATGTTAGGGATTTGATTGGAGTGGATTTGAAAGGGGTGTGTCTACATGTGAGATAAATGTAGGACCCCTGGGGGTGGGTGGAAATTGGGGGTATTCAGTAGAACACAATAATTGTGTATCATACACTTGCGAAGTGGAATAAGGAAGATACACCAACATTTCCCCAGGACAACACCTGTGTGATCTAAAAATCATTATCTAAAGTCATAGCTGGCATTGTAATAGTTTGAAAAGAGACATGCTTAATACTTTGTGGTCATACCCAATTTCATCTGGGCAAACCGCATCTCAGTGATGCTCAGCTCATTTGCGCAGCTGGTGGCAGAATAGGTTGATAAAGTTAGTGTATGTTAGTGGTTGTACATAATAGTTGTGAGTATGAAATATGGCAGACCAGTTCTTGGTTTATGATAAGCAGTGACAGAGGTTGTGAGTTGTACATGGGCATTAGCTGTTCTCTTTGCAATCCCCACACAGTAGAAGCATAAAAAAAATGATTTGAAAGCCTTACATGGGCATGTGTTCAGTTCAGTATGTTTATCTATTTTCTGATGAGATTTAAGGGTAGAAATGCGAGTATATGAAAGACATGAAAAGAGGAAGCAAGCAGTGTGTAGAACCTAAGGTATAAAGCTAAGGAATGAGTGGAATGGAAGTGGGGAAGTTGGTGTAAATATATATTTTTTCTGGAAAGATGCTCATTTTTCATACATAAAGAGAAGATACATTGGCGGTGAAAGTAAGGTAGGTAAGAGGATTAGGTTAGGTAGTAGAGGAAGACAAAAATAATTGACAGTTGATGTGACAATGAGGGAATGGGAAATGGTACAGGTGACATCATAAACTGAGAGAAGATGATAGTGAGTGGACGATTGTACAACCAACAGGGTGAGCAATGAGATGAGCACCAAGATGAAGGATAGGATGGGGTTCTGCAGCTGCAGTCTCTGCCAACTGAGACCCAAGAGTTAGATTGCTCACCACCCTGAGTAGAAGCACTCATGGGCCCTGTCTCAGATGGTGGAGACAGTGAAGCACATAGATGCAACTCACTGAGACACCAGTGGAAGTTATCTGTAGAGCTGAGTCGGGCTTCTAACCTCCTATCGATTATCTCCCCACAATGTCTGTCATCTGCCGATAAGTTTTAAAGGTGTCACCTCTACTGGCTCTGTTCATAGGTTTGTATTTGGGTATTGGCCATCAGAGTCTTTAAGCCTAGTAATAAAACCAACTATGTTTTGTCCCTGAAAACACTGGACATCTGTATGGTGCGGGTATGTTAGTAATGAATGAAACAGCTAAGGGTTGTGTATGTGGGGGTAACTTAGTTTGAGATTAGTTAACTTACTGTTCGCCTCTGTCCATCAGAGACATGGGGGGGGGGGTCAAACTGAGGGTGAATTTACAATTTCCTATCCAATGATCAAGATTTAACTTGAAAAGGGTCAGGGATGAACTCCACATCACATGGATAGGGAGTCTGTTCCATAGCATGGGGATCCTCTGAGATACATATAAATCTTTCCAGCATGTTTTATTTATGCTGCAGGCAAAATTCACGTCCTTGAATCTAGTGTTCCTGGTGTTGTTTGTTTTGTGTATGTCAATGAAGTCTATCAGAGCTGTGTCTGAGGATGCCTTATATGCCCAGCAAAGATCACCTCTCAGTAACCTGTAGGAGACTGAGTAAAGAGACAAGGCCTTAAGGCAATCTGTGTAGGACAGGCTATTCATACCCATATCCTGGTGAGAAACCTTTGGGGATGTTCCAACTGATGACAGTGCCTATTTAATTACATGCCAAAGGGGGCACTGTATTTAATGATGGGCCTGATAAGGGCTGAGTAGAGTGGTAATAGAACTTCCTTGCACCTAGATACCATACCTTTGCTTATCAGTTGGGCAACATAGTATGATTCTCTTACTATCTTGGCTACATGCTGGTCAGAGAACAAATCACTATCAACGTATTTTCCCAAATTTCTAACTACTACGTCAACTGTTAGGGGCATTTTATCAATGGAGTAATTAGCTTGTGTAGACACCTTCTCAAGGGGCCCTATAATGCAGTTCTTCAGATTAAGTGGCTCTAGCACCAATCATTTGTTTATGTCACATCCTCTTGTAGGATGTTTGTATCATGAGGAGAATCTATGATAGCACCCAGTTTATAGTCATCTGTGAACTTGATAAGTCAGAGGGCTTTGACATTAGCCTTGACTTCTGAGAAATAGATGCCAAACAGGAGCAGGCCCAACACAGAACCCTGGAGTATGCCTCTGATGACTGGTCTCCTGGTGAAAGTAGTCTCAGTCCTGACTTCTTGGGTCCTATCTATGAGCCAGGTAGCAATCCAGTTGGTTATGTAGGGATTTATGCCTAGTTCTGAGAGTTTGCCAACAATACCTGAATGGGGTATTGTATCAATGTCCTTGACCAAGTCAAGGTAGGCAATGTGCACCAATTTTCCCTCATCCATAGCCTTGGTGACCCTGTTGATGAAGCCTACCAGGCTGAGTCGGCAAAACCTTCCCTTGACAAAGCCAGAATTGGATTGGCCCATTGTCTGTTGGTTGCAAATATACTTACTGATCATTTCCAAGATAATTTGTTTCATGGCTTGGCATATTAAACTTGCAAGACTGATGCGTCTGTATTTCTAGGGGGTGGTTGATGGTCCATCCTTGTGGAGAGATGGGTGTTGTGATCCTCCATTCACTCAGTATGTAACCTGTTTTGAGGCTGTAGTTGAACAGTGCTTCTAGTGGTCCTGCTAGGTCATGTTTAAGGCTATTTAGGAGGCAGCTGGGGGAGATTGTTGGGGTCCATTGAAGCAGTGTTTTTGGCCTTAGTGAGCACCAACAGGACCTGCTGTCTGTTGATAGCTGGGGGGATATGCTAGAAGTGTTTTACTGTGGGTAATGGGCGATAAAGTTAGAGCTAAATTTATCAGCTAGAAAATGTCTTATATCACACTAGTCAGGGAAGGTTCTGCACAATGCTGTGCACTACCTTTAAGGTTCCCGACACAGCTGAGGAGGCTTTTGTAATTATACTTAGCCTGAGATGCTATCCTGATCACATAATTTGCCTTGTTATATCTTATTAGATCTTTGTTTCTTGTTTCGTTGCATCAGAGGGCTCTTGTTTATGTGAGAGTTTTTCATGCTGCTTTAGCTATGACTTTTTTTATTTTGTTGCATAACCTGTTAAGGTTAGGATTCCACCAATAGGGGTTTGTCTTTGGTGTTAGATCTGGTTTTGCTTCCAGTAGGTATGGTGGCCTCAGTGCAGCCATTTATATGACTACAGAGTTTCTGTGAAAAAATCTGCATAGGCAGCTGTTTTCTTTGGGTTTGTGGGATCTTTGACCTTTGACAAATCGTTGCTTAACAGGATGTAGTTAACTTTAAAATAGTTCCTAACTGAGGATGTGACACGGGCAAGTGGGATGGGGGTGTGGAAGTGCAATGCTCTCCCATGTTGCCAAGTACCAGGTCTAGTTTGCTTGCACTCCTGGTTGGAGTGAGTACTATCTGGTCCAAGCTGTTTGTGTTGACAATGTCCAGGAGATGTTGGGGCAGTGAGTTAGAGGCAGTGTAGATTTCCAAGTGTATAGAGGTTAGATTAAGTCTCCAATGAACAGTGGTTTGGTTAGACTTTGAGTGCCTCCAGTTGATCCAGGTACAAGCTGTGAGCTTTATTAGTCATAGAGGGTGAGTTGTAGCTGGCCTGGACATAGTACAAACCTTGTCTATGAAGAGCTGAATGTGGTTGAACTCTAGGGTATCATTCTGTTTAACCTGGACATGTATTTGTTGCCAGTGTCAATCAAGACACTTCCACCGTTAGCCCCTGTTTGTGTTCTTGCTAGTGTCAATGTATGGAAGCACTGTAACCTTGCACTGACAAAGCACTTTTTGTGGCTTTAAAAGAAGTCTCAGTAACAGCACATAAATTGACATTTTTCAGAGTGAGAAGAGCTTATAGGGTGTGAAGTTTTTTGTTTAGGCTTCTAACATTGAGTAATAGCACCTTAAGGTTGCTTTGATTGTTTTTCTTTTCTTTTTTGCTATATTGGTAGTTTTGCCATTCTGATATTGCTTAAAAGGAATGGCACAAAACCAAACCAGTGGACTTTCAGGACAAGAACACCGTCAAAACAAACTTTTATTGCACATAGAAGAACAGCTTAAGCACCTTCATCCGATTGTAGCATAGGACTTCATCAGAATCTAAACACACATTTTTTAAAAAACATTTAAATACCTTGTTAATAAAGTCAAATGATGTTCAAATAAATCAATTAACAAACAAAAATGGTTTGCCTTAAAGGAAAACTTTACCTAAAACCAATATTCTAATAAATGACATGTCATTAAAAATTTCATGATATTCTGTGCTATTACATAATCATTTCACTATGGGGGAAAAAATATATATATATATATATATATATATATATATATATATATATATATATATATATATATGTGTGTGTATATGCAAATAATATAAATACTTATGTATACGAATTTCATTTGCAAAATATGGAGCTGTTAAAATACTCTTACTTAAATATCATACAATATGATATTGTCACACTTGTCATAAGGCTATAAAACATAAGATATAAAACATAAGATTGCTTAAAAGACTCTAAGAGGGTGGATAAAGTTTTAGCCAATTTCTGAAACCCCAGGGGGGACTGGTGCAGACCATTCTTGGCAATTAATGTGGTCTGTTAACCATGTCCTCCCATGCTGATAGGTATTGGATCCCCCTGAACTGATGCCAGAAAACTTGGCTATTGTTGAAATCAGTCATTGTGTACATAATTTGTCATCATCTTAGGTGAAGGTTGAATGCTGTTAAATGCAAGGCATGTACCTGTCTGTGAATCATATTCAGAAATATCCTTACTGTATCTTCTTATAGTCCAAAGAAGTATGTTGCAGTTCATTTACACCCACATGGACTATGGCAAAATTGTATTGCTACACGAGGTGCAGCAACTTGAATGCATGCATGACATTACAGATCCTAGGTCCAGATAGGCTACTAACAGTTATCTTCTCTTTGTCCAGCCTGGTGAGAGTGTGGTGTACAATAGAGCCATCTATGACAGGAGTATTTGGTAAAATTTTTCTTGACTTACGGGCATGTTTCTTTGGGAAGCATTGGGTGCAGGTTCATGTGTGGTGTTAGGTGTTGTTTTTTGTATGTGCTTTAGTGACTGCTGAGGACAGGTGTTGCCATTTGATGGTTTATGAGGTCTTTGAGATTTGGCAAGATTTTTTAATTGTGTCAGAGTAAGAAGATCTATATGAGTGGTGAGCAGTATGTGTGGGATGTAGAGTGTATCTTATTGACAGCCTTGTTATTTAGCAAGATTTTAACCTCCAAGAAAGTTATGCATATGCATCTCTTGCAGACTGTGTTAGCATCTTTAAGGATTACAAGGCTGTCAAAGTACATGAGACAATTGCTACATTGTATCAGGATGCCCATATCTACCAAAATGGCCAGAGACATTAGAAAAATGTATATCCATATTGTCAGGATGGGACTTGGTTGTACATGGGGTCATCTGAGTGGTGTCTAGGATTAAGGCTAGCTTTTAGGTAATGTAATTATCTGTTATTAGTGTTGTTCAATGTGGTAACTATCTGCTGTAAATTTAGCTGCACTCAAAGCCTTACTATGTTACAGGTTAAAGTACTAAGCACTACCTTTAGGTAAACATTACAGTCTAAGCATTTGCTACTATAGGTACTGCTAATTGCCACTCAGCTCTCAACCAATCAGGGGCAAACCTGAACAAAAATCAGAGACAAATGCACAAATAATCAGGGACAATCAGTGAAACTTTTAAAATACTAATACTATTAACTTGAGACATTGACAGAATAAGAGAATGTGAATTAATGTAGAGTATCTGAAGTAAAAGAAGTCTGTAACTCTAATTATTGTCATAATTTATTAAGTATAATTCACCACCTTTTCTCAAACAGTCACCAGTCATAGGAGGGATTAGGAGGGACAGAGCTAAAATTCGAGTCAAAATCAGGAACATCCCTGAAAATCAGGGACAGTTGAGAGGTAAATGCCACTGTCCGGTGAACAGCTCTGCTTAAATACACCTACTTTATTGCTACACAAAAAAAGCTGAAAACTAACTCCTGTGACGTCTAACCAATAAATAACTACACCTTGAACTCCATGGAATGCTTCCCAACTTAGAGAAACCAGGCAAACACCTTCTGCCACAAGATGGATGACCCTGGAAATTCTTAATATAAAAGCACAGCAAAATTAACTGAAGTGTAGACAAACACCAAACAGCTAAATTTCTGGCTAGATCACCCTTTAGCAAGGTGATTTAAATCAAGGCAGATCAGTAAACCACCAAACAGACAAGACTAATTTTTCAAGTAACCAGTTGCTTATATGCTTTGAAAATAGAGTAAAACAGTAGTGATCCCTTAAATAAGCAAGTGCAAGTGAAAAACAGTAAATTTCCTTGTCTCAGCTTAGATGGCTCTGGATGCAGTTAAAAACACCTTGGATTCACAAACAAAGTCACCAAGCATTATTGAGCTCTGTGAGAATGAGCATAGAGCAGCGTAAACATGACTACTTTATAGTCACAGAAAAAACTGAATAATCCTACGCCCTCTAATCAATAAATGACTATACTTTTAGCTCCTGGTTTTCTTCCCTACTCAGAGAAACCAAGAAAACACCTTCTGCCACAAGATGGATGACCTTGAAAATTCTTAATGTTACCAGTGGATGCAACAGTCCCAGCATTCAGTGGAAAGCTACCTGTAGTGCTTCATGCAGAGACTGGGATTCCGATGATTTTGGTGTTTCTGGTGGTGGTGGAGGTGGCGTTGTTCCTGCCACCTGTGAGGCTGACAGGTCTTGCCAGCAGGCTGGGTGCAGGTATTGATGCTACCACATAAATAGAAAAATAAATGGAGAGAAACAAAATAATAAACAAAATAAATGTATGTAATAAAAAAGCAGTGACAAACAGGGTTTGGGAGACTGAAGTAAAAAGACAGTTAAGGAGCAAAGCTGATATGTACCCATAGTAAGATTACGTTACAACTAATATACTTGAATAAACAACAAATACACTTCTCAGTTTAACAAGGCTGCCAGGATAGACAAGTAAGAAGAGGACCTGAACCTATCCCCTACATTCTGGAAAAAAAAAAAAGTAAAAGATTAATATAGTGAGCTGCTTGACCAGCCAATGTGGTTTTCTACACCAAGGCACAGTAATGGGATGTCTGATACAAATATGCACAAGCATAAAGAAAATAATCTGCTCATCCTATCACAGATAAGTAAATCACATTGATTGCTTACAATTCTATAAGATACAAGACTACTGCTGCTGTATTTTCAAATTTATTGTATTTTCTTCTTCACTTTTTGATTGTAAAGTGCCACTTCTTTTCACTGACCTTGCCGCTGGTTTATCTGCTTTGTAGACATTTTAAAAGTGCATGTTTCTAGCTAATTTGCTTGATTCTCCTGTTTGTACTTTGGAATAACTGTGATGCAGTTTTATATTAAGAAGGCCGGGGACTGCATTTCTAGTGGCAGTGGAAGGTAGCCTAGTCTGTCTGAGCTGGGAATCATAGAGGTAGGCTTTAAGTGTGATGCTTGATTGGTCAGAAGTCTATTTGCTTTGCTTAGTCAGTTTTCTCTGTCTATATACATTTGGTCCATTTGCTCTTCATTGCTCACCATGCAGCAGCAGGTAGCAGTGCCCAATATTTGCACAGGCACATATAATTTAAATTTTCCATATAAAACTACACCAGAAATGTCCACAGTAGTTGGTGGTGTAAAGAGCAACTAGTCTGTGCACTGAGGAACCCACCCCCATCCTATGAGTATGGTATTAGATAGTGCTGATTGTAGTCTATGTTGTTGCAGTATCCAAGCTAGCTAGCTGTTAACCTGTCTTGCCCCATCCACTTGTAGAAAAAAACATATGGATCTGTAGTCATGGAACTGCACTTCCCTGCTATCTCTACAGCCAGCCTGGTAGATATTGGAATCCTGAGGCAATGTTGTAATTGTCTCATGTTTTCTAACACACTTAATTCTTAGACAAACTGATATTGTGTGTCTGAGAGAAGTACTTATATAATGTCACTGGAGGGAAGGTTGTCAGATACAAGCACTTATAATAACAAACAGGCTGTTAACACACACTACACCAACCTCATGTAGTATGGACCAGGCACATAGACCACCAGATACAGAGGCTGTCACATGCAATCACTCTTAACCACAAATACCTCCTGGACATTGCACATACACAAAGTATCCTCAGCAACCTCAAGAGCATTCCAGAAAATCAACACCCAACACCACACATACATTCACATCCCACATTGTCTACATTTCTAAGCTCATAAAACACACAACCATAGAGCCCAATATTTTTGTCACAGAAGATTCCATTGTGAGACACACAGATATCCCACTCTCCAAGCTAAGTAAGGAGAGTTACTGTTAGCAGTTTGTCAGGTACCAGGATCTATTAGATAATGCACTTACTTGGGTCTTTGAACAACAAGTACCAGTATGACTCAGTCATAATTCATGTGAACATAAATGACTTGAAGGATGCACCTCCCTGTATACATGAAGAGAGGCACAACAGAGTTCTTGGACTGTGTCCCAGGCTGGTTTGGGGCTACCAATTAGCAAAATTCTACCTTTTTCAAAGATTATTCCACAATACAGAGAAAGTAATTGAATTTAAAAATTGGCTTGGAGTATGGTGTCATTCAAATGGGGTACAATATTTGTCAGTCTGGGAGGATATGGTCAATAGACCACTCTGCTTTGCCAGGGATGGTCTGCACCTTTCCTCTCTGGGATTTTGAATAATGGATACAATCTTGTCCACCTTATACTGCTTTTTTAGGCATTGTCAACTTGATAGACCTACAGACATAGCAAATATAGCCCAGGAAAATGGCACATATTACTTCTCAATACTAGGATTATAATCAAGAAACTCCACTCCCATTGTCACCTCAAAGAATGCCAATGTCTGTGCAATTATTGAGACACAGTTTGAAGCTGCAAAGGACATCCCAGTAGTGGAGGGCTGCAATGACTTCCACACATTTTGACACACTACTGCACTGGAAGGGGGAAGATATCTCTATTTAGATTAAAAACAAATACATACACCAAGGCCCGCCCTAGGACTTTTCACAACCTGTTCCAAAACAAAAAGTAATTTTCAGGGTAATTCAAAATATGTTTAAACAGAGCATTTTTAAATAATGTTCAGGGTAATTCAAAATATACTTAAACAGAGCATTTTTGACATTTTGCTTCCTGATGTCTAAAAGGTGCTAATTTATACTTTCTTTCAATTTCTTTTGGTGGTGAAAACTCCTAGGCATGGGCCATGGGAAAATTTGATAGTAAAACAAGAATTACATTGGCAACTCAGGTTAAATGCCACAGCCCTACCCAGACTTAATGATCATGTATATATAGGTAGTGTTTTGAAACTGAGATGTTCGTGATGTGTAAATTGGTAATTTTATTCTCAGCTCTTCTCTATTGTAATATTGTTTAATGAGTTTTTATGGTACCCTAGAGCTGATTGCCGGGAATAATCATGTGATTTTTTTTTAGGAGAGGATTAAAAGGGTTTATTTTATGTGATTCAATGATTCTGATGAAGTCTGTGATATTATCAGATGAAAGTGCTTAATCCTTTTATTGTGTTTTTATTTTGTGGATTATTAAACTATTTTTCAATACTCCTACACACCTGTGGTTGCTTCTGTCTTTTTGGTTCTGGTATCCAAAATTTCAAGGCCCCAAACCCTGCGAACACCACCGCCTATGGGAAATTCCTCTCAGAAATCCTGTATAACCATATATATAGCAGTAAAGAAACAGCTGTACCTACCCAAATTAAGATGATGAGTACAAAAAAAAAAAACAAGCTGCCCTGCCCTGGTACAATCCCAACATCAATAGACTGAATAATAAAAGGAAGACATTTATGGCAAAAAGTATGAGGTACAATGCCCAGCAGGTTGAGAAAAAATCCCTAATCCATTTAAACCGGAAACGGCGGGGGCTAATCAAGTCTACCAAAGCCAGATTTGAGGTAAAAAAAATATTCTTCAGTTATACCCATAACTTAAAGGCAATCTACAATAATGTACAAAATTAATTGTAAGTGGTGCCACATATATGGAGCCAGAAGTTATAGCAAACCCTTGGCCAACAAATTTAGCTCCAATTGTATCCCACTCTCCCCACCAGATACCCCTCAGAAATGGTAAAAGAACACCACATTGATGAGTCCTGATAATATCCTATGATGCCTCCTTAAGAGCATGAAACATGAACTTCTATGTCCACCAGAATCAGTATTTAACCAAACAGGCTTCGAGTCAAACTATAACTGCCTTATTCAGAAGCAACACCTTAGCAGTAGAATCCTTAGAATATGGTACTGCCTAGACCATGGTTGCATTGATGGACTCTGCTGAAAAACTTAAGTGAAAGGCTGCCACAGATTATTACCCAGTTTTCTCACATGATGCTGTTATGTGGCCTGCATCAAACACATCTGGGTGGAAGGAGGTTCCCTGAAAATCAAAGATGTCAAAACAAATGCTTTTGACAAAGAAAGTATGCAATAGCATATTGTTGACTGTTATCAGTGTTAGGTAGAGGATGAAGATACATAAGAAAAACAGAAAATTTCAATGCTTTATTAGGATGCCAACATTTAGTTTATATCATGGCTTCATGATGCCAACATATAATGCCTTGACTGTAGACAGACAAGAATTAACTAGCAGCATGTGCTATGAAGGACCAGGCTATAAAATAAGCAAGAGATAGACTAACACCCACTCATTTTTCCTGGTAGGAAGGAGATTGTACATCCCACTGGAATGCAAAAACCTGAAGGGGAAAGAGATACAAAGCATGCAGCATACAAGCTAGTAGCGTGCATTCGGCATGCACAGGAATGTGCTTGTCTACAAAAGATGACATAGTAGACCTCTACATCTGGAAATACCCATCTCAGCCACTGGGAAGAGGTTATAGACAGAAGAAACATGATAGCTGACTGGATGATCAGGATCTGATCTGAAGCATAAGGAAAGAATAGGCAGTTTGAGTAACAGGAAAGATTCTATTCAGCAGGTATGGTCACAATTTATTTCATAACATTTCAAAATATATATGAGAGAAGGCAACCATTTCATATTCCAAGACTCACTAGTGTGAGTCCTGAAATAGTGAGAATGAATGATTGCTTTTTTCAGAGTATTCCCTTTTCTCTGAAGTCTGGTGATCTTGGAGTAGGTATAATTAAGTTTTGTTTTGATTTTTGGAGAGCTTGTCTCTCTCACTGAGGATGCATGGGCACTAGCTCCCTGCAAAAAAAAAAAAAAAAATTAAAGAAGAACACAGATTTGTGATATTCTCTGTTATCCTAAATTTTCATACTTTGTCTTTTAATAATTCTTGAGCTCTCACTCATGAGTTTTGGAATTACAGTAGGGAGTCAGAGTGAAAATGAAAACCACAAAACAATAACAGATTTGTTAGTGAGGATAGCATAACATAAGAAGTAAGACAACTATTAGCTTGATATTGTGCAGGTAATCCACAATTTGACATCTAATAATGTTAATTTTTGAATTTCATTATAGATCAGTTTAAAAATAGAAATGAGGTAAACAATGCAGACTATGTGCTATGTAGGATTGTTTACTTTACCCAAATACAATATTTGCCAGACTCACACCAAATATAGAAGAAAGTAAAGTGTTATATTTTTGAAACCGAGCTCAGAAGCAGAATTTCTCATGCTTGCCTATTTCTAACATTACATACTTTGTTGTAAAAGCAGCAGAAATAGTTCTTATGTGTCTTAATGACCAGCTCTGGAAGTGGCTATTGTAGCAGAAATTCTTCTGCTTTATTGCTGAAAGACAAGAGCAATGAAAAGTGATTAATTATAAAAGCAATGGTTATCAGGAAAGAAAGAACTAGAGCAACACAGTAGGGAGATACTGTTTCTCAATATTAGTTCCTGAATGAAAGGAGGAACCACCGTTGTGACAGACAAAGGCACAGCAGGAGTTGCACTCAGGCTCATATCTGATGAGCTGCTTTATTTAGAAATACTAAGCAGTTAGATGCACACAGGAAAAGAATCGAGAACTATAATTGTGGAAATGAATGAAGCTTTAGAAAAATTAAACTTTAAATAATGGACAGCAGTGACAGGAAGATACATGAACCAATATATCTTCTAAGTCTTAACAGGGATTTCAAAAAATATATCAATGAAGTAGAATAAGACAGACATTTACCTTTCATTCCATAGAATGGTATGATTTAAGAAAACCAAGAAAGTCACTAAATTACATTTCATAGGATGAAGCGACCATTATGATCTGAAAATACAGAGAAAGAGAAATGGAGTTTCATACAATTTGGTAAGTAAGGCATAGCAGAAGACACAAAGAATGACCAGAAATACAAAAATTATTTTGAAAGCAAAATGATCTAAAAAGTTAGGTTAACCATGCATAATAGCAAATCTGCAGTTTCAAAACCTAAATTATCAGGGCAATAAAGCACGCAGCAGACATACCATTTACATGTACCTGCATCAGGTGGAAATAAGTTTTCATCAAGCACCAATATGGCCTTATGCCAATCAACTCTATTTTCTCTTTTCTGAAGGTTACAGATTTGCATGCTCAGTGTGGCATTCACTTGTCTGCTTGGGCAACCACAAGCCTGGCCAGAAGCCCCAGGATCTAGAGTAGAAGCTATCTCTTTACAATAGTTTTGGAATCAGCAATCAGAAATGAGGATGCACTAAAAGTCCTGATTTAAGTAATTATAGCTATGATGTGCTTTTTATCTTAAATTATACATTTTAGGGTAGCAATGTGGCTCTAATGTCATACGTCCAGCTGATGTAAAGCATGATTATGAGAGTTGGAAACAATGTGCTTGACAGGGATTATCATGTGAGATTACCTGATAGTGTGTAGTTTATCCTAAGGAAAGAAAGCAGATGAGGTATAAAGTTTCAAAAGTATGCCATCAGGGAAGCTGTTTCAAAGGAAGGCAAACAAGGGATCAGTCAAGAGTAGGTTCTTCATAGTGATGTAGGCAAACTGGAGGTAGGATTTTACAGAAAAGATGGGGTGCATCTATTGGACTCTCTAAATGAACCCATTTAGAACTGTCAGAAGCACAGTAACAATCAGTTAACAACCTGAAGGAGAAGAGCACGTGAATGCCAAGGTGGGAGTGGGGGGTGGGCCTAGACTACTAGCTTACATTGGTACTGTCCAGGCCTGATGACTAGAGTAATATGCAGATAGCTACATTTTGCAACTCAAGTCAGTGGAATACTAGAATATTACCATGACGGGACTCATCTGGAAGTGGTTTCTCTACCACAAAGTAAATGCTTTGAGGTAACTTTTTGGTTAATGCATGGCTGAAAATCTCGCCATTGATTACAATACCAAACTGGAGAATTAGACAGGAAGCTTAAGTAAGGATTAGGAAGGGTGAATGAATATGTGTCAACATGTATGACTCCCTGACCTAAAAATAATTATGATTTTTGATGTACAGTGAATGAAATCATGCAAAGTTGTAGTGCCCATCTCTGCTAATATCTAGTTAAGGACTCATAACCACTAATACTGTATTTTTGAGGCAAAAGTAGAACAAGACATTTCTCTTTAGAAGAAGAATTTAACTGGATAGGGGGTCAAAAGTATTAGAGGAAATGAGATGAGTGAAGAATGGAAACTCTGGTCAGAGAAACCTAAACTACAACAATGACTTCTCAGTAAGAAGTTGAAGGTAGGTTAGTGGTAGAAACTATGAAATGCAGGAGCAGCAATCTTTTTAGTCAGCCCTGTGTTTGTGGACTTTGCAGTTTATGCCTCTGCTTGATTTATCAGATGGCAGATAAGACAATATTGCATGATTTTAAGTGAAGGGAAGGTAGAAGGGGACCTCCTCTCTTGGGCCTAAGCTGTCTCCTTTAAAAGTGGCTAGTGTGCCAAACCATGTTTGTTAAAATGATATGAGGCACCATATTAATTACAACATGGAGAATGAGCTTGTCTTTATTTGATGTGTCAATATAGGAAGTATGAGACAAAGACATTAAGCAGGAACAAGTAGGGGCCCCAAAATTCTAAAATGTAAGCATTTCTGAACTCACAAAGATGATCATGTTGCAAGATGAATTGATGAATACAATCATGGAAAACTGCAATGGTCATATCTGTTACTACCATATAAAATAATTAGAACTAATAACTACGGGACGAGTGACATAAGACCAGAGTAACCACATACTGTCGCTGAACAATATTTATTATTTACAAACACCAATATATATTTTTGCTGCTTATATCAATCAAATACTGTAACTGCAGCCATATCTTTATCTACTGCTGCATGCCTGTTTATCATGTTTGTTCACAAAAACAACTAAAAAATGAAAGGATGAAATTAAAAAAAAAATTCTTGCTCTGTTGCATTCTGTTACAGTTTGGTGCTGCTGATGTGCACAGTACTTTCAGTACAGAAGTCTCAAGGTATTATTGAGCAACAATGGTCCTTCCATCTTCCTATAATCTATCACAGTCTTAATACAATAACTGTTTTTGCATCTGGGCAAGCACCCCACCACCACCACTAACACACACACGCACACACACACACACACCCACCCACACACACACACACACACACACTGACCTCCAACATCTCCATATAAATATAGTATGAATTATAGCAATACACTCGAGAAAGGACACATTTTGTAAACCAGTGCATAGCAATTTCATACAATTACTGAAATACCAGTGAAAGTCCCATCACCCAAAACCTCTCACAGTCATAGCTAAAACACTCCACAGTGTGAAATACTATTGTAATAGTACTGAATACAGATCATGTTATCTGACTGTATTATTTGGAGAAACAGTCACTATAGTGCAGGCTGTTATTACTATCATTCACACATGCTTCACAGTTTGTGTTTTTCATTATTATTTTTTACATATATCGGGTATTGTCTACATTCAATTACTTTTTGTGGGCTTTTTTATGTGTTCTGTTTGCGAAGTCTGAACAGAACTTGGGGTTATCTTGTACTGATGGCAATTGATCTGAATGGGATATACACTGATTAGTATAGGTCTGGATCAACTCTAAATATTTGGTTTCAGTTATCACTCACTTACTATTTGTTATTTTGTTTTCTTGTTTTTTTTTTTTTTTGTTTTTTGTTTTTTGTTTTTAACTACTGAGTATAGTGACTCGGTAGTTTCATAGTGATTAGTAATGTTCTTCTGACACATTTGAGGGTTAGAAACCCACTTCTGTTCTAAGTAGTTTATTCTGAGTCATGAAAGCTTGCCCAACATGCCTGTTAACAGCACTGATCCGTGCAGCCCAGGTCACAGGTACATTGCATTGTGTATATTCAAACTGAACTTGACATAATTCCAACTAATTTCTAGTTCTGCAATACCTCTATCATATAGAAAGTTGGCATTATGGAGATACAAATAACTAGCCTCCCTTTATATTGTCAGCCTTGAAACACATTGAATCCTAAGAAATTGTAGGAACTGTCTTATATTCACTGAAAACTCCTAACTAACCCAAAGTACTCTAGCTGTGAGAGATATAAATATTTAGCTAAACTGGTGAAGTCCCTCTGTATGCAGTGAGCTAAACTATGTCTTACACCTACCCACAGGTATGCAAAATCTTCAAGCTATAAAGCCAAAACTGTGTTATGGTGATGCATGTAAAAATCTCTATCCCAACCCTCCTACAACTCCTAAATCTACATTAGCTTAGACCCCCAATCTACCTTCTGCAATCAACCCTGTATCAACAGGACTAATCCGAAATATAGCACATTCTGAGACAAACCCAGACGAAAAAAAAAAAAAAAAGCAAGACAGACAA
This sequence comes from Protopterus annectens, assembly GCF_019279795.1. Lineage (NCBI taxonomy): Eukaryota > Metazoa > Chordata > Ceratodontiformes > Protopteridae > Protopterus > Protopterus annectens. The sequence continues at coordinate 1,030,122,406 of NC_056728.1, forward strand.
TTAGTATGTTGAAGCCCTTAAGGCAGCAGGACCAAGCTTTTATGTCTGGCAATGCCCTGGTCATTGGTGACTGCATAGTTAGACACATTGATGTGCCACTCACTAGTTTAAGCAAAAACGGAGTGATGGTGTCAGGATCAGCATTGTCACAATGGCCTTCAAGTCCCTTCACACCAGGTACACATATGACCTAATCATTGTGGACATGGGAGTGAATGACTTGAGATGTACCTCCTTGAATGATATGAAGAGGGTTGTGATGAAGCTCTCAGAATATATCCTGCCATCTGCAATAATGATTCCTCAGTACTAACAAATCATTTTAAAGGGATCCATTATAAATCAACCTGGGACAAGACGACTGACAGATGGCCTGGATATACAGAGTAATGGTTTCTGTATATTGGCCAGGAAGTTTTCCTCCCCTTAGGGCCACTTTTAGGCAAGGGCAGTCTCCAACTATTACCTACATAGCTAAACAAAATAAAAACAATATTAAGGGGGCACTGCTCAGTGCTAAAAATCTTAACAAAAAGTTGTATTACTTACAAAAATTCTTAACCCTGTGAAATATAGATATATTTGTAGTTGCTGAAGCATAGGTTCATAGGTGTGTACTAGGCAAATGGCCCTGGAGCCTTTACAAGCCTAGCCCATAGGATTAACTTGGCATCGTGCCACACAACCTTAGTTCCCAGTGCCTTTGTCAAGTAGAGCCACTGGAGTGATCCCCGGGGTGAATTTTCTATTTCCCATCCACTCATCAAGATTTCTCTTGAAGAGGGCCTTTGAGGTGCCCTGTTTGACATGTATGGGAGGTCTATTCCATAGCATAGGCAATCTCTGGGTTATGAACCTGCCCTTCAGCACATTCTGCTGAGTGTGGTAATGAGGCTGAGGTTTCTGGAGCATGGGGTATGGAGAGTTTGGTATTTCTTTAGATGTAACATTTCTAACAGAGCTGGGTCAGACATGGCTTTGTAAGTCAAGCAGAGATTGCCTCTATGTAGGTGATATGAGACAGAGAATAGTTGGAGATTTTTGAGTCTATCCATATAGGACAAGTGTTTAAGGCCTAGGATCCTCTTTCTGAGGTACTTTTGCAGCCTCTCCAGTTGTTGCAGGTGTCTAGTGAGGTACATGCAAAATGGGGCATTGTACTCGATAACTGGCCTAATGAGGGAAGAGTAGAGGGAGACAATGACCTCTTTCTTTCTGGATGCAAAACCCTTAGTAATGAGATGTGCCACATAGAAGGACTTTCTGACCACAGTGGTAATATGGTAGTTAAAAGAGAGGTTGCTGTCAACCTGTGTTCCCAGATCTCTTATAACACCTCCTGTGTTCAGTGGACTACCATCTATGTGGTAATTCATGGGAACCAGGTTTCTCCCAAAGGGGATGACACATTTTTTGGCATTGAGCTTAAGGCCACGGTTCTGACACCAGTTGTTGGTCTCAGTGAGGCCTTTCTGTAGGATATCAACATCACTTGGGGAGTTAATAATGGCTCCCAATTTGCAATCATCTGCGAATTTTGTCATCCAGCATCCCTTCGTGTTGGCCTGGACTTCAGAGAAGTAGATACCAAACAGGAGAGGACCCAGGACTGGTCCCTGTGGGGACTCCACTCATGACTGGTTGGCAGTCTGACTTGGAGACAGCTACTATCACTGTGGTTTCTATCTGTGAGCCAGTTTGCATCCCACCTAGTGATATAGGGGTTGATGCCTACCTTAGTGAGTTTTTCTATGATTCTTGAGTGGGGAATGGTATCAAAGGCCTTGGCCAGATTAAGGTAGGCTGTATGAACCACCTTGCCTTCATCCACAGCTCTGGTGACTGACTCAAAGAAGTTGACTAAGTTGAGCAGGCATGATCTACCCTTCACAAAACCAAACTGTGTGGGATCCAGGGTTTGGAGATTCCCTATATCCTTGCGTATTAGGTCCATGATGATGCTTTCCATAGCTTTGCATATCAGACTTGTCAGGCTAATAGGGTGATAGTTCCCAGGGTCTGTAGTTGCTCCTCCTTTGTGTAGAGGGATGACTATAGCAGTGTACCATTCGGTAGGGACAAAGTCTGAGGTGAGGCTGTGATTGAACAGGGCACACAGGTGAGGTACCAGTTCACTCGGTAGTTCATGTAGAACACAGCCAGGTATATTGTCAGGTCCCATAGAAGCTGTATTCTTGGCCTTGGACAGTGCTGTTTTAACCTTTGCAGCAGTAATACCGGGTGCCTGGCAATCTACTGCTATTGTGATTGGTCCTTGGGGGGGGGGGGTAAAGTTGGCACTGAACCTGTCAGCCAGTATATTGGCCATATCTGTTGGCTCGGTATAGGAGGTACCATTCTGCAGTAGCTCCGAGCAAATCTGGGTATTGCCATGGAGATTCTTAATATAACTATAGAAGGCCTTGAGGTTGTCTTTACTATCTGCTGCAATTCTGTTTTCATAGCTAGCTTTAGAGGATTTGATGAGGGATTTCAACTTTTTGTTGAGGCTGATAAGGGAGTTTTTCCAGTTTTGGGACTTCACCTTATTCTGCATCAGTTTCCTCCTTCTTTTGTAGAGTTTGTTTATGGCAGGGAGCCACCAGATTGGCTTCCTTTTGTTTGGAGGAGAGCGTCTTGGTTCTATTGGGTATGCCAAGATCCATGCATTTGTGTACGTGTTCGTACAATGCATTGGTGCATGATTCACCAGTCATGCAACTATTCTGCATTTGCATGGGTGCTGTGAAGTTAGCCACCTCTGTTTTTAGGAGCCCAAAGTTAGCTTTGGAGAAGTTTTTCATGGTGGTTACCTTTGCGGGGGGGGGGGGGTGGATTTCCAAGGTGATTAGTTTGTGATCGGATCTAACCAGGGAGGAGTTGATTATTGGTGTAGAGCAACAGTTGCCCATGTTAGTAATGACCAGGTCAAGGATGTTGTTATCTCTAGTGGAGGTAAGAAAGAGCTGGTTCAGGGCATTGGAATTAACAAATTCCAAGAAACGTTGGGCAAGTGTATTGGCACATGAGTAGTTTTCCTATTTAATGGGGGAGTAATTGAAATCAACCAGTATGAGAGTCTTGGGTTGGACCCTAATATTCTCCAGGGTGCTTAGGAACATGGAGTGTGAGTCTTGGGGCATGGTTGGGGACCTATAACAGGCTACAACCTGAATCGCTGTCTTACGCAGTGTTAGCTGCACCTGAAGTATCTCTGATGCATTATGTTAGGCTACCAGTCTGGAGGTGTACACATCCTTTATGAATATGGAAACATCACTGCCTTTGGAGCTTTGGTCCAAGTTCTGGGGCCAAAAGGTGTGGAATGAGTTATAGCCTGGTATTGCAGGGTTGCTTTCTGCTGCCTTCAACCAAGTCTTTGTTACAGCACAAATGTCAATGTTCTCCATTTTAAGGAGTGCTTCCAGTGAGTGCATTTTGAGATTTAGATTTCTAGCATTGAGCAGCATGACCCTCAGATTGCATTTGATGTAATGGGATCCTATCTCGCCTACATTCATAACTGATGGGCTCGGAGCCGATCCATCGGCTCCGACTCGGCCAACTAGTACACTAGAACGAAGTCTCTTATTGGCTGGGCTACCCTCTATCCCAGGATGCACCACACCTGCTTCCCCAGATCTCGTTTGCCGCTTTACAAGCTGGAAGTGGTCTCAACTTGGCTGGAGCTAAGTGTCTTTTTATTACTTTTTACTGGTCTTTGACCTTGGGGTTTCTTCAGAATTTAATACAACAGCTGTTTTAACGGCTATTTTTGTGTATTTTGTGTTTTATTGTTGTGTGAGTGATTGACTGTTTCTGATACTTGGATATCGCTAGTCGGGCAAGGCCCGTTTAAGTTAGAGGGCCTTTGCCCTTCTTATTGAAGTCTGTGTTATTGTTTCCCTTTTTTCTTCTGGGCAAAGCCCGTTTAAGTTAGAGGGCTTTTGCCCGTTGTTGTTGTGTTCTTTACTGCTGTCTTTTCACTTGTGTGGTAAATCTCTCTCTGGAAAACTCGTGCCATTTTTTTCTCGCGCTCTACAGTTTGGTGTATTAGTCACTTCTGTTCTTGGCGCTAAATTTTTGGTATGTTTGATAGTGCTTTACATACTAATAGACATGTCCAAGAGCAAAAATCAGGGTTCAAAAAGTGCACTAGGTGCAATTATAAAATGTCTATTACAGACTGTCACTCTATATTTGTATATTGTTTAGGACCTAAACATTTACAGGAGACATGTAGTGTGTGTCATGCTTTTTCTTCTAGGGTTCTTCAAGAGCGAAAAATAAATTGATCTTGAAGGGTCTTATTATGCCCTCTTTTGAGGAAGCTTTAGATTCATCTCCTACTGCCTCTAAAAAGAAAAGGTCGTCGGCTCCGACAAGTCCGTCGGAACCGACTGCTAAGAAGCATAAGTCGAACTCTTCTTCCTCGGCTCCACTGACTTCGGGGCCGAGGGTCGAAGGGTCTGCCTCGATGCCTCTTTCCTCGACTCCATTAGTTTCAGAACCGCAGGTTGGAGTATCGAGAGGCGAATCACCTCCATCGGTCCCGATGGTTTCAGAGCCGGTGGAGGTGTGCAGCTCAGACTCTTCCCCCTCGGCTCCGAAAGCTCCTTCGGTGCCGATCGTTATTCATGCTGTGCCGGATCCGGCACCAATAGTGTTGGAGCCTTTTCGGAGCCGGTCCCCTACATTGTCTGAGCCGAGAGGAAAGTCGTCTCGACCCTTGTCTACCTCCTCTAAATCCTCAAAACTGCCGGATTCGGATTTGGATAGGGTTATTCAGAGGCTTTTCCAGTCTCCAGTTTTTGCTCAAATAGTCTCGGCTCCGGCCCAGTTGGCTTCAGAGCCGATCCCCCCTCCGAAACACTCGATTCCTCCTCCAACCTCCTCGGAGCCGTTGGAGTCGGTGATGGTGGAGCAAGGTGGGGCCGTACGGTCGGAACCGAGACCCCCTCGAGGTCTATCGGCACCGACTATTGTTCCTACCCTGTCCTCGGGTTCAGGGTTTGGTACTGGGACTTCCTTAGCCGGGCCCGAGGGGAACATCTTGGGACTGGGTGCCTCGGTACCTAGTCTTCCCCTCGGAGCATCGGCTGCCGGAATTCCTAGTGCTGTCGTGGCCTCTCGTCCAGTGATCTCAATGGAGTCTGGAGGTCTGGCATTTGAGGCCATGAGGAATGCACTGGCCATGTCCTTGCCGGCTCAGCAGGCTTCCACCTCACCATCCCTAGACCTGGAGACTGGTGCTTCTGCCGTACTGCAGTCCCATGACAGCGGGGCCCCAGGGCCTGAGGATACCCCCATCGGGGGTTCCCTTCTTCCGGGGGGTCCATCCGAGACTGCTTCGGACGAGCCCCCACGGAAGAAATTGTGCAAGAGGAAGCACGTAGACTCCCAAGATGAGTCTGTCACATCGGACACTGACCTTGATGACACGGAAGGGTCCCCTAAATCATCTTCGGATGATGTCTCTTTCTCAGATATCCTTGAGATTCTGAGACAGAGAGGAGATTGGCAGGCCAAAACCCCTTCCGCTGAGGAGTCAGTCTTCCTCAAGGCCTTCGGGGCCCAGCCCTCCGCCTCCTGGGTGTCTCCGCCCTTCGATGAATTGCTTGATTTGGTTTCTCGAAGGGCTTGGGAACACCCTGATTCTGTGTAACCGGTGCCTGCAAGACTGAATAAATTTCTTTCAGCCCCCACCCAGAAGGAATTTTTAACTAAAAGAGTTCCCATAGATGCTATGGTGGTGGCATCTGCCACACAGCAGGATGTGGCAGAGGCTTCAATGTCTATCCACCCTCCTAATAAGGATTCCAGGAGCATGGATAGGTATGGGAAGTGTACCCTTTCTTCATCGGCCTTTACTTTACGGTTGCTGAATTACTTATGTCATTTTACCAGGCTCCAAAGGGACCTCCTTAAAGAGCTAAGTGAGTCCCTCACTGGGAATCTACCTGAGGCGCTAGCCCACACTGTTGGCGCCCAGATGACTACCTTATTTTCCATTGTAAACTTGTCCATGAGGCTCATCTTGTATGCGGCCGAAGGGGCGAGTAGAGCAGCGGGAACAGGCGTCGCCCTCAGGAGACACGCCTGGTTACGCTTGTGTTCATTTGCGGAGGCCTTCAAGTCTTCCTTCACCGATGCCCCCTTTGATGGGTCATCTTTGTTTGGACCCAAGGTGAAGGACACACTGACTCGGTGCGAGCAGGAGGGCAAGACGTTGACTGCCGTTGGGGCCCGCTTTTCCGCTCCCTCTAGGCCTTACCCCAAGGCCCAGAGAGGAGGGAAAATGTGGTTCAGAAAAACTCAGAGGTCTTTCCCCTACTCCACCCAGTGATCCCCCCTCCAGAGGCAGGGGGGGGGATTCAGGAAGACGCCGCCCTAGAGGCGGCAGAGGCCCCCGTAACTCTGGAGACCGTGATTCCTTTCGTGGTTCTTCCTACACTCAATGTCCCTGAGTTGTTGCCCGACTGTGCAGCTCCGGAGCCAGTCGGGGGTCATTTTGCGGAACACCCACAAGCTTGGGAAGCTATTACCAGTGATCAGTGGGTGCTCCGGATTATAACCGGAGGCTATCTCATTCCCTTCATCAAGCCCCCCCTTCCATTAAGGGAAATCCCGGACGTGCCACCCAGTCAGCGGGATCAGGCAGCAATAGAGGTTTCAAAGCTGCTAGAAAAAGGAGTCATCCAGCCTGTCCCCACCGATCAGATCGGATCAGGAACTTACTCAAGATTATTTTTGGTGCCAAAAAAGACAGGGGACTTCAGGCCCATTTTGGACCTCAGTTCATTGAATCGTTTTGTGAAAAAGTCCAAATTCCGAATGGTCACCCTTCAGTCCATTCTCCCACTGTTGGAGAAGGATGCCTGGATGTGCTCCATAGATCTCCAGGACGCTTACTATCACATTCTGATAGGTCAAGAGTCCAGGAGACAGTTACGCTTCCGCCTGGGAGACAGTCATTTCCAGTTCCGAGCACTGCCCTTTGGTCTCACCACAGCCCCCTGGGTGTTCACCAAGTGTCTGGCAGTGGTGACTGCTCACCTGAGAAGTCTAGGATTCCAAGTGTTTCCTTATCTAGACGACTGGCTCCTTACTGCCACCTCCAAGCATCTACTATTTCAGGCGCTCATGGCCACGGTCACCTTGGGCCGTTTCCTGGGAATTACGTTCAACTGGCAAAAATCTGTACTACAGCCATCTCAGTGTATTACTTTTATAGGCACAGAGTTAGATACAAAAAGGATGCGCGCCTTCCTACCGGCAGCAAGAATTCAAGTTTTGCAAAACCAAGTCAGATCCTGCCTCCCCCTATCAAGAGCTCCGGCCCATCTGATTCTACAAGTGTTGGGCTCGATGGCATCAACTATATTCCTAGTCCCCTTAGCCAGACTCCACATGCGAATTCTGCAATGGCTTCTGTCGAACCAATGGTCCTATCAGGAACTCCCCTTGAACCACTTAGTCATGATTACGGAGAGTTGCCGTCGGGATCTGCGTTGGTGGCTCTTCCGATCCAATCTCGACCAGGGGTGACCCTTTATTCCTCAATCCCCCGTTGCCACTGTGACCACGGACGCCTCCCAGGTAGGGTGGGGGGATCATTACCTGGACAGGTCTGTCCAAGGCACATGGCAACTCCAGGAAGCGCATTTGCATATCAATATCCTGGAGATGAGAGTGGTACTCTTGGTACTACAAGCTCTCCATCACGCTCTCCCGCAAGGTTCGATTGCTATCCTATCCGACAACATGTCGGTGGTTTGGTATATAAACAAGCAAGGTGGGACCAGGTCATACCCACTGTGCAGAGAAGCCATGAGACTTTGGCACTGGGCGGTAGCTACCAACCGCTTCCTAATGGCAACGCGCATACCGGGGAAATCCAATGTGATTGCGGACAGACTAAGCAGGACCATTCTGTTACCCCACGATGGTCCCTCAACCAAAGAGTGGCTGCGAAAATCTTCGCCAAATGGGGTCTCCCTTGCTGCGACTTGTTTGCCAGCCCCCACAATGCGAAGTGCAGAGAGTTCTTCACTCTGATCCCCTCTCAGGGACAGATTCCCAGGGACGCTCTGACCCACATTTGGCCCCCCGGTCTTCTTTATGCCTTCCCTCCGGTTCCCCTCCTGCCGAGGGTGATACAGAAGGCAATTTACCTGGAGAGCGAAATGATTTTGATTGCCCCGCACTGGCCTCGTCAGGTTTGGTTTCCCTTCCTTCGGAGGTATGCGGTAGAAGGTCCATGGTTTTTGGACCCGGTGCCGGACCTGTTGACTCATCAGTCAGGACAGTCTCACCCATCTCTCAGGTCCTTGAGGTTGGCGGCATGGTTACTCTGCTTCCATCCTTAGTCCGAGACAATTCCCTCTCTCCGGAGGTGAACCACATATTGTCTTCCTCTCACAAACCTTCCACTGTCAAACTGTATTCCAGCAAATGGAAAAGGTTCGCCTTCTGGGCTCAGCAACGAGGTATAGACCTCTTACCGCCCCAGTATCGGAGGTTTTGAATTTCTTGGCCTCTCCTTTTCAATTGGGCTCTTCAGTTTCCAAGATTAAGGTTCATCTAGCGGCTATCTCTAATTTTCATGCTTCTTTTGAACCTTCATTAATGTCTCACAAACTTTGCAAGTCTTTCCTTAAAGGAGCATGGCTCCTTAGGCCCCCAATATCTCACCCTGTTCCCCCTTGGGACCTAAATTTGGTTCTTGCTGCCTTAACTGCCCGCCCTTTTGAACCAGCTGCTACCTGTGATTTGAAATTTCTGTCCTGGAAAACCGCCTTTTTAGTGGCCATAACTTCGGCCAGGCGGGTTTCAGAACTTCAAGCTCTTTGTTCTGATCCTCCTTATTTGATATTTCACAAACATAGAGTGTCCCTGAAATTAAATCCCTCCTTTTTACCAAAGGTAGCTTCTTCTTTCTGCATTCAACAGACTCTAGAGCTCCCTGTATTTTTTCCCGAGTTTTCTAATAACGCAGAATATATTCTTCATCAGTTGGATGTCCATAGACAACTGCGTTTTTATTTGAATAGAACCGCTCAGACGTGGAAATCAAATCAACTGTTTGTTTCCTTTGCAATGAACAAATTGGGTCAACCAGTAGCTAAAACCTCCATAGCTAAATGGATTAAAGATTGCATCTCTTTCATTTATTCACAGGCTAACAAAGAGCTTCCCTTTCCAGTCAGGGCTCATTCTACCAGGGCAATGGCTACTTCTGTAGCTTTTCACTCCAAATTATCAATAGATGATATTTGTGCTGCGGCTACCTGGACTTCTCCGCACACTTTCATTTCTCATTACAAACTAGATGTGGTTTCTCGAGGCAGGGCTTCCTTTGGTTCCACAGTTCTCAGGAGTGTTTTCCAATGAGCCACCCGGGATTTAGGTGCTAGGGACACTGTCCCATCAGTTATGAATGTAGGCGAGATAGGGTCCCATTACATCTTTTAGTTATGTACTTACCATAACTTCGGATGTATGGGATCCATCTCGCCTACATTCATACGTACCCACCCTCCTTCCCCCTTCCATTCGGATTTAGAGGAAATGTAGTTCCATTTGGAGATCTTCTCTTGAAGAACTTTAGTTGGTTGTAGTAACTACTATTTTTTCTGTGTTTGCATGTAAGTATGAAAGCGAACAAACAAGATCTGGGGAAGCAGGTGTGGTGCATCCTGGGATAGAGGGTAGCCCAGCCAATAAGAGACTTTGTTCTAGTGTACTAGTTGGCCGAGTCGGAGCCAATGGATTGGCTCTGAGCCCATCAGTTATGAATGTAGGCGAGATGGATCCCATACATCCGAAGTTATGGTAAGTACATAACTAAAAGTTTGTAGCTGTTATGGTGGTAATTTGGTCTTTGGAGCACTGGCTAAAAAAAGGCACTATAGAGGTGGCAACAGCCTTAGCCAGTATCCAGAAGTCCAGGGGTGACAGATGCAGGCCATCTCTGGCAAAGCATTGGGGTCTGTTGATCATGTCATCCCAAGCAGACAGATATTGGGGCACTTTAGAATGACACCAGAAACGTAGCCAATTGTTGAAATCAATCGTTTTCTGCTTGTACTGTGGTATCATTTTGGGTGATGGCAGGATGGTGCTCAGGGCTAGAGTCATACCTGCCTGGATTACATACTCCAAGAGCTCCTCCATGTCTCTTTTCATGTAGTCCAGGGAAGTATGTCTCAGGTCATTCACACCCACATGTACAATGACAGAGTCATATTTGTACCTCTTATTGAGGGACCTGTGTCAATGCATTATGTGGTGGATCCTGGCACCCGACAGGCAGCTGACTGTTACTTTCTCCTTTTTCAGCCTAGTGAGTGGGACTTCAGTGTGCCTCACTATCGAATCACCTATGTCTAGTGTGTTGGGCATGCTGTTTTGCTTTAGGGGCTTTGGTTGAGTGGCACACTGTTTAGGAGAGTTATGTGTCTCATGATTAGTGTTGTGTTGTGGTGGTGAAGTGCATTTCTGCCTTGGACGTCTTTGCTGTTTGGGTAGATTTTTATCGAGGGCCTCTGCGAAGGTGGGTGTATGGTTTGTGTTTTTATGTGAAGGCAGTGCTGGTGTGTACTCTGGAGGGCTATGTGTTCCATATGGTGTGGTGCAAGTGTTGACCTTCTAATCTTGACCAGCTATTCTGGTCTTGGCTGGAGAGTGCATGGCTTCAAGTTTGGATATATAAGTGCATCTCTCACAAGTCTGAGTGTTGGGAGGTAAGAGAAGAGGGTTGCCAGTGTACATGAGGGAGTTGCTACATTACCTCAGGATGCCCAAGTTCACCAGGTTAATAGAAGAAAGTACAGGGAACTCATCTATAGAGATGCCTGGAGGGGTGGGCATTAATAATACCTGCTGGAGCTGTTTCCTTGTAGAACGTTTAGTGCTGGTGGCAATTTTATGTGCTACAATAATTGCTACAAGAAGTCTGGTATGGTAAAGTGCTAGACTAATAAGCTGGTAAAAATGCAGGAGAGGAGAGAACTTCAGAACAACATTAGCATGTCAGCAGTGAAGAGATTTAATGTCCGGCACTCCTTCAGCCACAATTGGAAAGTCCAGTTGGGGGATGTGTATCTGTATTTCTAATAAACCATTTCACCTCTGGCCTCATAATGTAGGACATTGGTCTTGAACTTCTACAGTTTCTTCTCATGATAAACAAAACACTGAACCACATTGTTGCCAATTACAGTATTGCCTTCATGACCTCAGCAAACCATGAGGCATATCTAAACAAATGCATAGCCCTCATGATAGAGCCCAACACTACCCTCTTGAGTGACTTCAACTGCCCTCCATAAATCAGGGAATGTATACCATCACTACAAAGTATCTACAGAGATTACTTAACTCAAACTCCTTAGACTAAGTGGTCCTAATCCCAGTAGGAGCTCAGAATATTGGACTAGGTTCTTACCAACTTAGCCTCCCTATGCTCAGTGCCTTTAGTTACAAAATCACTGGTCATATCTGGCTATCATGCATTAACACTTACTGTTAGAAAAATGTGTATTAATGTATATGTTTAGTGCTTATTAAGAAATAAGAACGATATAATGCATTTTATTCTATTAATGTTATGACAAGAAAAATGAATTTATATGAAACTGCAAGAAGCTTTTGGAAACTGCAGTGTGCCTTTTTGCAAGTTGGCCTCTGACCCCAGCAGCTGCTAGCTCAGCAAGAATTAATGTTTATGCTTCTCACAAGTGATTATCTGCTGGGTCAGGAAATTAAATGTGTGAAATAATGAGAATATTCTGCTCTTTTTCACCTGAACAATCGACCTTGTATATGTTACTAGATAACGCACCGGTTGCAAGGAGGAAGTGATAACATGTAACAAGGAAAATGTATTGAGAACTGTATCTACTATTATGTTTGAATTAATTTAGAACCTTGAGTGGAAACTTTTGTAAAAGGGTATTGTAACTAACCAGGTGGCTAGCAAGGCCACGTTGTTTACTAGAAAAGTTTTTAAGCAAAATGTAGTATCAGCATTTTAGATTAATAGAATATTGTAAGCTAAAGTGATGTAAAACCCTTTGTGACTGACTACGTCAGCCTGGTGGGTTAATACTAGTAAGAAATACTATAAAAGTTGTGTTCTTCCTGTTTCATTCAGACAAAATTCTGTACTTGTACGTTTTTTGCCTCCTGGTGTACACTAGTAAAAAACCTGAACCTGAACCTCCTGTGTATTGATCTTTTTATTACAGTATTTTTTCATTTAACACTTACCATAAGTGTAACACCAAGGGTACCTAATAACTTTCATCTAAAGAGACTACTCCAAGGCAAATCTACTCCACCTAGCAGATGACATGATATAATTCAAACACCCTTCTCATCCCAATGATCCCACATCACATGTAGCCTTATTCATGGATAAGTTCTGTGCCCATCTCCAGGCTTACATTGAAATGGCATATGGCATAAATAAAATGCTAAACTTATGAACAAACTCATCTGGGCGGGACTAAAATATAAACAAACTATACAATAAGTGGTAAAATTCTGTCTTCAAAGCAAAATTAACACCCTGCAGCTAAAGTACAACTCAAACAGATTAATGAACCTAGAAACAAAATAATATCTTTTAAAAGCAAGTAGAAACTAGGAATTGCTACTCAGTCTAAGCATAACTTTCTTCAGCTGTCAGCAGCCTCAGAAGTAATGTCCAACAATCGTTCAAATTAATACAAAATAAAACCATACACCAACACACCCAACATATTTGCAGACAAATTCAGCTCAAACTTTACTTCCCTGTCTCTACCTAGTTGTTGACAGCATATTAATGGGCCTAAGCCAAATCTCTGAGCAAGTCTCTCCCCATGGTTTTGCACTATCACCATCGACCTGTCTGGATAATGTGCCAGACTGCAATTTTGTTAGTGTGAAACATTCCCTGGATGATTCCTCATTAAGTCTATTCAGTCTCAGCCTCTCTTTGAAGTTTGGACCAGATGTCTGAACAACTGCTATAGTCATCCTAATCCATTAAGAAGGCATGACTCCTTCTTTCTGTATGACCGTTTACTGTTTCTAGCTTTCTCTATGCATTTCCGGCCTTATATACATAGACAAAAATACCCCTTATAAACCTGATTTTCTACAAGAGTGTTAAAGTTAGGATACTGAAACTCTGCAGGCAGAGAGGGTACCATGCACCTTGCAAATCCATAAATTTCTTAAAAAAAAAAATTAAAGTCAAAAAGGGCATTTACAGCCACATCACTGTAGTTAACAATTGCTAACAATGAATTTGGGATCTGTGTGGGGAATACAAGTAGCGCACACACTCAAGGAAAATAGGAGATAGAAAAGAAGATATGGGGTATAAGTGAAAAAGAGGAACTAATGAAAAATGGTGGAATAGAAAAATCTGAGGGAAAATCAGGGGGGCATGGGCAATTTTTTTTGGTGGGAATAGGACCTTTTTTTAAGAATTGAAGGAAAAGTAAGCATAGGGAGTAGGTGAAGGTAAGCACAGCAGGTATACTCATAGAACAAATATCACAATGCAAGACAGACAAAGGCTGGAAAAATACAGTAAGAACAGGTAAATTATGCAGGGAGCACACTGCACAACATGGGGAATGGAAAATTATCAAACAGAGTGGGGGTGCATACCGGCCATAATGAAATTCAGAAAAATAAAGCTACCTATGCACTATATCGTTAGCATATTGTAGAACGTGTGACAGTCATATCTGGATGTGTATGAAGCAATGGTAAATGTGTGTTCCAGGGTAATAAAGTAGGATCACAGTACACATTGGATAAATACACATGTATCCTATTTGTCCATCAGCAGTGCAGGTGTTAGGCAAGCTGCATCATAGATGAGCAAATAAAAATCAAGAGGATAGAAGCAAACCTACGACCATGCATGTGAAAGACAAACAGCCAAGCAAATTGTCAAACAGAAGTACTTCAGAAGAGCAGTAAACACTGCTACATACACAAGTAGATGTACACAACCAAACATGCGTATGTTAAACACATATACCATGTCAAAGACAACACATAGGTGTACATGTGTATGTATGTATACCAGTGGCATAAATGGAATGTAATTGAAATCAAGGTCAATGCATATGCATATACCAATGACGTAATAATATGTTAAAAATATAACAGGACAGAATAATGAATACAGCAGGTTGTGCACGTGGATGTGAAAAAACTACACTGGGTAACATGCAAATAGAATGTGAACAAGGATGTATTGTAAGCATTAGCCAGCAGCTTGTGTGTACATGTCCTGCATTGTACAATGGGCATACATGTGACACATGTTCACATGACAATAGAGAGTAGTTTTCACAGAGGCAAACATACCTGCAATAAACACCAGGAAATATTAAAGTGGTAGGGAGTTTATTATTTATTTATTTATTTTTATTTTACATTTGTTGACTGGGATAGTCTGACTGGATTCATGTCCATTTTCAGTGGAGGCCCGGGGAGAGAAGCAGCTTCAAGATAAGCAGATAAGATTACAGATACAATATATACAGTAGTTACATACTTAACAAGTTATACAAATTCCAAGGTTAGAGATAATCCCAGGTGTAAGTCCAGATTAAGTAACACAACTAAGTTAAATTATAGTTATTAACTCATAGTATAAGAGAGTTAGTCTGGATTGATACATTGACATAGCCAGTTTAGGGTCAAATATTGTTTGAGTCTTATCTTAAATTGACTCAGGGTGGTAAATAAAGTAATATCATCTGGGAGTGAGTTCCAGGATCTACATGCAGAGTTGGCAAAGAGTAAGTCACTGGCTGAGCTATTAGTTTTGATAGTCTGAACTAGCAGTCTGTTAGAAGATTGAAGGGATCTGGGATTGTTATAGGGGTGAAAATGTTTTTTACTGCAGGAGTATTGTCCAGATTGTAAAGGATTTTATATGCCATAATCAGTTGGTTACACGGTACCAAGCTGGGCAGTTCTAGCCACCCAAGCTGGTTTAGATTGATACAGTGGTGTGTCTTATAAAGCAGACCACTGGCAAATTTGGCAATGTGGTTGTAGCAGATAGACAGTTTGTTGAGGACAGACTTGTTTAAATTAGAGAGTAAAGGGGATGCATATAGAAGAATTGAAAGCAGGTGAGAGCGAGTTATGGCAATTCTAGCAGGTGGGGTTAAGAAGGGTTTTATCCTGTAAAGTGACCCTAGTTTTTTATTGATGGTTTTGATGGTTTGATTAACATGCAGGTCGAATTTAAGATTGTTATCTATGATAACACCTAATAGTTTTGTAGAGGTGTCTGGGGAGATTATAGTGCCATTATTGGATTTTATAGTAAAGGTAAATGCAGTAGACCTATGAGTTGGTGATAAAAGTAACAGTTTTGTTTTTTTAGGATTTAAGATCAGACGACGACCTGAAAGCCATTTTTCTATTATGTTGAAGGTGTTCTGGTTGGCTGACCATTGTTCTGTCTGAGATGTGGCCAAGCAGATAAGGGTGGCATTGTCAGTGTATTGAATACAGCTGACTTTTGGGATAACAGTATAAAGGTCATTGATGAAAATGGAGAACAGAAGGGGCCCTAGTATAGAACCATGAGGTACACCAAGGGAGTTGGGTAGGAGGTTAGATAGTGTGTTTTGCCAAATGACAGCCTGCTGTCTGCCACTCAGATAAGACTGGAACCATTGAAGGGCTTTAGCATCTAGACAGAATGTTTTCAGGGTATGGATTAGAAGTTGGTGATAAACCATATCAAATGCCTTGGAGAGATCCAAAAAAAGGGCAGAGGATATTTTATTATTGTTGCGATTATGGTATATGGTGTTGGAGAAGGCTAGGAGGGCTGAAATAGTGCTGTGGTGAGATTAGAAGTCATGCTGGGAGTCTGTCATAAGGTTATCCTGAATTAGGTGGTGCAGAAGTTGTCTATGAATACATTTTTCCATAATCTTTGCATGAGGAGATAATATAGCTATTGGCCTATAAGTAGATAGTTCAGTAGAGCTACCTCCTTTGTGAAGTGGGATCACATAGGATATTTTCCAGATGGTGGGGATTTTGGCTTCTTCTATGGTTTGATTGATTAGTATAGAGATGGGGTAAGCAATGGCATCAGCTGATTTTTGCAGATACTTGGCAGGGAGTAGATCAGCAGAGACAGTAGTTGGTTTTAATTATTTTATCATGGTATGGATAAGTGCAGTGGCAACTGGTTGGAATCTGAATGAGAGTTGGTTACTAGGGGTGGTGTCCTCAGGGCCAGGGGTGCTTGGAGGTAGTTGGCTAGTTAGGGCTTGGATTGTCTCCATAAAGAATCGGTTAAAACTGTCTGAGACTTCCTCAGGTGGTTTATCAATGGTGGCTGCAGGGGTCGGGTGGAAGTTTGTCCAGGATGTAATAGTTTATTTAAACCTGCCCAAAACTTCTGAGGGTTGTTTTGATGTATTTGCTGTAGATTATAGTAGTAGTTTTTTTGTCATATAAAATGGATTTTTTAGTCTCATTCCTTGATTGCCTATATTTAATGTGATCTTGGGGGTCTTTTGTAGTGCGCCATAATGCCCATGCTTTGTTTCTAAGGGTGATTTTTAGTTTGGACTCTTTGGAAAGCCATGGCACAGTTTTTGCCTTTATTCTTATTGAGCAAACAGGTGCATGAGAGTCAAGGATCTCAAGGAATTTGTTGCTGAAATATACAACTGCTTCCTCTAAGGGGAGATGTTTTAGGACTGACCATTTACATGAGTTTAGTTCCTGTTGGAAATAGGCAAGGTTAAAGTTCTTTTTGTATTTTACCATTCTGAGTATGGGTTGGTGGGGGTTAATGGCTTTATGCTTAATTATATAGGTAAGAAGGTGATCACTTAAGTCATCAGAGAGGGTCACAGAGGTGTACAGTTGGGGGTGACTATTAATAAGTATCCAATCAAGTATGCTTTCTTTATGGTTAGGTTTTCCTATCCTGTTAGGGGTGGTTATGATTTGTGTAAATGCATGCAGATTAACATGGGTCGTTGGGGATTCTGAGGAACAGGTGTTCCAGTCTATGTTAAAATCTCCAAGTAGTAAGGTTTCTTGGGGGTAGTTACATGATAGCCAGTGAAGGGTATCTTCGAGTATAGATATATTATTTCCTAGGGGAATGTACATACAGATAATATTAATACATTTATTTTTATTAAGTTGCAATTTGGTGTCAAGAATCTCTGAGTTATAAATTTGAGGTGGTTGTATAGCTTCAATGGTGACATTTAACACAGATATATAGAGAACAGCTACCCCACCCCCCCCTTTCTAGAAGCATGATCCAGCCTGAGTATGTTATACCTGGGTGGTAACATTTCATTATTTGTGGTGTTAGGTTTTAACCAGGTTTCAGATAAACAGAGTATCTCAGGGGAGTGGAAAGCCAGGAGTGCATGTAGTTCATGTACCCTGTGGTTTATACTTTTAATGTTGAGGTGACAGGCCAGGAGAGAGTTAGGTGGCCTATTAATTGTAGGTTTATAACTTGGATTGCAAGTAGAGGGGATACATTTATCTGGAGTGGATGGGCCAGGGTTTGGGTGGATATCACCACCAAATGTGAGGTTAGGTTTAAACCTAGTGACAAATTTCAATAATTTATTTATAACTTTATGGTAGTGTTTAGATCTGGAGCTAATGTATCTGGGATTGGTATGTTGATAGAGTTAACAGGTTGTTGGGCTGGTCACAGAGCTGTATGATTGGTAAGTGGTTCAAGGACTTACAGCTGGGGTGATAGTGTGGCCTTTTGGGTACTGAAATCCAGTGATAAACTGGTTTACATACAAGGTAAGGAGGTCTGTGGCAAGGAAAAGGGGTGGTAAAGGGGAGTATATCATTATGTGTGATGGAGCGTGTGAGTTGAAGGAACTGTATTACTTGGGTGGTACAACACCAGAAGATAAAGTGGAAGAATTTGAGGTAATGGAGTAGAGGTGGGAGAAATTATGACAGATGTAAGCTGATAGGTTCTAGTAACAGGGGGTGTGGCTTTATGACTATAAATCTAGTGATACTGGGGGTGGGTAGGAATTGGGGGCAGGGTGGGATGCAGAGTGAGCCTGAGCATAGCAAGAGCGAGCAGAGCAGGGCTTATCCAGAGTACAAGGTTTCTTAAGGCTTCATAGAGCTGTAAGGTAAGTAAATAGGAAGTCAAAGCTCTTTATTTTAATAGCTGTAGTTTAGTATAATTTTAAGGGTAGTTGCTGTAGTGTAATATAATGTTTAGGGTTTTAAGGTTAGAAACACTGTAATTATTAACTTTGGGATTGGCTTAAGGTAATAAACAGGAAAGGGGGATGGGGAAACAAGAGTGTGGGTTGGCAGTTCTTTTGTACTGCTGCAAATGAGCCAAGATCCAAACAAAGGCAAGTTTGTGTTTAAGAAAAACAATAAGATTTGAACAAAAACTGCTGTGAAGCAGAGTGGGGCTTATCCAGAGTACAAGGTTCCTTAAGGCTTCATAGAGCCGTAAGGTAAGTAAATAGGGAATCAAAGGGAGTTGGACAACCTGGGACCACATCATGGTAAAGCATGACACAGTAAACTGATACAATGCAAATTCATGTGTAAAGCACACAGTGTGCTATACAAGACACATAACACATGCATTTAAATAAATGGAAAATGTATGTCATATGGACAGATGGACTGCTGATGGTTACAAAACAGGACGTATAAAACACACACATAAATGTGCAATTATATCACATCAACATGCATAGCTAAGTAAGTTAAAAATCGACATATACATATAATGTCATGCAAATGTCAGATAAGGAAACTCGTGTGTACATCAACCACACTGTTGATTACAGAGCATAGGACACAGCTATGAGCATCATTACAGCACATCAGCAGTAAAATACTTCTCAAAGGGTTATTTCTGTGTCAGTATGTATTTGACTATATGCACACACACATACAATCATAATGTGCACAAGTATTTATGGAAGATGTACACTAATGCCAGTAAGCTATGGTGTGGAAATGCTACATGCAACAAACATATTTTAATGTACTGTGAAAGAATGTGTAATATGTAACACTGTGTACAGATTAATGTTACCTTGCTATTTGATGCAGTCAGATAAGGAGCCTGCACATAGACAGGATACACCTATATATGATCCCACATGGCATCAGTATTGTCAAATCATAACACAACACCACATCATGATAATGGGGCAACATGACAACTGTCCTCCAAAACCATTAGGAATGACATGTATGAATGTTCCACATACCTAATATGGCAAAACAGACAATCAAGGCATATGAAACTGTTAAGGATAGACTGGACAACATATGTTGTCTGTCGTTCGTCCCAGTAAGATACATGCAGCACTATCAACAGGTTAACTGCCACAATGCATGGACTACTGAATGTGTGTGTATGTTGTAGTGTAATGTGTTAATGTGCATCATGCCCACATTGAAACCACAGTAAATGTCACACAATAACACATAAGCATGACAGATATGTTGCATGTATATACAATAGTCCATATACATTCCAATCAATTAAATGTCAATCACCATATTGGAGCAGAACACAAGTGGAGCACGTGTAGAGTAAGAAAAAGGACATATTGTAAGCATTAGCCAGCAGCTTGTATGCACATATCCCACATTGTAAAATGTCCATACTTTTGGCACATATTCACTGTGTCAAATTAATAAATAGCAATGGACAGTAGTTTTTACAAACATACCTGCAATAAATGATACCTACCAATTGGAGGTACCAGGCTGGCATGGATCAGACTCCTGAATGATCTCATGAGCTATCATCCTGAATGAATACCACATAGCCCATGTCATCTCATTGAAGAAGGTCCCCATCATGTTCATCATCTGTGTCCGAAGGACTTCAGTCATGACCTCCCTCATCTCCTCCCAAAATCATCTCTATCGTGGCCATGGCAAGATCTCCTCTGTGGTGCAGGCAGGATGTCTCAAGCAGGTGCTGGTCCATGCTTCTCCTCATCATCATCTTTTTCACTGTCTTCTTTGGATGATCAGGCAACAGCCTCGCAAGTGCACATTGTCAACTTACTATTCGCGAACATCCTTGGGTATCATGCTTGGTAAGCATTATTGCAAAACACAACAGAAAAAAAATCATGCAGAAAACTCCCATGACAATCAGAGCACAACCCACAATTGTTACAATGACAGTTTACACTGGGACTGAGATATGGCCATTAGAGACAGAGTTAACCATGGCTTTGTATATTTAGACACAAGCGCACACACACACACACACACACACACACACACACACACACACACACACACACACACACATGCACACAAGCACACACATGCACACATGAGCGTGCGTGCACACATACACACACACACACACACATACACACACACACACACACGCACACACACACACACACACACACACACACACACACACACACACACACACACACACACACACACACACGTGTCATTAGTATTGTAAAAAAGTATGAATGGTCAAAAAGCATATTTTCCTGTTTGCATTCAGTGATGTATATGAGCAGACACAACATGCCATTGCATAAATGAGGAAAAAGATATTGGACACTATTGTGGACAATAGCCATATCATATGGCAAACTTCTGAAACAGGCAACATGATATTTGGATAAACACACATCAATATAACGAGTGCAACACTAACAACATTGTCATATGTTCAATCAAAACAACTGTAGACATATCAGAATGCAATATATCTGTTAATATTAGTATTGCATGTGTACAACTGTATGCGTTGTCTTCAGAAATATTCAAGAATCATTAGTCTTACAAAAAATTTTGGAACATCATTGCTGATTATGACCTCCTGCTATCAAATGCATACCAACTCAAGTGGCAGTCAATCTAGGCTATAACAGTGTTTTTTGAATAAGACAACCAGGGCTTAGAGAGACACACACACACACATACACACACACACACACACACACACACACACACACACACACACACACACACACACACACACACGCACACACACCCATATATATATATTTAAATATATATATATATATATATATATATATATATATATATATACCTACATATATATATATATATATATATATATATATATATATATATATATATATATATATATATATATAGGTGTGTGTGTGTGTGTGTGTGTGTGTAAAAAAGAAGGAACAACAATGTACGGTAAGTGCTTTCTGTTTTTTATATACTTTTATGTTTTATTGTCTTTTATTAAACTCTTCCATTCATACATTACTGTTCCTTCTTTATTTGCACATTTTATTATTGGGAACTTGGCTGTTGTGCTCCATTGGCTTTATTTTCTGAATACTCCCCCATCTGTGGAATAGAATGGGCTCCCTCTCCATGTCAAGCAGAGTATCTCTCTAGCCTGGATGACTAGATGGGAAATGGAATATACACCCCTGGGATCCCACCTGTGTCCCTGGTGGACAGGGGAAACAGGTGCTGATTTTGTGGGAATATGGGCAAAATTCTTGGCTAGGCTTATAAGGGCCTCTGGGCCAGTAGTCTAGTAGCATCATATGAACCTATGAATCTATAAACAATACCAATGCTGACCTACAGGGTGTGCTCATTATGAACTGATGCTATCAAATGGGTACCTACTCAAGTGTCAGTGTCAGTCACCCTAGACTATATCTGTGCTTTTTACATAGAAAAACCAAAGACATAAACAATGATAATGTTGACCGGCAGGGTATGCTCCTTGTGAAGACTGGTAGAGATGGGTGAAGGCTGCCAGCCTAGCCAGATAGAATTGTGCAGATAATTCTATCATTTGTAAATATGAATGTTGAACTTAAAACAATGTGGCAACAATGCCATCTGCTGTAAAGAAAGCTAAGTCAAGCATTTTTTGTTGGTCCTTTGAAATTAAAATTATTTCATCACATCATTTGATGTTTTACAATTCGGCTCCAGCCAAGCTAGATGAAGGCTTCCTGCCTATTGTTTTAAGGCTAATGTTAATGACCAGAATTTACATGTGGATT
The DNA here is from genome assembly GCF_019279795.1 of Protopterus annectens. Taxonomy (NCBI): domain Eukaryota; kingdom Metazoa; phylum Chordata; order Ceratodontiformes; family Protopteridae; genus Protopterus; species Protopterus annectens. Next base: position 1,030,144,485 of record NC_056728.1, read on the forward strand.
GTCCATTATTGCTCTAAGTGTAAAAGAATGTAAATGCAGTTTCTGTCAGCCTTGGAACACCAGGAAAGTGTGCAATGATATAATGTTTTATCAAAACTGCAGTTTCAATTTAAACAATAAGAAGCAGAGATTATTAAGCATTTTTGTCTTGAATATCCAACTCAGCACTGCCTTATGCTCTATGTAAGTAAGTTATTTTAGAAGTGTGTTTTCATATAGATAGCTAGAAGTTAGAAAGATTAGACTAAGTGTTTTTCTGTGATGTCAGAACTGTACTACTGATTTATTTTAAGTATTTCTGTGTGATCTCTGAACTCTTGACTAGCACTGTCTGTGTATGTAGTAGAAAGTATTGTCTTGTGGTTTTTAAAATCTTTTAATAGTGGCTGGTTTGTGTAGCGATAATTTAAGCTCATAAGAGTGCTTGCAAGCCTTTGATAAAATTGTACAAAGCCACTCTAATAGCTTTAGCCATGGGCTATACTACCAATTGGATAATAATATTGCACAGTAATAATTGGACACCTTTTTATGGGCCTTTGAGTAGCTGATAAATATTATTGAGTGGTGGCAGCTGGTACTACCGTAAAGTCTGGAAGAAAGGGGCACAGCTGGACAACCTGTGCCAGCCTTCCCCAGGAGTGTCTCCGTGGTTGTATAATCTCTTATCTCCAAGTGCAAGTGTGTGTGTGTCACCTACTTGGGCAGGGACATGAAGCACTGGTTGAACAGAAGGGGTGCTAGAGGTTTTAGCTTACCCACTTGGCTGAGATCTGGACCCTATAGCTGTGCCAGTGGGGATTCTTATTGGGGACCTGGGGAGCAAGGGAAGGACCAGCCCCAGACTGACTGTGATCTCTGTGTGCTCTTAAGGGAAATAGCACTTTACTGTGTGCATTTGTTATCCTTTACTCATATATGAGACACACTCTCTGGTGTTAGTGGTGAGGATTGAGGCTCCTTGATTGCTGGCCCAGGGCACTGACATCCAATATTAATTGGTGGCAGTGGTTGGGATATCGACCTCACATATTAATTGGTGGCAGTCGTTGGGATATTCACATCACATATTAATTGGTGGCAGTGGTTGGGATATCCTCACGTATTAATTGTTTGGCAGTAGTGGGAAAAAAAACATCACATATTAATTAGTTGGAAAATACTAACTGGCTTGTAGTGGTGTGGGTAGATTGAATCCTGTAGCTGGTGTACAATGAGCTTTGAAGGTGTTTTGTACTCTAAATCAGCCATGCAGAGAATACTCAGAGTTCAGATCACAATTGTTTTATTCCTTTTGTTAGCTTAGTTAGTCAGGGTGAGCAGGCAGCATGTCAGCAGAGGAGTATGGAAAGCTGACAAGGAGCCAGCTGGCGGAGATGTGCCAAGCTAGGGGACAGGTGCATGGAAACATGACTAAGGCAGACCTGATTGCAGCCTTGATTACAGCTGCATCAGAAAACAGCAACCAGGAGGACAATCAGACTGGCAGTGGATATATAATTCCCTCAGAGAATGGACAGCTCGACCTTTCTGCAGTTGACTTAAGAATCCAGCTAGAGCTAAAGAGACTTGAGTTGGAGGCCATGCATGTGGAATTAGAAACAAATGAGAGACTGCGACATTTGCAGGCTAAGGAGATTGAGAAACTGTTACATCTGCAAGCTGAGGAACAAGAGAGGCAGAGGCAGTATGAGAAGGAGATGCTGACTCTTCGGCAGAGTCATGGAGGTAATGGGGAAGGGAGTAACTGGAACCCAGAAGCACAACAGGTCAGTAAATGTCTTCCACAGTTTAAACAGGGGGATAGTTTTGATAGTTTTATTCATATATTTGAGAGGGTATGTAAAAAGAATAAAGTTGACCAAGGGCTCTGGGTACGGTTCCTGACCCCTCTTACTCCATGGTAAAGCTGAAACTGTTCTGTCCAAAATGTCTGATGTTGCATGTTTTGATTATATTGCTGTAAAGAAATGTCTTTTAGAACTGTTTAAGCTAACACCTGAAACATATAGGAAAATGTTTCGTGAGCATAGATGCAAGGCAGATGAAAGTGTGTTTGAATATGTTGCTGAGTTGAGCACTTATTTCCATAGATGGGTGAGTGGATGGCAGGTCACCACTTTTGAAGGGCTGGCAGACCTTTTGGTGAGGGAACAAGCCCTTAGTACTTTGCCTGAGGAAATGAGGATCTGGTTAGCTGATAGACAATGTGCTACTTCAGATGAGTTGGGGAAGAAGGGAGACCTATACCTGGCAAGCAGAGCAGCACTTCACAGGAACGGGACCCCCAGTGCTGCTCATGGGTCTAAAAGAACCCATACTGGGCAGCACAGACTGCCACAACAGAATCTGCCAATAGCAGGGGAAACCACTAGTCCAGGTACACATCCAGGAGCTAGGGTTAAATGTTATGAATGTAACCAGTGGGCCCATATGTCATACAGGTGTCCACGGAGGCAAGTTGGGGAACCAAAGGTGAGGAAGCCAGTAAGTGGGAAAGATAAAATGCCAATAGTAGGTTGTCTTGAGACAACATGGGTATGGAACTACCATCCTGCAGATGTCTTGACAGGGAAGGTGGTGGATGAGGCAGTACCATGTACTTATGCAGTTGCATGCAGTCAGGCTAGAAGACAAGCATGTGGGTCTGGTAGCTTGGGGGAGACACAGACAGACTGCATACTTGCACCCAGGACTGCTGAGCTGGTTACTTCAGGGAGGGAGCTACTCTGTAGCCATGAGAGTGAATGTGAGCAACAGCTACTTGTGGGTACTGATGTTGCCTTGGACAGAGTGACTGCAAGGTAGAGGTGAGTAGTAGTACCCAGGCTGACAGTGAGGCACCACTGTCAGAGGATGCCAGACTTCCTGTGGAAGGGGATCTGGGAAGGGTTACAAGGAGAGAGTTGAGACAGGCTTAGCTCTCAGGCCCTACATTGCAAGGCATGAGACAGGTAGCTAAGGATGCACCTGCTTCTCAAGGAAAGGGGGAATCTGTATACTGGGATAAAGGGTTACTATACAGAGTGTGGACCCCTGAGGGAGGGCTAGAAGGTGAGAGAGTGCAGCAGTTGGTAGTGCCTAGAGCCTACCATCTGGCACTTCTAGCCATAGCCCATGATATTCCCTTTGCAGTTCATATGGGCATAAAATATACAAAGAGGCATATTATGCAGAACTTCTATTGGCCTGGAATTTCCAGAGATGTAGCAGGGTACTGCAGGACCTGTGAGCAGTGCCAAAAGGTAGGCAAGGCAGGAGACAAGGTGAGAGCTCCTTTGATGCCTTTGCCTGTGATTGAGGAGCCATTTCAGAGGGTAGCTATGGATATTGTGGGTCCTCTGAGTACCCCAAGTTCCACAGGGAAAAAGTATATCCTAGTGGTAGTGGATTATGCTACACAATCCCCTGAGGCAGTGGCTTTGTCCTCCATAGAGGCAGAGAAGGTGGCAAATGCTTTGTTAGAGATTTTCAGCAGGGTAGGTTTCCCAAAAGAAATACTGACTGACAGAGGTGCCAATTTCATGTCAGACCTGCTGGCTTGTCTGTGGAAGTCCTGTGGGGTGAAGCACATGAAGACCACCCACTACCATCCCCAGACTAATAGTCTTGTTGAGAAGTTAAACTCTACAGTCAAGTCCATGCTATGGACATTTGCAGATCAATTTAAGAGGGAGTGGGACAAATATTTGCCCCATCTGTTGTTTGCTTACAGAGAGGTTCCCCAGGAATCCACAGGTTTTTAACCCTTTGAGTTGCTGTATGGGCATAGGGTGAGGATTCCTCTAGATTTAATTCGAGATGAGTGGGAAGGTGAGTGCTGTCTCACAAGGAGTCTGTTGTGGCATACGTCCTAAACCTCAGGACAAGGCTCAGGGAACTCATGGGCTTGACCCAGAAGAACCTGGCAGAAGCCCAACAACAGAAAAAGGTGTGGTATGACAGGAATGCTCAAGCTAGAGTGTATGCTGTGGGGCAGCAGGTAATGGTTCTCAGTCCTGTCAGACATAACAAGCTGCAAGCAACTTGGGAGGGTCCCTGCAAGATGGTAAGAAAGGTAAGTGATGTTAACTACATGGTGGAACTGCTAGGCAGAAGGCCGGGGCACAAATTGTACCATGTTAATATGATGAAACCTTAATATGATAGGGAGGCCCTTGTGCTGAGCATTTGTAGTGGATTGCAGGAGGAGTCTGAGTGAGATCTGGGGACTGATCTCCTCAGTGAGGCTCAGGCTGACACCTCCGTAGAAGGGGTAGCAATGTCCCAGCCACTATATCCTACCCAGGTTCAAGAAATCCGAGCAGTGTTGCAGGAATTTGGGGACATGTTCACTGGGAAACCAGGGTGCACACACCTAGTGCAGCACCAGGTGGACACAGGACCCCAAAAGCCTATTAGGCAGGCCCCTTATAGGGTGCCTGAGAGAGTCAGACAGTCCCTGAGGGAGGAGGTACAGGAGATGTTGGAACTGGGGGTGATTCAGGAGTCCAACAGTCCCTGGGCCTCCCCAGTGGTGCTGATGCCATAGAAAGATGGCAGCACCATGTTCTGTGTAGATTACAAGAAATTAAATAGTCACACGGATTTGGATGCTTACCCCATGCCTAGGACAGATGAGGCCCTAGAGCAGCTGGGTGGGGCTAAGTATCTTACAACCATTGATCTTACCAAGGGTTACTGGCAGGTGCCCTTGACTCCAAGTCAGCTTTTGTGACTCCTTTTGGCTTTAATGAGTTCACAAAGATGCCATTTGGGATGAAGAATGCCCCAGTGACTTTCCAGAGGCTGGTAGATAATATCCTAGCAGGAGCAGGAGGGTTTGTCCTTGCTTACCTAGATGATATCACCATCTACAGCCATTCCTGGCCAGAGCACCTTCAGCATGTCAGGGAGGTGCTGGGCAGACTACAGATGGCAGGGTTGACCATTAAGCCAAGCAAATGTCAGGTGGGTATGGCAGAGGTCTCCTACCTAGGACATAGAGTGGGGAGTGGTAAGATAAGGCTAGAACCTGCCAAAGTGGAGGCCATTCAGGCATGGCCTGCATCTGTTACTAAAAAGCAAGAGAGGGCATGTTTAGGGACAGCAGGGTACTACAGAAAGTTTGCCCCCAGTTATAGTACCATAACTGCTCCTCTCACAGACCTGACAAAGAAGAACAGGCCAAATAAGGTAGTGTGGACCCCAGCATGTGAGCAGGCATTCCAGAAGCTTAAAGAAGCTTTGGGAGGACACCCTGTTTTAGCCAGTCCAGCTTACAGCAAAGAATTTGATGTGCAGGTTGATGCTTCAAACCATGGGGTGGGGGCTGTACTTATCCAGATTTCTTCAGAGGGAGAAGAACACCCAGTGGTTTATCTCAGTTGTAGGCTCCAAACCAGAGAGGAATGCTATGCAGCTGTAGAAAAGGAATGTCTAGCCATAGTGTGGTCATTGCAGAAACTTCAGTCTTATCTGTATGGAAGGAAATTCACTGTTATGACAGATCACAACCCCCTAACATGGTTAAACAGAGCCAGTCAGCAAAATGCCAAGTTGCTAAGATGGAGCCTGGGGTTGCAAGCATATGATATGTCAGTGCAGCACCGCAGTGGGAGTAGCAATGCCAATGCAGATGGGCTCTCAAGACAAGGAATGGGGTGAGGTACACTCAGATAGAGCTGACCCTTTCAAGCGGTGTTTCTCAAGGGTCACTTGAAAAGCTAGCTTGAGTTCTTCGGGAGGGGTGAGAAATGTGAAGACTGTTAGAGATGGGTGAAGGCTGAGTGCCTAACCAGATAGAATTGTGCAGATAATTCTATCGTTTGTAAATATGAATGTTGAACTTAAAACAATGTGGCAACATTGCCATCTGCTGTAAAGAAAGCCAAGTCAAGCATTTATTGTTGATCCTTTGAAATTAAAATTATTTCATCACATCATTTGATGTTTTACAATTCGTCTCCAGCCGGGCTAGATGAAGGATTCCTGTCTATTGTTTTAAGGCTAAACTTAATGACCAGAATTTACATGTGGAATGTCCTTTATTGCTCTAAGTGTAAAAGAATGTAAATACAGTTTCTGTCAGCCTGGGACCACCAGGAAAGTGTGAAATGATATAATGTTTTATCAGAACTGCAGTTTAAATTTAAACAGTGAGAACCAGAGATTATTAAACATTTTTGTCTTGAACATCCAACTGAGCACTGCCTTATGCTCTATGTAAGTAAGTTATTTTAGAAGTGTGTTTTCTGGTAGATAGCTAGAAGTTAGAAAGATTAGACTAAGTGTGTTTCTGCGATGTCAAAACTGTACTACTGATTTATTTTAAGTATTTCTGTGTTCTCTGAACTCTTGACTAGCACTATCTGTGTATGTAGTAGAAAGTATTGTCTTGTGGTTTTAATTATTTATTATTAACTATTTTAAAACCTTTTAAATGTGGCTGGTTTGTGTAGAGATAATTTAAGCTCTTAAGCGTACTTGCATGCCTTTGGTAAAATTGTACAAAGCCACTCTAATAGCTTTAGCTGTGGGCTATACTACCAATTGGATAATAATATTGCACAGTAATAATTGGACACCCTTTTAAGGGCCTTTGAGTAGCTGATAAATATTAGTGGGTGGTGGCAACTGGTACTACCGTAAAGTCTGGGATAAAGGGGAACAGCTGGAGAACCTGTGCAAGCCTTCCCCAGGAGTGTCTGTGTGGTTGTATAAACTCTTATCTCTAAGTGCAACTGTGTGTGTGTCAGCTACTTTGGCAAGGACATGAAGCACTGCTTGGACAGAGAGGGTGCTAGAGGTTTTAGCATGTCCACTAGGCTGAGATCTGGACCCTATAGCTGTGCCAGTGGGGAGTCTTATTGGGGACCTGTGGAGCAAGGGAGCAACCAGCCTCGAACTGACTATGATACCTGTGTGCTCTTAAGGGAAACTGCTCTTTACTGTGTGTATTTGTTATCCTTTCCTCATATATGAGATGCCCTCTCTGGTGTTAGTGGTGAGGATTGAGGCTCCTTTATTGCTGGGCCAGGGCATGGGTGTTACACTCCTTATGAGCTGCTAACGTCAAATGGGTGCCTCCCCAAAGTGTCAGTCAATGCAGGCTGTAACAGTGTTTACACAAACGCACCCATGGTGTGTGAAGTAGGTGCAATAAAATGTTGAACTGAAGGCCATGCAACACAGTTTGTAAACAGCAGTGCTAACAATGTCACCACAGGCTCCCATACACTCTGTGAAGAGGCAGGCTATGCACAAAAAAATCAAACATCAAAAGCACAACCTGATATGCAACTGTGCCAAACCATGCATCATAAGCAATGGTCACAGCACTTACACCTGTATGTAAAGCATTCACCTTATCACCTGTGTTTCAGATACACACAACAAACTGTTACTTAGGTTGTAGAAGCATCGTTAAAACTGTGCTCACAAAATGGATCACAAACACAAAATTCATCACCGCTAAATTCACAGTTGTAATTTTACCTACCATTTGCTGATTTCACTTTCTATGCTGATGCATGATGCATATTCCTGCATTCTAATCGATAAACATGTAATTTTGAGAAATACATGCCTGAAAACAGTGGAATATGCATCTCAGTGCATCTGCTCAATGCACATCACTCAGTTCTGAGTACGGGTCTCATCATCTAAAGTTAAAACAAAAAATTATTTGCAAAGTATTCCTCATGTAGAAAGGATAAGCATTTCACAACACACTTTGTAGACTGTTGTTCTGAAGAACATCAGTTTAGCATAGTAGTCAGCTGATATTGTAACATTCAGATGTTAACAGCTATGAGCACAGATTTGAGGACATGAGATTCAAACCTACATCCAAACTCTAACCTTGAAGCTAATCTACCTATTTAACACATCTTAGTACAGATTGGAAGACAACAGATTCAAACCTACTGATGCAATCTACATCCAAACTCGAACCTTGAGGTTTACCTGCCTATCAAGCACAGCTTAATTGTAAAAGCATATTTTCCAAGCAGTGAAAAGAATTAATGATATGACATCATACTGATGGGGGATGATCTACTAAGAATCATCTTGGTTTAGGATTGCAGACTTTGAACATGTGCTGCTCATGTAGCTAAACTGTTTTCAAATTGCATTCATGTTAGCACTGTGCTCAGAGAATTTAACAGTAATTGAGATAATCCATTCCTCATACAGTGTGACAGTGTCTTGTAACATCCACCTTGTGTGAACAAACCCATACATGTTGCTGTGAATTATGGAAACAGAAAGGTATGTCTCGGAACCATTATCCCTTGAAATTTCACATCACTAGTTAAATATATACATCTTCTGTTCCCTTCCTTACAATTGTTTGAGTCGTCATCACAATCCCTCAGAATTACAGGTTGAGTCGGTTCTACTATTGACTTCAGTTTTTCATAACAAAACAGTCCTTCATAGCATGTTAAACAAAATACAATATTAACCTATTAAACTGTTTAGTCAAATGCAGTATTTATCAAGATGTACTGGTCCTGCTGTTATATGGCAGATCCCAATGGAACATTATGGATTATAGATTACAGATATATCAGTAGGAGTTCGATGAATAACTGAGTTATTCACAACAATGCTCAAATTATACATTAATATCAGTAAGTATAAAATGCTTTGTTTAAAGATGCTATGGGTATATGACATCAGTATAAAAGTTTAAGATATATGTGTCCACTTTCAAGCCTTGGACAGAGAGCACACAAAATGTACACATGCTGACCTACAGCCTTACTAGCTAAGCTAACACTTAGCACATGCTACTTATAAACAAACACTGTTGTTCAACAACTGATGTTATCGGGCCATTACAGATTAAGGCATAACCTGATAAATGAGTCATTAGCATGCACAACATAAACCTTAATATAGGTCTACTTCATTTGCCCTAACTTCCGTAATTTCATATTATAATGTTTAGTTTTGCTTTAATATTGCTTAATAAAATAAAAGTAAGTGGGGGGCTTCCCCCCACACCCCCCCCCTAACTATATATTCTAACTCCAGGGTCGCACTACAGTGGGGAAGGAGGCATATCCCATTTACTTGCCAATAATACTTGTCGGTCAAATGAAGTGTCGGTCAAATTAATTTTCGGTCAAATGAAATTTCGGTCAAATGGGGTCAGGCAAATGGGTGTCGCTGAATCAGAAGTCAGGGCAAATGAAGTAGATCCCTTAATATATAGTATTGCAATTATTTTTTTAAAAAACGATATGGGTGAAGTTAACCTAGGTAACAGGTTACCCTATGTGGTTTTGAAACTACAACATGCCACAATTTAGACATGCTGGTCAGCAGTTTTACAGGTCAAGATACCATTCAACTGGGCTTTCATTGTAAAAAACAGGTACTGCATGTGTTTCTTAGAAATAATGCAGTGAATGGCAGAATATGGAAAATGCATACAGTTTTAACACATCTCATAGTGAAGATATAAAAGCTATCAACACATAACTCAAAAATATGTTTAACCAATGGTACGAGCATTAATTATTATATTAAATAAATGTGCCTTTGTACTTGTGTAGGAAGAATGATGTAAATAAGTCATATACATGTTTGCCATCCACCCGGTAATGGTTCAATATGTTATACAGTGGGGCTATAATGGAAAACTATGGAATGCGCAGACATCCACAGCCTGGGATCTGTAGGCATCAGTGATGCACAAGGGCAGTGGTTATGTGAAATTATGTAATTATGTTTTAAAAGATATGTATATTTTTAAAGGACATAGTTACTTTTATTATTCAATTATTATATAAAATAGTGACATGGGTATCGATCACATAGTAAAAAGGGCAGTACGTTCAATGTCTACTGAATTATCCACACAAGTTAAATCACAAAGCAGGTAAAACACAGTTATAAAAACATCTATATGATATATATGGGTTGAATAGTGGGACTATAATGGAAGACTAAGAAATATGCAATCATCCACAACCTACATGCTATAGGCATCAGCATGCACATGGAGAGTGGCTGCATGAAATTATGTCTTTATATGTTTTAAAACATATGTACATCTTCAAAGGACACAGTTACAGTTATTATTGAATTATTATATAAAATAACAATATGAGTATCAAACCCATAGTCAACAGCACAGTACATACAAAGTTCACTGAATTATATCTGGGAGCTAATTCACAGAGCAGCTAAAACATGTTTATAAAAAATATATATGTTGTGTGTCCAATAAATATCTGTAAATCCATAGAAGTACTAAGGAATACATAGAATATTGAGCTACCTCTGCACCTCGTCAACCCTCCTTCAAAGGTCAGCTGCATCCGTATGATGCTGGTCATCATAGCAAAGACAAATCTGCACTCCAGTGTGGTAGATCCCCATCCGCTGTCAATGCTCCATCGCTATCTGGTTCTACATGTTGATCATAGTGAAATTCCTGGGCCTGGCTCTCATCCTCTGCTTTAATCCATCTTAGACCCTCAACATGTGGGTCATCTCTTCATCAGTCTAGTTGGGTGCACGGATATGTCTCAGCCTCCTCAGAGTCACCATCATGATTTTCAATTATTTGAAATCTGAAAAACACAAAAACAGCGAAATGCTTACTGAGGTATCACTCAGTTCACAGTTTTTAATGATCTGGTCAGTAAATGTATCAAAATCAATATTTGAATGTGGCGCTGATGCCATGCTCTAATATTATTGGAAGATAACAGGCAGGTGTCACTCATGGTACCATTTAGCAATCCCTATTGGGTGTTGACATGGTGCACTTAGTTGTTTTGGGGTATAACAGCAGTTTCTGCAGATGTGCATGAATGGTTTTCCAAAAACCTGAATTTTAATTAACCTCATTAGCTATGTATGGCACATAAAACTTGTGCACACAAGGTGCACTTTGATTCTGTGAGTCTGAGTGAGAGATGCATCGGCAACTGGTGACATTTCTGCAGTAGTAATTAGTACATCTGTTACAATGAATCATTTCAAAAGATTAAAGTCATGTTTAATCAAAATGTTAAATTTAACAGAAGTTGTTAAAAGTTCTTGGAGTCATGTTTTCTAGACATTTATGCATACAGGTGTTGTTCTTCTAAATATTTAGTTTCAGCCCCAAATGCAGTTGTACAGGCAGACTTCCACTGCAAATGAAGAACAGTATATGGAGAAGGATTTACAGATCATCCACAATTCTTATTGCTAATTCCTTGTACTCTTTGGTCAAACTACAGAAACCTATGCATTACAAAAGTATCTGTATTTAGTATGTGATGTTGAGATTACAGATATTTCTTAAATCATGTTTCCTAAAACAGTTTAAACATTTTCTGTTGCTGTTAATGGACATTTCTTCTATGTTGCTTCTTAACAGAGGTGTTGCCACTACTGTAACAATTTACCATGATTCTGACTGCCTACAGATCCTGAGGTATTCCAATGCATTCCATAATTGGTTTAATTGTTAATTGAGATGGTATTTTAATGTAAAATGCAAGCAGACTCTGATGGCATGATGCTGTTGTCATTGGACCTCCCTTCAAAATATATATAGAATTAGGGGTTTGAATTCCAGTGACAAACTGTTCCTGTATTACAAGTACAGATGTTGTATGAAGACATTGTTGATACTTTTTACATGTCATATTAGTATATTTTTTTTTTTTCAAATAATTTTTTATTGTTTTCAAAATAAATTCAATGCAAACAGAATAGAAATACAAAACATTCTAGGTTGAAAACCATGTGGATGAACCTGAATAAAGAATTACAAACAGTACTAGAATACAATTCTAAAATAAGAGGCATTAGGAGAAATATAAAGCTACTGGAGGCATTGAAGACCACTAAAAAGAAAAAAAAAAAAGATACATTATTTACAAAAACAAAAATAGAAACCCCATGCTACCTAAATGTATAAGAGCAGTATCAAAAGAGAGAATTAAAGAGGTAAGACGAAGAAAGATATAAACACCCCGTTGGGTAAAAATTAGTAGTGGAAGATAGATAGAACAAGAAATTGCAAAGGAATGTCACATATGAAATGAACAAGGTATTAGTCACCTAGAATTACATCTAATAGGCAATTCCATAGATTGGCGAAGTAGGCTTTCTTTCTAGGACCATTGATAATGAATTTTGAGCTGATATATATTTTAATGCCATCTCTTTGAAACCCTGCCATGACAATTTTGTGCGATCTATCCAGTTATAAGTGATGTAGAGTTTGATTAAAGAGCAGAGGGTGATGAGAATGTGAAGGTGAAGTTTAGGCATTTTGGAAAGGGGAATATTCAGTATGGCTGTTTGCCAAGAGAGAGTGGAGTTATAGTAACCCATCTTTTTTAGTCGCACTTTGAGAGAACACCATAGTTTATAGGAATGATTACAGTGCCACATAATATGAAGAAGATCTGCTCTCAAGCAAGGGCAACAAGAACAAGCAGCGGAGTTGTTAGGATTAAATTTGTTGAGTATTACAGGTGAATGATACGCATTGTTATTTAACATCAATTGGGTATATAATAATTTTTGAAGGGAGCAAGTTCAAGGGTGGTTTTATGGCTAAAAGTTTTTGATCTTCCGTAATGGGAGAACCTATATTGTCCCAGAAGGTGGAGAAAAGGCAATTATTATTATCTAATAATGGTTTAAGTATATTGTAAGAGGAAGAGACAGTTTTTGGGATTTAAAAGTGTAGAGATGATTTCAGATATTTTATTGATTCCCAAAGAATCAGGTGTAGTGTAGACAACTTGTGAGGAAATGGTTTCAATGAGTTGACGAAGAATAACTGTGTATTTGTTATTGGCCTTGAGGGATGCACGTAGTTCTGTGATCGATAGGGACTTATGTTTAAGGAGGTCCCAAACTGTAAAGTCCTTAATAAGGTCTGACTTAGAGAGATCAAACATATTGTTGTTAATTTTAAGATTTGGATTCAGGTGTAGTGGTTGTAGAAGGGGGAGAATGTTTTCAAGGTTAATGTCCTTGATCAATTTTTGAAATAACCTAATTTTATGCTTCAATAAGGGGAGTAATTTGGAGTCATAGAGAGAGGAATGGGAAAGAAATGGGATAGCTTTCGGGTTGATTTTGTTGGAGGTGACATGACGGTGCCATATCTTCAACCAGGCAGGAGTATGGCTGAGTGGATTAGGATCCATGTATGAAATGGACAATAACCTGTTTGAGCAGATAATCGTGTAATATAAATGAAAATTTGGAAGGCCCACTCCTCCTTTCTCTTTGGGGAGAGTAAGTTTAGAGTACGAGATCCTGACTCTCTTGGGAAACCAGAGAAATTTTGCGATGTTATTGTTAAATTTAAGGAAGAGATTATTTTATATCATTATATTGGTAGCATTAAATTGATAAAGAAGTCTCGGTAGAATATTCATCTTCACAATGGCTACTTTAGAAAGAAAAGCTAGATTAAGAAGTTTCCATCTTTGTAGGTCTTGGCAAATAGTAGCCCAGGATTTTAGTAAATTGTTTTGAAGAGCAGAGGCTTGGTTGTGTTCAAAATTAATGCCGAGATATTTGATACTATATGAGATATGAAAGGAGGATTCTGGGAAAAAAAAAGGTTTATGAGCGTCGGGGTTAATTGGGAGAATAAATGATTTTTTCTTATTAATTTGAAGGCTAGAGACACTAGAGAAGTTGTTAATTGCATTTATAATTTTTGGTAAGTCAGAATCGGGATACTGAAAGTATAAATTTAGATCATCGGCGAAGGCCGATAGGGCAACTTGTGTATTCAGAATTCTGGGGATGGTGTGGTGTGTATTCTGAACAATATATAAGAAGAAAGGTTCAATAAATATATTAAACAGGAAAGGAGAAAGTGGGCATCCTTGTCTTGTTCCATTAGTAATCATAATCGAGTTAGAGCTTTTTTTATTAATATATAAGGAAGTATAAGAGTTTGTATAAAGAATTCTGATCATATCTATAAAGGTTTTAGGGATATTGAAGTGAGTCATGGTGGAGAATAAGAAGACCCAGTTTACTCTGTCGAACGCTTTTGAGGCATCAAGAGTCAAGGCGTACAAAGGATTTTTATCTCTTTTAGTAAAATGTATTAGTGAGTCTAGAGTTAAAGTATTATCCCATGTATGTCTGTTGCTCATGAAACCAGCTTGATCCTGAGAAATTATATATGGCATTATCTGTTTGAGTCTGTTGGCCAGAACAGCTGCAAATATTTTAATATCTACATTGATAAGCGAGATGGGTCTGTAACTGTGAGGGTCTGTTTTGTCATGATTATTTTTTAAAATTAAAATCGTTTTAGATATATTCCAGTGCAGGTCGGTAATTCCATTTCTTATAATAAAGTTGAATATCTTAAGAAGAATAGGGGCGATCTTTAAGCTAAAGGTTTTAAGGAAGTTAGTGGTAAACCCATCTGGGCCAGGAGATTTGCCTAATTTGAGATTATTAATGACATTTTGAATCTCTTGAATATTAAACGGAGCGGATAATAAGGACACCTGATCTGAATTAAGGGAAGGGGCAGCAATTGAGTTGAGAAAGATTTCTATTTGGGGGTTTAAGGAATTTTGGTCGTTTTTGCTATAGATATCAGAATAAAGATCATGGAAAAGTTGAATTATTTCAGAATCAGATTTGTAAAGTTTATCCTTATATAGAAGGATAGAGATTTTGGCAGCACCATTGTTATTTTTAAGTATTCTAGCTAAAGTTCTCGAGGGAATTTGTGCCCATTCAGAATAAGTAGCAATAAGTCTTTGTTCGTGAAGGGAATAGTTATGAGAGTGTAAATCAAGTAATTCTTTACGTGTTGTTTTAATTAAATCTTCTAATTTTGAGTCAGGGTGTGTTCTCTGTTTTTTTTCAAGAGATGCCAGGGTAATGAGTAGGGCAGATTCTTTTTTACTGAGTTTTTTGAAGAATGAGGCTTTACTGATTAGAAATCCTCTTAGTTCTGCCTTGCACGCTGCCCATTGTTTATCTGGTGTTATGTTGGAATTTTCAAGATTAGAATAAAGGTCAGTGAGTGTATTGTTAATTTTGTTTAGAATCTCCTTGCTATGTAAAAGATTGTTATTAAGAGACCAGTTAGAGTAGGAAAAAGCAGTGCGCATAAAGATAGTTTTAAAGGAAATTCTTGCATGGTCAGAAAGGAATCTCGGTTCACTACTGAAAGTGTTGTTAAACTTAGAGAAAAATTGGAGACTAGAAAAAGTCAAGACGTGACCAAGATTTGTGGCAATTAGAGTAAAAGGTGTATAGATTGTCCTTAGTTAAGATGTTACTAAAAGCAATAGTGTCGATAAGGTAAAAGTCTGAAATAAGTTCTTCTAAAGCTACCGAGGCTTGAAAGTTATATGATAACGAGTTACTGGTGCGGTCTAAGTTAGGGTTGATTACAGCGTTCCAATCACCACCTATTATATAGAGATAGTTTGGAAACGAACTGAGAATATTATAGATTTCAAGAATGAAGGTGTGTTGTTGAGAGCAAGGTCCATAAAGGTTAAGAAAAAGAACTGGATTAGTTGTGCCAGGGAGAGTAGAAGTAAAATAGCACCACCTGCCATGTTTGTCGGATTTGACTAGGTTTATGGAATCCTGAAATTGATTCTTAATTATGATGGCTACTCCCTTAGAGTTTGTACTATCCCCATCTGCTATAATGGTTCTAATCCATTTCTTGGAGGAAAATTTGTCCCAACTCTCTTTTGACAAGTGTGTCTCTTGTAGGAAGCATATATTGGCCTGAGATTTGAAGATAAGGTGAAGTAGTAAATTTCTTTTGGCAGGATTTTGTAGTCCTTTGACATTCCAGCTATCAATGGTCCAGCTCATGGAGACAGACTAATAGGTTGAATTAGTGAAGCAAACTTGAGTTGAGAGATAGTTAAGTAAACAGAGTGTGATATAGAAAGCTGAGAATATATTATACAAAGCTTAAACAGGGTGAGGTGCGAATATAAGAGCAAAGGTACAGAATTTGAGACAAAATAAAGTATATCTGTAGAGGTAGCAAAATACTTCTTAACAAAACACTTCCTCTGATAGACCCCGGTGCCTAACCACCCCATCACCTTAGTAGAAGAAGTAAAAAAACATACATGCAAAAACCAAAACAAATCTATACATATATACAGAGTATTACTAATCCTGCAGATCGTCATCCTAGATCACTAGCATTACACTTAACAAGCAACCCTACAAGTCTAAAGTTAAATGTAAAGTGACGTGTGTTTGTGTTAGAAATGAAGAAGCCCACATTAATGATATGTTGACACGTCTGTTCAATTAAACAAGCTAAAAGAAGTCTAATTTTTCTTTCCTATCCTTAATAATAAAAAAAAAAAAAAAGAGAGAGACTCTAAGCAGAAACTATCAAAGTGTACATAAAAAGCATTAGTTATAGAATACATATCTTTAAATGTTACAATAAATCTGCACGTATATAACAACTATGAAACATAAAGCATTTTAACAATCACCTAAAATTATGCGAACCATGTAGCAAGTGTAACAGCTTAAGGTAATATTTGAACAATATTCAAGACTTACTTATAATATATGACTAAATACATTCTAAGTATAAATTTCACATACTCTGTACAAATTATCTGATCACGTGCTAAAACTACCAAAAACTAGCAACTTTATTTATCTTTATTCACCTAGTAGACAAAGATATTTCTTGCTTTCGAGGAATTAAGAAGGTAGTTGGAGAGAGAAATCAGATTTGATAACTTCTTTACCCCGAAGTGAAACCTGGGATTTTTCTATTATCAAATGAATTGACACAAACAGTATGAATGATCTCCCTTCATCAGAATAAATATAATAGTCCCACAGCAACAATTATGGCATCTTATATTTAATATATGACAGCCCGTTATAAATGACAAGCGTCTGAAGCACATAAACACATGTATTTAAGCTCTAGGAGCAAGAGATTGCATTAATCATTAATTTGCTCCCTCACATTTTATATGACATGAAAAAACCAGGTTTCCCAAATCCTTGTAGAAATACCATGTTAGTTTGGGGAGAAATTAATAGTTTTAGACCTCTTCCCCATCTTGCTCATTTCTTAATTACTCTTCCAAGTGACCTACCTTCCCCTTGCTCTTGATTTTCTCCACTGACCTTACAGATCTATTACACAAGTTTAATCTGGTCAAGAACTGGACCCATAGACCACAAACATGGCCAGAAATGAAATCTAAACAGAGATCTATGGCAGAAACACAAAATGATTTCACATGCTGTAATGCTTTGCCATCAGTCTCGCACCAGAACTTGAAAGCATGGTGTTTTAGTGAGCAATTCTGGCAGACTAAAAGCCATGTCAGTGGGCTGTATTGCTTGTAAATGATTTGCTTGGTAAATATAAAAAAGCTAACAGGAGTCTAATGCAGTGCACTAGGTGTAAATAAGTGTAGAACTGTCATAATTTTCTTTCCCATTGTCACGGTGAGTTACATCCAGCTTGTTTACCTCTAAACATAAACGCAGAGTGATGTTGATGCCTGCCGTAGTATCTAAGCCATATTCTGTCTCTAATAGCCTTCGTAGCCGTTCCGGTTGCAGAAGCACCCCACAGCTCGAACGCCCGTGTTTGCAGAGGAGCAAAGACAAAATATAGCTTGCTTGTGGAGAGAGACCAAACAATCCTCGCATTAGCAAGAGCGTAGTGCGTGCGAACCCGGAAGCGTTACCTGCTAAGAGGTCCCAGTTGTAAACAGCAACCACCAGGATTGTTCCCAACGAGCGCGCCTTAACTAAAGAGAAGAAATCTAATATACGTGACTTAAATTTATAAGATTATAGGACTATGACATCCTAGAACCGGCAAGACAATGCAACATTTCTGAAGAACGGATTTGCAAGTCAAACAGCAGGTAAGCACAGCGAAACTATGCCAAACCTTTTACTATACCGAGGCACATAGACATATTATTCAGCTGGAGATTCATTAAAAGCCTTGATAAAGGCTGATTTCGCCTCCGCTTGTGTGGTAGCTGTATATTTAACTTCCTTGTTGTAAAATGTTAGTGTATTGGGATATCGCATCTGAAACCTTATGTTCCTTTGAATGAGAAACGAGCAGAACGGAGCCATTTTTCGTCTATTTTCTTTGATGACAAGAGGGAAGTCTTGGGAAAAAGTAATTTTATGATTTTTCCACATGAAAGGGTTGTGTTTTCTTGCAGACGATAGGATCTGTTGTGTAATCTGATAATTGAGAAGTTTAGTGTACACTTGACGGGGCATAAGTGTGTCTTGGCGCTTACGGAGTGCACGATGAGCTCTTTCAATGATTATTTCAGGCTTGTCACCATCCAGCTGTAGAAGGGCTTCAAATATTTGTTTTGTGATAGAAAGTAAGCCCTGATTATCATAGTTCTCAGGTAGACCCCTTATCAGGATGTTGTTTCTCCGGCTTCTTGCTTCTAGATCAGTTAATTTCAGTTGTAGTTCTTTTATGGCAACAGATTTGGTAGATAACTCATCAGAAAGTGATTGTATTAGATGTTCATTTGACTGTGTTTTAAGTTCAAGTGTGTCCACTCTATCAACAATTTGATTAATAGACTTTCCTATATTAGAGAGTTGTTCAGAAGTTTTGTATAGCTGACTGTATGGGAAGTAGGGCCTGTTTTAATTCCTCCATATGAAAACTGGTATCATCGTTAGAATTAAGATTATGTTTGCTAGGTTCAGATTGCTGTTTGTTAGTTTTTTGCCTTTTTGAAATGTTCTCCTTTTCTGGTGAAAAAATTGCTGAAGATTTGGCTTTTGTTGTTTGTGTTTCCATAATAACAGGATCACTTGAAGATTTCAGTTGCCTGGCCATGTGGTCTTCGGAGTGGTAAAAACTGTATTCCGGCCTTGTCAGTCTCTGTGAGTATGATGCTTTTGAAAAGAAATCTAGATTTTGTGACTTAGTTTTAGCTTTTTATAGATCAGGAGTGCTGTAGAGTCCAAACAGATCAACAATAAAAGATTTGTCCTTATTTCTGAGAGCTTCCCGTAGCTTTAGAAGGATAATAAGCTTGCTAATTGTAAATTAAAGTAAGGAGCTCTGTGTAGATGCAGTTCACTAGCCGACCACCATTTTGGAATCCTCATATTAGTATATTTTACAGACAGTATTATACAAATCTTTGCATTACATAGAAGTGCATAGTGCTTATTTTGGCATATGCTATTCACAGAATCAAATGCATAAAAGTACTCAGCCATGATTATTATCGTGTGCATATCAATATTTTTCAGATGGCCAACCATCCTAGGGGTGACAAACTTGAATTGGGTTAGGAAGGAACTCTGCTTCACATGGATGAGGAGCCTGTTACAGAGAAGGGGTAGTCCCTGGGATACATACGTGTATCTCCATTATTGCAGGTAAGGTTTAAGTCTTTAGAATTGGTAACTCTGGTGCTGTTTGTTTTGCAGATATGCAGGAGGTCCATCAGAGTGGTGTCTGACAAAGCCTTGTATGCCAGGCATAGATCTTCCCTTAACAGTCTGTAGGAACCAGAATACATGAATAGGGCCTTGAGATTATCTACATAGGACATGTTATTTATACCCTGTATTCTTTTAGTGAGGAACCTCTGTGGATGTTGCAATTGTTGGATATGCCTGGTAAGGTACATACCAAATGAGGCATTGTATTCAATGATAGGTCTGATGAATGATGAATACAGTGGAGCAATGAATTCTTTGGACCTAGATGACACACCTTTATTTATACGTTGCACTACATAGAATGATTTCCTCACTACTGTAGACATGTGATGGTCAAAGTCTAGCCTACTGTCTATGTCTGTCTCCAAGTCCTTGACTACTGGGTCATCTCTTGAGTGTGTTGTCGGTATGATAGTGTACAGGGGTGAATGACTTCCCGAAGGATACTATTATGTTTTCTTGGCATTTAGTTTTAGTCCTTGGTTCTGGCACCAATTGTTTCTTTGTGTCAACCCTTCCTGGGGAAGATTAGTGCTAGTAGGTGATTAAAGACAGCTCCTAATTTGTAATCATCTGAAAATTTAGTCAGCCAGAGGCCACTGATGTTGACATTGACTTCAGAGAAGTAAACGATAAACAGGATCAGTCCCAGGGAAATTGGCTTAGTTCCAAGTGGGACTTTCCCGGTAAACAAATGTTAAGTAAAAATAAATAAATAAATCTCTGAGGGAATCTGCTTGTGACTGGCCTCTTTGTACAGGTGGACTCCCCAGTTTTAACTTCCAGGATCCTGTCTGTGAGTCAGCTGGCTATCTACCGGGTGACATAAGCGTTTGTACCTAACCTCTTAAGTTTGTCAACCATGTCCAAGTAAGGGATTGTGTCAAGTGCCTTGGCCAGGTCAAGGTAGGCAGTGTGAATCATTTTGCCCTCATCCATTGCTTTAGTGACCTTCTCAAAGAAGTCCTCCAGGTTGAGTACTCATGACCTGCCTTTTATAAAACCAGATTGGGTTGGGTCTAAGGTCTGGAGGTTTCCTATGCCATAATTGATCATGTCCATGACAATTCTTTCCATGGCTTTGCATATGAGACTAGTGAGACTTATAGGTCTGTAGTTTCCAGGGTATATAGATGGCCCACCTTTGTGTAGAGGGACGACTGTTACAGTTCTACATTCATGAGGCATGAAGCCTGTTTCGATGCTACAATTAAACAGCAATTCCAGAGGGCCTGATAGATCATTTTTCATGCTATTTAGAAGTCATCATGAGATATTGTCTGGGCCCACTGATGCAGTGTTCTGGGCCTTAGAAACAGAATTAAGGTCTTTTTCCCTAGTAATAGCAGGGGGAGTTATATTTGATGGTATTTCCTGAGGGAAGGTTGATGGGGAGAGGGGTAAAGTTGGAGGTGAATTTGATAGCCAGTATGTTTGCCATGTCTTAAGGCTCCATATGGGTGGCTCCATTTACAATGATCTCTGCACACAATTGTGTATCATCTTTGAAGTTGTTGACATAGCTTAAGAATGCCTTGCGGTTGTCCTTGACCTGGGATGCCAAATTTACCTCAAATTTGGCTTTGATAGACAATATTTGTGTTCTGAGTTGTTTGTTTGTTTGATGAGTGTTTTTTATCCTGCTGGGTAATGCACCTCCTAATTTTTACCATGACTTTCTTCCTTCTATTGATGTGATTCCACCAGGGTGGCTTCTGTTTTGAATTAGTTCTGTACTTCTTTTTGGTGTTTACAGCTGCCTCTATATGGCTATTAACATGCTTGTATAGGGTTTCAGTGAACAGCTCTCCATAGGCAGCAGTGTTTTCAGGGTTTGTGGGGGGTTTGCAGTTTTGCTAGGTTATCATTTAGTAGTCTGAAGTTAGCCTGAGAGTAGTTCCTGAATATTCCAGGGCAAGCTGGAAATCCAGGTTTTAGGAGACCATGGTCTGGTCTGACCTTACCAGAGAAGACATTACACTAGAGGGTGTGCAGCACTTTCCCGTATTAGTGAGGACCATATCCAGTATGATTGCACCCTTTTCTGGTATATTGACAATCTGATCCAGGGAGTCTGTGTTTAGAAAATCCAAGAATCTCTGTACCTACAAATTTGGTGTTGTGTATGATTCCCAGTTAATAGTCATGTAATTAAAGTCACCCATAAATATTGCATTGGGTAAGATGGTTAGTGTTTGGTATCAGTTTCTAATACATGGTATGGGTTTCCTGGGTTATAGAGGGGGCCTATAGCTTGCAAGGAACTGGTATTGGATTTTGCCTGTGATGATTTGAACATGAAGACGCTCAAGTGCATTGTCCTGTTTGACCAGCCTTGAGGTATGTTTATTTTGATGTAAACCAAGACACCACCACCTTTAGTCCCTGTCTGTGTAGTAGCTGGACTAAATGTTTGGAAGGCATTATAACCTTGCACTGTTAGTGTGCTTTCCATGACATTAAACCAAGTCTCAGTGACCACACAGATGTCAGTATCTTCTAGGGTGAAGAAAACTTCTGGAGAGCAGAGTTTCTTGTTTAGACTCCTATCATTGAGCAGCAAAGCCTTTAGATTTTCTTGGTTTTGATTTTCTGTGTTGGATGTACTTTCTTTCATTTTGGCATTGGATAAAAAAGACACTATGGGAGCTTATATTTGAAAGCCTAGAGGGAGAGATGCAGACTACCCTTAGCAAAGCAGTATGGTCTGTTGATCATCTCCTTCCATGCTGACAAATATTGCACCCCCTTAGAATGACACCATAAATTAAGCCAATTATTAAAGTCAGTCAGTCAAGTTTTGTTTATATTGTGGCATCATCTTTGTAGAAGGCAAAATGCTGCTCAATAATAGTCTCATACCAGCCTGGTGCACATATTACGAGAGCTCCATGATGTCTTCCCTTCATGTAGTCTAGGGAAGTGCATCTCAGGTCAGTTACACCTACATGGACTATGGGTCTATATCAGCTTATTGAAATCTGATAATATAGAACACTAATTGATTGACCACAAAAGAACGAACAACCAAAATAGCGAAGACATGGAACAGTGATTTTTTTTCCCCAGGGAAAAAAAATTGCTAGGCCATTGTCAGGAGTTTGCCATTTCCTCCACTGTGGTGTGACCTCAGATATTTAAGTAGGGGGGTATGTTGTGTTTTTTTTGTTTTTTTTTTGCAGAACAGTGATTTTCTTCCCTGGTACAAAAAATCGCTGTTCCATGTCTTCGCTATTTTGGTTGTTCGACCTTTTGTGGTCGATCAACTAGCGTTTGATGTTATCAGCTTTTGATAAGCTGATATAGACCCATGGACTATGACTGCGTCATAATGGTACTTGTGGTCCACTAATCTGAGTCCATGCGTAATGTGGTGGATCTTAGCCCCATGAAAAGCATCTGCTGTGACTTTCTCCTTACTTAGTCTGTTGAGAGGATCATCATTGTGTCTCACAATGGAGTCTCAAATGACTAGAATGTTGGATTCTGTGGTGGCATGCATTATGGGCTTAGAAATAGAGGCTATATGAGATGTAGCTGTATGTGTTGATGCACGTGTTGTTTTGAAAGAGTGCGTTCAGGGATGCTGAGGGTATTTGTTATGTGTACTTCATCTAGGAGGTCCTTGCGGTTTAGGTTTGGTTACGTTTAAATGTCTCGGCATATGTGGGTCTATTTATATGTTTTGAATTGGGTGTTATGGGTGCAGCATGTGCACTACTGACAATGTTATTGACATTAGGAGTGCTTTTATGTGAGTGCTTTGCCTCCAGTGACATTGTGTAAATACATCTCTCACATACCATATCAATTTGTTTGAGAATTAGCTGGTTGTTAGTAAACATGAAACAATTTCTACTTTGCCTCAGGATGCCCATACCAACCAAGCTGATAACTGAGAGAGTGGGAAAGTTCATACCCATGACAACAGAACCTTTTTTATTGATTAGAATGTTGGAGTGAGACTATAAAGTAATGTTAAGAGTATCCAGTTTGCAATTCTGGGGGTAGTGCTTGTCTTTGAAAACTAGTTGTCCTATGTACAGCTTGGTATTGGTGAAATTTCAATGGTGATTTTACAGGAAAAAATGTCAACTCAAAGTGTCTGTAGCTATACAGGGCACTGCCAAACACTATAGGGGAAAAATAAGTAGAGTCTATTGATTTATGTATAAAGTATTTTGGCAGATATTCTGACGTTAGAAGCAAATCAAGCAGTACTTACTGAAAATAAAGAATTAGCTTGCCAAGAATGATAAAAACTGAGTGACTACTGCATGACTAGTACTAGTGTTGGTCTCACCACAGCTTCAGTCTGCTGGGATACAATGCTCCTTTGCTACTTCTCTCGCCAGAAGCAAAACAGCAGCAGCTTTCCCAAGATGCAAAGCAGGCCACAGCCTGTTTAATGATCCACAGTCTTATCCCAGATGATGTAAGGGTGAGTAGGTTTCTTGTAGTCTTTTCCTGGTATATGCCTTGAACAGCAACCAGACCAATCAAGAAGATCAAGCACAGACACACACTTCCGAACCAGAAGACTCAGGAGTCTATACACTCTGCTTCTTCTCTCACCGGGATCAAAATATAAGAGCAAATTTCAAACTGGCAACCACAATGCAGTTATTAGGCTTTACAATGACCAGAAGTCTCTAGGAAATAATGTCCCTATGATCCTTCTCTCACCAGGGTCAAAACAGTAGCACTCATTCCAAGATGACCACTGAAAGGAAGAATGTGGACTCTCCAGTAATTGGTGGTCTTGAAGTCGATGTTGCAGATTTTAAAGGCAAGATGGAAAAATGGGTTAATATCTTAAGAGCTGCAGTGTGCACTATGTAGTTAGGTATGAAAGAGGGGGTAACCTAAGCTTTAGCTATCTAAGTAAGTAGCCACTAATTTTAAAAGAGCAAATTAGATTGGGAGGGGTGAGCACTTATAGTCTAGTTCTATGGAATATAGTTGAATAGGGAATACATTTAAATAGTTGAAGGGGAGTGATGTCACAAAATGATAAATCTGTGCTTACTCATGATAGTCAATGAAAGAGGAGAGGGTAGGAGATATGTGGCCAAATTAACATAATGAGCAAGCAATTAGGAAGACAGTTGAGTTTAAAAACACAACAACACCAGGGTGAGATGGTGGAGAAAAACTTAATTTCAGTCTGACTCAGAAGAGACTCAGCTCTACTCTCTTTCTTATTTTAAGTATGCAATTAAAACCAGAGTATAAGTAAAACACAGTGTAAAGAAAATTAATCACAATGTACAAAACAGAGGAAAGCATTAACACAAAACAAAATACAAAAAAGCAAAAACAGACTAACCTTTCCCTCAAAGCAAGTTGTGGCAGAGTTTGGGTGAGCTTTTCTAGATCTTGGTAAATCTGAGTTACAGGCAGAGCAGTGCAAACAGTAATTGCAATATTTATTGCATTGATATTCACAGGTGCATCTACTGTGGGCCTACAGCAAGGAACAGCAGGTGACTGTCTCTATACTGTTGCTGTGCACATTACCTTGTTAGTGCCACACCTCATTTAATGACACTGTTGATTACTGTTATATTGTTAATATGTTTCCATAACATTGAACACCACAGGTACATCCAGTGGAGGGGCAAGCCACACATTATCAAGTGCAGAAAGATGCTACAGTGACATTGTTAGAGCTCTCAGCAATGTTTAGCACATGTGATGACTGACATCTTTGTCAATATTTATCAATACAGGCCCTTCTGCTGTACAGTTGCATCTTCCATCACATGAATATTTGCAGCACATATTACTGTTTTACATATGTGATGTTATCAGCATTCATTTTGATAACTACATGACTATGCTGCCTTTCTCTTTACTTTTCCACTGCATGATCCACAGTACAAACCACAATCTCCACAGAGCAGGAGTCCTCAAGTGCATATATGAATAGTATTTGTATGTCACACATTCAGTATTTTTTTTAAGTGTGTTCACCTCGTTAATGGTGTGAATGATGTAATCCTTAACATCTTTTTTTACCTACACTAGTTGAAGTTCAGCACATTGGATCAACAACATCCCATGAGTGTAGGTCGGGTGTGTTGCTATGTTTTATGCATCACATATGTCATTTATGCTGGCCCTTTTAATAGATCATATAGTTATGGTATGTACATTCTACAAAACATACATAGATAGACTGTCAGTAAAGTCTGTAGTATTTGTAACATTGCTGTGAAATATATATGACAATCGTCTTTTATATTCATCATGTACTGTAGACACATTGTTCTGATCTATATCTTTGTATCTTGTAGCACATCAACTGTCTTTATCATCCAGCAGCCAGCCAGTGACTATGATTTTGTTCATGATGTGTCTCAGCACAATAGCATGGCCTCTGCCACAGAGAACCTTGAGTTGTTTGGAGAGTCCATCCGTGAAGTTGATATGGATGTTGCACCAGATGTATTTTCCGATGTAAAGGTACAGTTGTTGATGCATTCAGAGGATGATGACACGGTGGATGTTGCAGAGGGTGAGGCCTTTGATCGACAAAACAGAGATGGGAGCACTGCTGATGGCAGAGCCATACAGCAACCTGCCACATGGCGTCACCATAGATGTAGGCAAGCAGAAGATGGACATGGCCAAGTGTCAGAGGGTGTCTGCCTCCTGCTGTAGACAAATGAATGGGCACAGCTATGTCATCATTCAGATGTCTGTGCACTTGCCCATGCCACAGATTGTGTGCCACACCAGCAACATCTCATACATTAAGGACAGGAGCACAGAAATGGGGAGATTATGACTGTATTGTCCACTCAAAATGACAGTTTGCTAGCTGTGGCATAGTCAGTGGAAACCCGGGCATCTATGATACTGTAGCAGTGTCATACTACAAACAGGATTTTGCATTCCATGACTATGCACAACAGATTGAACCTGTGAGAGGCAGCCACCTGTCCACAGAACCACCACTGACCAGCAGGAATTCCTGTCCATAGTCCAACCTGCACAGATGTCAACTGCTGGCAGATCTGCTTAAGTGCTACCAGTCACAAGGACATCATCTTGCAGTCATGTTCCTTCATCTGCATCTTCATCATAGCCCCATCCATCTCCTCTGTTGAGCAATCAGGGCAGGATGTGCCTGAATGTGGTCATGGTAGAGCAGACCATGGTGTTAATCATCCAAGAGATCAACTAAGACCGAATTAGTGTGTGCCCAACAGTGTAGAATACATAGCTGTCTCATATTATTTCAATACCACTGCATGGTGATATGTGTTTCTGAAATAAAAAATGTCTGCATGATGGCATATGTGATTTCTCTTTTTTGATGTTATGTTATTGTAGAGATATGTAAGTTCTGCACTGATGTGTCACTTATTGTTTAACACACAGTTGTAAAGCAGAGTGCATATGCATACCTGTATTGGTTGTGTCCTTAGCTGATGTTTTATTTTTGACACATTTGCATATGTTCTTGTTGGAGTATGTTATGCTCATGTTTTGTGTGCATCTACTAGGTACTTGCTATTAGATGCAGTCAGTGTTGATGTGGGGCAAAATCAGAACATCAGTGGTCAATCTGTATACTCCTGTACATGTGGCTTGTCATGACATAGATGTCTGGATCAGACACTGCCATGTAGCCTGGGCCGCACTTGTAGTCACACTCTGTGCTGCCTACGTCTATGACTTCTGTCTCCTATGTCATTCTGCTCCTCTTCCGATACCTGTGGTATAACCTCTTCAGACATTTGCATTTCATGGGGTAGTTCACCCACACCTGCAGCTGGAAGACTGCCATGTGCTCAGGTTAGCATATTGTGCCGCAAGGAATACACCATTATCACCTGTGCTGCTTTCTCAGGATTGTATTGTAGAGCACTCTGGATGTGTCCAGACATCTGAACCTAGTTTTAACACACCAAACACTCACTCTATGGTGTTTCTGGTTGTTGTGTGTTCTCAGTTGTAGGCCTCCTGTGCAGAGTTGGATGGTTCATAGTACGGAGTCATTACTCACTGCTCAAGAGGATAACCGCAGTCATCTGTTGTGAAGAATAAAAACACTTTTGTTCAGACTGCATATTGTTGAGAGGGGGATCCTTAACTTACATCCTAGCTATGTTCCTGTACTTACATGGAACCAATCTGTTAAGAATTTCACTTTGTTGGAATGCAGCCCTGAGTCTGCTTTCTCTACAAATGGCAGCTTCATGGACACTTCCAGGGTGTCTTGCCATGATGTTTGTTAGGTTGTCATCTGCTGCACACCCAACTTGGCATTTGATGCATGGCCAGCCCTTTACGTTTATGTATCGGTCTGTTTCGGGATGCACTGATATCTTGATAGGTATGTGTGTGCAATCTATTGCACCGAGTACATGAGGAAAGTTTGCAGTGCTGTAGAACTGGTGCATTACATTTCTCTGCTCTATGGCTGTGGATGGAAAGTGTATGTAGTCATCCACCTTGCTGTACATTGCATCCAGAAATTTTGAAAATATATGACTAGCAGCTGTATATGATACTCCCACAGCATCCCCATGTGTCTATGGAATGCCCCAGATGCAAGTACACCCAAACTGAGACACACTTTAGTTTCAAGAGGTATGGGATTCCCTCACAGGGTCTGTTTAGACATGTGTGTGGCACACATATTACAGATAGCCTGTACCATTTTTCTGTCTAGCCAGTAGCTATCAATTATTTCCTGGTCTGACAACTGGTTTAGTTGCAGCCTTGACCTGACTGTAGCTGGCGACCATCTAAGATGCACAGCCATATCCTCATGTATGACTTGCATGACTTGGGCAGCACAGTGGTGCAGCGGTTAATGTTGTCACCTCACAGCAAGAGGTTCTCCGGTTCGATTCTCAGTTGGGGTGCCTTCTGTGTGGAGTTTGCATGTTCTCCCTGTGTTCGCGTGGGTTTCCTCCGGGTACTCCGGTTTCCTCCCACATTCCAAAGATATGCATCTGGAGTGTTTCTCCCCGGGCCTCCACTGAAAACAGGCTCTGTGGAACCTAGTCAGACATTCCTGGTCAACAAATGTTAAATAAATAAAATAAAATAAAAATCAATGTTGCCTGTTGCAGTATAGTAACAGCAGGCTGCATTGTTACATGGCTTATTTTCAGTTTTGCCACAGATGTTACTGTAATCCATAGTATTCTTGTGAATTTATCGAGGTCTCTGATTTTTGATGAATGTACTGAGAATTTCAAAAATGGAGTTGGCATAACTGTTTGTCACATTTGAGCTGCATTGTGTAAACATGGTGTGTTTTGGAGTCACACTTTTGTGAGTGGAATTTCTAATTAGCTGTACGGTCTGCAAATAGCTTCTGCAAATGTTATGGAATGTAGCCCATAATTTTTTAATTTATTCTCCTAAAGAACGGTTGGCATGGGGCCTGCCATGTTATTGTGATCTTGTTTATTGCTTTCATGTCTCCTTTCAAGAATCTGTTTTCAGTGTCCCTTTGTATGAGTCATGCTAAACATATGAAAGTGGTGCTGTCTTCCCTCTCATTAATATATAATGGCAATAGTGTAAGTCACAGAATTTGTGCCTGCCTTCTGTAGCAGGATTGTCTGCATACTTTTCTTCTACCAAATTAAACATTTCTTTCAGAGCGTTTTAAGTTATTTGCAGCAGTTACATGGCTCCAACCAGTGTGTGCGTGTGTGTGTGTGTGTGTGTGTGTGTGTGTGTGTGTGTGTGTGTGTGTGTGTGTGTCTGTGTGTGTTTTCACTGCCCATATATATATTATTTTCTAATAGCATATTTAATTTTCCCTGACACTGCATAAATTGTGCTGAATTATACATATTTTTATTGTTTTGTTTTCTCTAGTTACATACTACAGGCAGAGTTTGAAAATGGTCTACTGAATTCAGTGCTCTATCCACATCAATGAATGAATGAATGAATATATGCATACCTGCATAATAATTAATTTGTTATATTTCAGCATACTAAGAATTCATGAAAACCGTAATCGTTCAGCATTACAGACTAGTATTTCTCTGAGCTTGTGAAAGATCAAAGCACTACTTTCTATAAAACTGTTGTGGTTGCAGAAAGGAGTACCTCTTACAAGTGAATTACTGTAAAAAACAACTCACTAATAGGGTTGCCACCTTTTTTAAGTGTCCAAAGTATGACATTCTTAGAGAAACTTGAGATTTTGCAGGACAAGCGTGCCATCTTATTACCAGAATAAAGACTGTGGGATGCAATGTTGGCAGTTTATACTACTTTAAATGATGATTTAAGTGTAGTATCACACTTTTTGTGACATTTAGGGAAAAGTCAGAAAACAAGATATTAAATTCCCCTCTTGCATACCTCCCAGAAGAAAACTGCCCAAATCAGGACTTCCCCATTGAAATATGGGCAGTTGATAACCTTATCAACTATGTGTAATGGAAAACGGTTTCACAACACTCCACTTTTTTTAATAGCAGCTGTTGACATCAGTAGGACTAATAGCCTATGTAAAATTGTAGGCAGTACCTGCCAGGAAAATTACCGATTTCCCTGTGTCTGTGGTACATCTTGTAGACAGACAAATTCTTCTGCCATATCCCAGTTTAAAATGGTGGACTGATAACCAAACCATACTGGAACTATAGCTAAGGTTCAAGTCCATTTGTAGGAGATGATAATCTGCTCCTTTAAATGGAAGGCAACTATTTTTTGATCAGAACAAAAGACGTGTGATGTTTCCTTGTTCTTTTGCATCTGAAATCTTTGCTTGAAATACTTGTTTTTGTTCAGATTCAGATCTGTAGTTCCAGGCTTCACTGTCTATCTGAGGTGAGATGCTAGTTAGCTATGACAATTAAGGCACATTTGAATAGCTTTTAATGCCTTTGTAATTAGAAACAATGACCTCAGCATAGTGACTATACTTTCCTAGCCTACATAAGGAAACAGATGAGACAAACATGGGAAAGAAAATGCAAAATATCACAAATAGACAAACAAAACAAGCTCAGGCTTGAAACAAATGTAACACTTATTAAATGGTATTTCTCTTTATCTGACACTTTTTAGTTTTGTATTAAAGGGAAGGAAAATCACTTTAACAGTTTCAATGTTTCAAAGTCTCAATGCTTTTTGAAAGCTTGTATTTGTACAGACCCATTACAGAACTTGATACCTCTCTAGGCCGAAGATTAGATGAACTGAAATGTAATACTGGTTACAGGATATTGTAAAAAAATTAACAGGCAAACCAACGTGTTCCTGCACAAGAAGCAGTCACTTTAATACGATAAAATCACCAGACACTTAGCACTTTCGTCTTTTACAATCCAGGCTGAATGAGTCAAGTTTATGGAAAAGCATCGCAGAAATTTATTAGATATATTCTTGAAAGGAAGAGGAAATGAATGAATGGAGATATCTAGGGATCGTTTGCTGCAATCTTGATTTACAAGGATGAAAGGCTAAATTGTCATTGGTTAGGGTGTTGTTGATAGCAGTACTGAGTAATTGTTTAAAACTGATCATCTTGGAAGAGGTTGTAAAAGGTTGGCTGGAAGCAAGAATGTTATTAGATTGGAGGATATCTGAACTGCCAAAGGCAGAGGATGGAAGGAAGCCTGTTCTTAAGGCCTTATTGTCTCATTTATTACAAGAATGAGATAGTGAATCTTTATTAATTTGTACTTTGTTGATTTAGATATGCTAAAGCAAATTTAAAGGTTGCAGATAGGTATTGTATGTTTGAGCATAAACATTGCAAGGTATGCATTTGTTCCATAAATTCCTGAATTATCAGTTAAAAGGCATGCAGATGCAAAATAAGCTCAAACAAGTCAAAGTGACAGACATAAATATACTAAATAAATGGAAACATTTTCATCATATGAAATTTCAGTAAGCAACCTCCTTTATCTAGGACGTGTGCAGGTCGCTAAAAATTCTTCTATCAAGACTAAACAAAGCTGCACGGACTTTCTGACAAATGCCAACAGTACCACATTATCTTGTTATCATATCTGTTTAAATTTTAATCAGGAATTTTCAGTTTTGGAAAAACAAGGGAAAAAAAAGTAGATCTGTAGATCCCTGAGGTAAACAAATCAGAATTTCCCAAAAGACTGATCCATTCTCGTTAGTAATGTAACGCACAACACTGACTATATTTGAGATTGTAACCTGTCTTTTTAAGGGCCAAAATAAGGCATGAATTCACTGCACTGAAAAGTTTATACTGTGGTATGTATAATTTCACAATTGACGTTGTTCTTTTAGAGACTGAACAATGCAGATGTATACAATAGTTGCCTTTTTAGCTGATGCCTTTCAAGGTATTTGAAGCATTTCTGCATAAAGAAAGGTATGTGGGGCTTTGAAGTGGTTGGCTTCCTCATAACTTTCCATGTCCCATCAAGGAAAAGATGGTTATTCCTATAACACTGATATTATTGCCATACCACCCTGAATGTGCCTCATCTCTTCTAATTAAAAATCATCAATTACATAAGGAAAATTAGAGTCAAATAACACACAGGATGAAAAACTCTTGAGGTACAGGACGAAATATACTTTGAACCACAGGATGTCACAAATATCTTCACAGGTAAATTTTATACTATGTTTGCACTCAAAGAGCAGTACATTTGCACAGCAGATAGTGTTGTCACCTCACAACAAGAGGTTCCCTTGTTCAGTTCTCAGCTGAGGTGCCTTCTGTGTGGAGTCTGTATGTCCTCCCTGTTTTCACGTGGAATTCCTCCAGATCATCCAGTTTTCTCTCACATTCCAAAAAATTAGCCACGCAGTGGTGTGAACATTGACTCTAGATTATTGTCATTGTTGAAGTGACAGACTGACCCCATGTGAAAAAAGGGGATGACTACTACTTTACTGCACCAAGATAATGGCTTCCCATATTCAATGCTCATGCTGAAGCAACCATTGGTAAAATCAAAAACACCAGTTGCATGGACCTGGAGAAATTACCAATAATTTCTTTAGTCTTCTTAATCAGAACATAGAAGCCTTATTTGCACCCATTTTAGCAAATGCCCATTAGGCTCTGTCATAGGGATATGGGGGCAGCATGTACCTGTGGTACTTGCTCACAATAATAATCCCAAAATGTATTTGGTTGTGACTTTGCCATCTGATGATAATGTTTATTTAGTAACACCTTTGCCCTATGGTGTTTTTTGTTTCTTTCAAAACAGTAGAACTATAGCCAAACCTGGGCACAATAGACCCACAGTTCTCTACATTATACCTTGCAGAGTAATGAAGTGGATCATTATGTGACTAATTCCAGGGGATGTAGGTGAGGACTCATTCTAGCTATAAATAAACGCTGATTTCTGAAGCATAGGTTATACCTACTGAAATTAATTGTCTTTTTGGAAAAGGTCATGGTGGTCCTTTACTTTTTTACTTTACTACCTGTGTTAAACATATTGTTCAAATAAATCATAATTTTAAATAACACCTCAGTGGACAAAGATAAATTCTCATATTTCAAAAATAGTATTATATAACAGCTTAATAGTTCTTCTAAGAGTGTCCAGAAATCCATCTGATCAAATTAAATATTGCACATAAAATATTGTGATGGCAAAAGAATACAGCATGTTCCAAAACTGGTAAATCTATCTAGTAGTGGAGATTAACCTAACAAGAAAAAAATAATGGAAATGTTATTAATTAGCAAATTCTCTAAAATTGATGGTGTACAATGAAATTGCCATTCCATAAAGAATCATACAAAGCAGGATGATTTCACTACACCTAATAAGAAAATGTGATGCCTTTTCCTTAGAGTCTAGGCACTTATGTTTCACTGATAATGTTCCCATAATACCAGAAACTCTTATCAATGCCCACAAAAGGAAAATGTGCTTGAGGATATATTGACAAATGTTAATATACAGCACTCCAGTCCCTTTCGCAGTTCAAATCACTGATATGTAGAGCAATTCTAAATTTCCATGGCTGGGAGGTCTGGTTGGCACCATGTTGACACATAACCAGATAAATAATCCCTTCTCACTGATATGTTATTAGTGATTAAATATCAAAGGATTTAATACTGTTGACTGAGGTAAATGATTTAGTGTGGACCACCTTACCACAGTAAGTACAGTGTCAACAGGGAAAACAACTCCGAGATGTAGGATAAGAAAAGCTTAGAATATCAGATCGAAACTGAACTTTCTTGTTTTTATTAAAAATGTTAGTCAGATGCCTACCTTTTCTATAGACGAACGGAAGATATGCTGGGATGATGGATGTTAAAGTGCTGCTATTAGCTGTGAGATGCTAGGATTTCTGTAAGCATTGTTTGATTTTTTTCTGTCATTACCATTGGTCATGGTAAAACAAGTATTATTGTTATTCTTCCTATTCTTCAAGGTGGAAGCCCCATGCACCAGTACATCATGGTGGTTTGAATGGGAATCTTCAGGGGCCTTGCTAAAGTGACCAGCATTGTAGCTCCATGCAATAAAGTTCTATTTAAGATAATTTCTTTCAGTGTTAATATAGTTTCTTGCTTACAAATGAATCTTTGAAATTGTGAAGCAGGAACATTCCTAATGATGTGGGGAGAATGGCATCTTATAGCATGTAACATGGCATTTTTATAAAAAAAAAAACTCTTCTATAAACATTTGTACAAATGGTCTCATTCAAATGTTTAGTTATCATAACATTCAAAGAGTTGCTAACGAATGGATCATTCGTATAGGTGAGCTTTAAACCAAGGTCATTGGTATTCACAAAAAGAGCAAACTGTTTCAAAGTATCAAATCTACCTTTCCAGTTGAGCCAACAATCATGTAAAATGTTTTGGAAAGTGTGATATAATTAAGATAACTGTAATCCTCCTCATCTAGTTTATAAACCTTCTCAAAAAATATCTGCTTATATTGGTACAAAAGTGGTACCCATGACTGTTTCCCTGATTTGGATATAACATTGCTTGCCATGATAAAAACATTTTTTCAAGTTCAAATTTAAGTACCTCAAGTATGAAGACCAAAAATAAAGGTGAACAGAGTTGAGATACATTTAGATGGTACTCCATAGCTATATTTCATTTATCATAGGGTTGAGTAGTGTCATGAAATTGGACATCACAGTAGCACATATGGGTAGTCTGGTCCAAAATAAACTTGTCAACCTCTTGCATAAAATCTCTAGCATCCTTAATATGTATAGGAATCAAGCTTAATCATTGGTTCAAACAAAACCCAAGGAATTCAGCTAGGGGTTCAATTAATAAACCCCTTCCAGAAACAATAGGTCAGCCAGGTACCTTTGATGCATTGGACCTCGGACTACAGTTTGTACCTGTGTTTGTAGATGAGGAAAAATCAACAGAAAAATCATTAGAAAACCTGGGATCAAAGCCTGACCAACATTTATTACATTTACATTTGTTTACCTTCTCCAAATTTGACCATTGTTTAAAAGTCAGCTTATTGATGGGTAAACGTAATTGCCTGTTTGTTCTTCTTCCAAGTAAATGGTATGTCTTTATCATAACCAGTCAAATCGCTTTTAGAAATTCTGTTTTTTCACAGTTCTAGTTTATGACCAAACTCACTGATAGGTTTTACAAAAGTTTGATAGAGTTTCTTGTATGGTGTATCAGTTACAAAATGTTTGACATTTGTGTAAGTTTTGTTTGTGAATAGTTGGTCAAATGACTTCATTTGAATTTGTTTGGTGTGGTAATAACTACTTTTTGAATTTTGGGCAGGCTGCTTTGACATTTAGAAGCTTAAGTTTTCTAATGTTATTTTACATGTTGTATTAAAACAAATTGTTAACTAGTTACATTTTTAGAACTGATGTACATGCAGAAATGCTTTGTAAACATAAATGTTATTTATTTTAAGTTTTTTTTTAGATTTGCATCAATAAAACCTTTTGTGGCAAAACTATTATCTGCAAATCTAGTTTGACAAAGTAAAGAAAAATCTTATGATTTTATGTTTTATAGATAGATAAGATTTGTCATAAAAAATCAAATCTCCACAAAATTATAGACTGAAAACCAAAATAACCCTAAAGCCTTTTGGTCTGTCATTAACCACATACTAAAATCAGGCCAAACAACAAAACTCACCCAGACACTAACTAATCATCATAATGATAGCATCACCAGCCAATTTAGCTTCCACAGGATACACATAACAGCCTTGCTTATCAATACCTCAACTCCCATCAACAATACTCCAACTCCAGAGCCTAAACACAATACAGAAACCTTCTCCTTCCAGGAAAGGCCAAATTCTAACATCAAGAAGCTTCTGCATAAATTAAAATTCACCACAATAACACCTGACAATCTACCAGCAGAATATATTAAAATAGGAACAGATGCTTTGGCTTACTCAGCATCAATATTAATAAACCACTCTTTTAAGGAAAACTATGTTCCTTCCCTATGGTAAAACGCTTACATCTTACCACTGTATAAAGAAAGTAGTGCCAATGATATTTCCATCTATAGGTCCATTGCCATTTTATCTGTTTTCAAAAAGATATTGGAGAATTATATACAGACACAAATTCTCACTTTTACAGACAACAACCTTCTCTCCCCAAGACTACTTGGATTTTGTCCCCATCACAGCACGACAACAGTTCTTCTTAACTTTATCACCCCAAAAAAATCAGAGCAGAAGCAATGAAACCTTGGTCTCTGCACTTCTCAGTGATCTATTGACAGTTTTTAGTACAATTTCACATCACAGACTTCTAAACAAGCTCTCTGCACTGGGACTAGGAACATCATCACTTGTTTGGTTTCACAACTAACTATAAAAAATACAGTAAAATGGCAAAAATAAATGTATTGTTTCCTTTTTATAACAGCTGAATTTCCCCAAGCTCAATTCTAGGTC
This sequence comes from Protopterus annectens, assembly GCF_019279795.1. Taxonomy (NCBI): domain Eukaryota; kingdom Metazoa; phylum Chordata; order Ceratodontiformes; family Protopteridae; genus Protopterus; species Protopterus annectens. Next base: position 1,030,180,841 of record NC_056728.1, read on the forward strand.
CTCTTATTTTCAATATCTTAATAAATGAACTCATATCTCTCAACCTCTTTGAGAAAGAAAGCCAAAAATAAAAGTGGGACAAAGGCCAAAAAATACGGACAATGTTTAAATATTGCTCTTACAAACTTAGAAAGCATTAGCATGAATTTGTCAGAAATCCAAAATTTTATGAAAAATGGGCCAAAAATATGAGACAAAAATCTGGACATTCTGTGAAAATCTGTACAGGTGAGAGGTATGAATGAGCTTCACACTGCAGTTAAACATGCTTCCATTATACAATATGGAGATATTTCTAAAATTATCTGCTCAGCAATAAAACAAAATAAACTACAACTCACTCAGAAATTCCTCTCTTCTGTTGAGGCCTGACTATCAGACTCACAACTATTACTCAACATCAGAAAAGCCATGCTGATATTACTCACACCAAAGTCCTTAACCACATAAAAATAATGTATTTAACCTCTCCTCAAATAATACTAACATCGAACTAGTAACTCATAACACACTTTTAGGAGTTATCATTAAAAATATAACATTTGATCATCATAATAATCAGGCTATGAACAACACCAGAAATGTGATATCATCTATAGGGATAAGTCGTATCTGAGAAATATTGCCAGGAAAACAAAAGCATCATCCTTTCTTTCCCCAACCATTCTGTAGCCCCTGTTCTCATTAACATTCAATCTATTCGAACCTCAATGGATCAATGCTGCAAAAAACTAGTCAAATTTGATTCAAACTACAAATACAGGAATTGTCACTGTGTACCTCTCAAGCAGCTCCAATGGCTTGAGCTATAGCTCTCTCTAATTCACACACAACTAGTGGCTAAACATTAATTCATATATACCCTAACAAGTGCCTGGGATGTGCAATATTCTTCTGTATTACAGCCCTAGTAGACCTCTATACTTTTTGATAAACTTCTGACTTTCACAAATTAAAGAATTCTGCTGGAGGCACACTGTTCTCCTCCTATATCTCAGAAATCTGGAAATTGTTAACCATAGATATCAGCAGACTGAAAATGCAAAATCCTCTGAAATCTAACTAAATCATTACCTCAGTGACACTTGGGTATGCTCATGCCCCTCACAGGCAAGTCCTCACACTATAAAACCTATCTACCAACTCTGATACCACACATTTTCTTCACAAGACAGTTATTTCTGTTTTCTTCTAACCTCACCTTCACAGAACTACTTATCCTCTCTCCTTTTCCATTTTGTTCCTACCACCCCCTCTGTCCTTGCCTTCTTCTCCTACTCCTGCTTCTTCTCACCTCTCACTACTTTTCCTCCTCTCCATCTATCTTAACTGTTCTACCTATTCTTCTTATCCATTTATTTGTATCTCACTATACATAAGGCAGCCAAACTAGCTTCAATGGATATAGAAATTTATGTTAAGACTTTCTACCTGATTGTATCATACCCACTTCACTACCTCCTTCTCATTTCTCTTCCAAACACCCTTTCTCCTTTCCCTGCAACTAACCTCCACCTATACCATAAACGTCTTAATCCTGATACTCTTAGTTTCTCTTTCACTCTCTACTTCCCTATCCTTCATGAACAGATTTAGCTAACCCTTATTTAACATATGTTTCAAGACCTGCAATCATTTTCTTCACACCTATAGCACCCACTTGTAATGATATTTTTTCTTCCCAGCACCAACTTTGTTCCTCCAGATCTGTGCTAAACAAACAGAGCATCCTTCTTTCTTTCCTATATTCCATTTTCTTGTACTCTTGCCCAAATCTGCCATGTCTGCTTCCATATTTCACCTGTTGCTAGGCAACAGCACCACTTACAAAATTGCTCAATCTCCTCTTCTGCAACCCCACAACTTTTTTCCTCAAGCCACTAATCATCCTTCTATGACAACAACTGTGTTACCACCAACCACTTAGCTCAAGCCACTAATCATCCTTCTATTGCCACAACAGTTTTACCCCCAACTTCTCAACTCAAGCCACTAATCATCCTTCTGTTGCCATAATGGTGTTATATACCACTAAGGCACAATCATCCAGTATATGTCCCCCACTGGCACTACTCATCATAACATGATTGCCATTCCCCACCTCCCCACACATCTCCTAGCTTAATGACTCTTACTCTACCTGCCTCATTCAGCCCTTAATTTCTCCAAAGTTTCCCTAACTTCATTAGGTGTCATTGCTTGTAAGTTATCTCACTCTGACTTTTAAATTGTCTCCTCTTCTCTCTCTTTCTCTCCCTCTACATATTTTCCTCCATATTTGTCCTCACTACCTCTGCTCCATCATACCTTTAAATCTGTACATGCTTTATTCTCAACACAGTCATCAGTCATACCACCTGCCCCAAATTATACCTGTCTCCATCCACCTCACACTCCAAATATGTCCTCTTTCTATCTTTCCCCTTAACCAGGATGCAGAACTGAGGTTAGTACAGACTCACGAGTCAAGTCCACTGGCCTACACTGCTTGGAAATTACCTGTGTGTGCACAAGTCCCAATTGGAGACTGCCTCTCTCCATTGTATTTTTGGGGTGTAATTTGGAAGTTAGTACAGACTCCCTACTCAAGTCTACTGGTCTACCCTGCTTGGAAACTACCTGCGTGTGCACAAGTTCCAATTGAAGACTGCCTCTCTCTGTTGTATTTTTGGGTGTAATTTGAAAGTTAGTACAGACTCCCTACTCAAGTCCACTGGCCTACCCTGCTTGGAAACTACCTGCGTGTGCACAAATCCCAATTGAAGACTGCCTCTCTCCATTGTATTTTTTGTGTGTAATTTGGAAGTATGTCCTGTTAAAGGTTAATAGTAAATACCTTACCAGTACTATTATATTTGGTCCTTGCACATCTCCAGGCCACTCCCTAGCCCTCCATCTCCCAGCTAATCTGGTTCTCCCTCCCCCCTGCCTTCTACAGTTATTCTTGCTCTTAAGACCCCTATTTTTCTATGCTCCCATCTCTGAGTATCTCTCTCTCTCTCTTGCCTGCCCAACTGCACTACTCTATCTCTCTGACATTAGGTAGCTTTCCTTACTCTATCCTGATATCTCCTTCACTACCAACCATTTCAGTCTGTCTCCTTCTGTCAGTTCTCTACTCCTTCCAGCCTCTCCTGCCTCATCTTACACCAAGCTTACCAGCTTCACTGATTATCTGTCTTGGGGACTTCTGTGGTCACTGCAGGTGTGGTCCTGCTCTGTTCACCCTAGCTGCACTTCTCTTCGCTCACCTACACTACCCCCATTCCCACCCACCCCCATTTCAATTTCCTTTATCGTATCCACTCCCTCTCCTTCCTGTCCTAAACAACCACTCAGAATCCACTTCCTGATTACTATCAATCCCTCCTCTTCCTGTCCTAAATCAACCACTCAGACTCCACTTCCTCATTACTACCAATCCTTTCCCTTCCTGTCCAGTTCAGCTACTCATACTGCACTTCCTGTCTGCTATTCACACAACCTTTACTCCATCACTATTTACTCTACCACCTCCTGCTCCCAAACTAGATCATACTCTCATTGCTCTCCTTTACTCACCACACAACCTAACATGCTACTTTTTTACTTTGCCTTCCCAATTCTAACACTGCTCTCTATTCTAATCTCCTATCACACAAACCTTTCAGACCCTTTCCTTTGCTCTCCTACCACATGCATTCCCACTCCTTCCCCTCCATCTCACCCCATCTTAATCTCCCAATCTCTCTTCAACTTCACTTTATACTGCTTTCATAAATTTATTATATTTAAGAACTACCCTCTCTCCTATAAATCCAAACCAAGACTTCATCACTATTTCTTCTTACTAGAATATTGTACTTCACTTCCTAGTAATGTACTTCTCACTGGGGACATTCACCCCAATCCTGGCCCTTTACATACTGTAACAGCCCCTCCAACCCCCCCCCAACTTCCCAACTCTCACACCCTTCTCATCCTCCCTCCTACCAAACTTCACAAAACAAACACCTCTCTATCTATTCCTTAAATATACAAAGTCTCACTAACAAAATTACTGAGCTACATTCATGGATTGCCCACACCACCCCTCAAATTCTAGCCCTATCTGAAACTTGACTAAATCCCCACATAGCCAACAAGGAAATACTTCAACCAGGCTATAATATCTACCACTGTGATAGACTTTCAAAAAAGGGTGGTGGTGGTGTTGCCATCCTACATTCTGATAGCCTTAACCTCTCCACTATCACCATCTCTTCTCCAGACTTCCACCCAGCTGAACCTATCATCCTTAACTGCCATCTCAATTCCCATATGAAATTTGCCATTGCCTCTAAATATGTCTCTCCTGGAAAAAATATACCTATCCTAGACTCTATCCTATCCTGGTTCTCAGACAATATACCATACAACACCCTCATCCTAGGTGATGTTAACATTGACTGGAAGAAAATTTCTACTGACTCCCCACACCTCAGTATCAACCTTCAGGGATTATGCCAACTGATAATATCCCCCACTCGCCTACACAATACCACTTCTTCCAACTCTACCATCGACTGGTTCCTCACTAACTTTCCTAGCCTTTACCATAATCCAACTGCCTTACCTAACTCTTTGAGTAACCATCTTCCTACTTCCATCCTACGACACTCGATCCAAGTAACTGAGCCACAGTCTTACAGAGACTGTCCTAAACTCTACAACTTTAATACCACCCAATTCAATTCAGTTCTCTTTAATATTGACTGGTCCATCCTCAAGCAGATACCTCTCAATGAAGCAGTGCTTGAGTTTAATAAAATATTCCTAGATACCCTTAACTCCCTTGCCCCTTCCAGGCGAATTCAAATTAAATCTAATTCTGCTCCTTGTCTTTCTAAAGAAACTAGATCGCTTGTGCATAAATGTGATAGTACTTGGAAAGCCTGCACTAAGACCAAACAACCTCCCCTGTTTCAAAAGTATAAATAATTTTGGAACCTTGTCAAAAAACATGTCATCAATGACAAAAAAATCCTATTATAACTCTCCCCAGACTAAGAGCAAAACCAATCCAAAGAAATTCTGGACTACCTTAAATAAAATTCTCAATCCCGGATGCCCCTCTAATCCCTCCCCTTTCCCTAATAACACTCTTCTAGAAATTGCTACCCTACTCAACAGATACTTCATTGATACTGTCCTGAAACATACACCCTCCAGTTCCAACAGTATTACTCCCTCACCCCTCCAAGCCCACACAACTGTAACCTTTTCTCCTTTCAATAAGTTCCAACTTCCTTCACCAAATCACTCCTACTAAAGCTTAAACCTTGCTCTCCCTCCTCAGGCAATCTCCCATCCACTTTCCTCAAATTAGCTGCTGAATCCATAGTCTATCCACTATCCCTACTAATCAATAGATCTATTCAGGAAGCAACAGTCCCAGAGATGTGGAAGTCCTCCTTCACCAACCCCCTGCATAAAGGTGGGAACTCAATTGACCCCTCAAACTTTTGACCAATTGCAATCCTCTCTCCTCTTTCCAAAATACTTGAAAAATATGCACACTCACAACTCCTAAACTATCTCCTCCAGCATAACCTTCTCACACCCAATCAACATGGCTTCCTCCCTAAACATAGCACTAATGCAGCCCTCCTGTTATTTACACATACAATAGCTGAGGCCTGTGATAAAAATCACCTTGTATGCTGCCTTTTCCTTGACCTCTCTAAAGCCTTTGACACTGTCTCTCATCCTTTACTTCTAACCAAACTTTCTAATCTTAATCTGTCTCCTTCCACCCTAGCCTTTTTCTCTAGTTACCTGTCTCAAAGTCAACAATCTGTTTGATGGCTCTCCTCCTGCTCACCCTACCTCCCAGTTACTACCAGGGTACCCCAAGATTCCATCTTGGGTCCCCTCCTATTCAATATCTTTACTAATGAACTTCACAATTCCTGCAAACAATCTGCTCTAATTCAATACGTTGATGACTCTACTCTTTTCTTCACTTTCAGCAATATCACTGACCTACAGACTCTTACCCAGGACACCTTTCTGTCCATTGAAAAGTTGCTGTCTGATAATCTACCCATCTTGAACCCCCAAAAAAACAAACTCCGCTATGCCTCCCTAATTCTCTTACTCACCTTAAATCTACCTTTTTCATCACATCCTCCAATAACACCACCACACAACCTGACTCTCACACAAGCTTCTAGGAGCCATTATTGATGACAAACTCAAATGTAACCTACATATCCTTCAAAGTATAAAAAGACTCACCAAAAATTGGGTATGCTCTATCAAAACCATAAATTCTTAACCTCTAGTGCTAGACTCTCCTTAGCACAGGCTCATCTTTTCCCCTCCCTTCTCTATGCCACCCTAATCCTAACTAATATTCAGTCCACTACCCTGGCCAAACACCAACAAACTTACACAAAAGAGCAAGATCTGTCATAAGCTCACCTTATAACTCACACCATTGCCTTGCACTCAACTCTCTTCAATGGCTTGAACTTCCACAACAACTCCTTCTATCTCAGTTTCAAATTACTCACTCCATGTTATACAAACTATCCTCCTGCCCTGCTCTCTCCTCCTTAGTGTCCACCTATACTCCCACTCATCCACTCCGTACCACTAATCAGCAACTCCTTGACATCTACAAATAAAAAAAAAAACTATTGGTAAACTACCGTATAAATCCACTGTATCCCAAGCTTGGAATAAACTTCCATTCCACATATGCTCCATTACACACCCTATACACTTTAAGAAAGAATTCAGATTTCATTTACTTAACACCAAAACCTGCACCTGTCATGACCCTACCTAATATCCACTTCTCTCCTTTATCTAATCATATTTGCCTTAGCATTTTAATCTGCCTCCTAATACCCTTTTCACCCCATGCATGCACATTACTGCACCACTTCATAACTGTTATTAATAGCAAAAAAAGTGTGGGGGTTATTTCTATGTATTTGTATGTCAAACTGCAATATGTATGTAGTGTATGTCAAACTGCAATTGGTATGTATTTGCAAATCAAACCTTTTGGTTATAGTTTCCTGTACTGTAACTGGAGCTTTTCTTCTCGGGTTTCCACTTAAAATGAGTCTCTGGCCCAGCTGGACTAACCCGGTTAACAAATGTCAATAAATAAATAAATAAATAAATAAATAATCCCTACCATTCATCAGATCTTCCAATCATGTCAACCCATACTTTTCTCACTACACCGCCACTCTTTCTGGTGCTTTCTTTAATGTGTTCTTTATAAGCTATTTAACAACTGATCCATAACCACATATCCATCATCATAACTGCATCCATGTCTGTTCTCCAAAAGAAATGTCTCTATTGTTTCCATCCTGCCCTGCCATGCCAGCATTACCTAGCTGGATCAATTTTGGTCATACTCATATCCTGTTAATTTCTGTGGCATATTCAAATCTGCACATCCATAGAGTAATCCAGTGCTACACAACATCCCTTACACTTTTCCTTTCACATTCAATTATTCATTCATTCATTCATTCATTCATTCATTCATTCATTCATTCGCTCATTCATTCATTCTTTCTTTCTCTGGTGTACCCCATCCCTTCCCCCACCAACGTATCACATACCTTTTGTCTGTCTTCTGTTTTGTCCTGTAGACAGTGTGTGCTCCAAAACTATTATATGTAAAATTGTAGTCCTCCAACCCTCCACACTGCCTGTCAATTTAGAAATCCTCACAAACCACCTGTCCAAAATGTTTACACCACATCATTTAGCCCCTATGCCATTCTTCTTCCTAATATCTGCCACTATCAGATGAATTAACTAAATATTCCAGCCACACATCAATGACAAAGCTATCCCCTTCATATCCTGTCCCCACTACCAGCATTTTCTTTGGATGAAAACATATTCAATCTGAAGTCATGCACAATGAATACTTGAATATCTCAAGCAATCCCAGTAGTGGGTCCTTGAATTGCTCTAATAAAAATCATACACTCATCTATAAGCAAACTACCTCCACATTCAGATATTGCTCCACTTTAACTAATTACATAATCCCTATTCTAAACAGTCTGTTGTAGTGGATAAAGCTCTCAGCAACAAGGGATATTCCAATCTTATACCCCACTCTAACTAGCCCCTCCCCGACTGCCCACCATTAACTAATATCTTTACTTTTTGATGATTATATGATCCTCATTCCCTTCTATCCATCTTTCCTTCTTTATTACCTGGCATAGAACCTCAAATATTCCAAGATTACACAGTCAGAAGCCTTGTTTATATCATGCATTACTACATTTCTCTCTCCATGCTATTCCATCATGCTAGAAAGTTTAAAAATGCCTGGTAATGGTTGGCAGATCTTCCCTTCAAAAAGGCAACATGAATTATCCCATCATTCCATGAAAATATCTTTTCCAACTTGGTAAAAATATTCATGTCAGGATTGCAAATTACACAGTAACAGTGGTTCTATATCATCATCATTTCTCTTATGTAATATCACCACCAAAGTTCCATACATCAAATCTAGCATTGTCTCTCCAAGATATTAAATAATCTGACCAAATTATTCTTAATCTGTAGTTCAGCTTTCTTAAACATCAGTTGGATAAACACCCAGCATGCCTGCATCCCTCTTCAAATGCCTAATGATATCCCTGCATTTTCCTACCCTTATTCTAGTATTCATTAATTGACTACCCCCTGATCCTAATCACCCTTCTCCTATCATTTTGTATCTCAGTTTGCTTATAAAGATATTCATAAAACTTTCAAAGCATTTCCCCACTAGCATTTGTCCTTTTAGCTGTTGCTGTCTACAAAACTGGCAGCCGAGACTTTCTTTTCTGATCCTTAAGCAACATCTTAATGTTTATATACCCTCTGATGCACTACTGTGTCCATCTCTTTGATAATTCCACCACTGTGTTAGACACAACCTTCATCTGTTTCTGTAATATTACCACTTCTCCACAGGTGTTCACCCCCAGCTTTTCTCTGATGATTCTTCCTTAAAAGCCATTTCAATTCCCTCAAGCTTCAGTCTTTTTGCTTTCTTATCTGCCCCCTCTGTCCCATTAACCTGCCAAATCAGACTACTTTACCTCAGTCCCATTCACTCCACCTATTTTGCCCTCCTTTCCAGCATTTTATAGTACCAGCTATTTGACCATCACAGTCTGTTTCCTATCTCGCAGTGGCCAGGATTCTACCTCCAGCCCCTCAACAATTCCTCTACCCAGTGTCATCTTACCTTTAGCACAGCTTGGTCTGACAATCTCTCTGAATCTCACTTCCATCATTTCTTTGCACCTTTTTCCTTGTCCACAAGAATCTTATCCATCCACCTGCCCTCCTTCTTTGCACACCATGAAAAACATAAACCCTTTATCTTCTCCCTCTTTTTAATAATATCAATCATTTATTTCCTTCTCTTGATACCCTTTGCTTAGCTGTAATTCCCTTCTCCCAAATAGCTTATCTTTTCCTAGATCTAACACCATAGTTAAAACATCCCCAATAACACCTTGCCACCCAATCTTTCCTGACATCATTTATCACCTTCAAGCATTTCTGCAATCTCACTTCACTATACTCATTTGGTGCAAAAAATGATACCCTCCATACACATATCCACATCCCACCTGCAAGCTCCCCCCGCTCGTCCATCACGCTACCCATATTGCTGTACCTCTCAGCATCTTTCCTGTATATATCAACTTCGCTTTCCCCAGCGTTTGCACAATTAACCCCTAAACACTGAAATCTCTTCGTCTCTGCTCCTCTTCTGTACCTCTTGCATCACTACCGCACCCAAGCCCTCCCTAATAATATCACCAGCATGCTCTCCCCGAAACCATCCTCAGACACAATGATGAATGGAACCTTATATTCCATGTACCTCTGCCGTGTACAAATTTAAACACCCTATACAAATATAAACAATAAAACAGATAACTCCACAGTAACGCACCCTTTCCTTTAACCCGCAAGTACCCTACAACTGACCATTGAACTGCTCTTATGTTTATACATTGTTATAGAAAAATAATGGTTAGAAACGTTTTACAGAGTAAACATATTAAGAACTACAACATTTTTAAACATTTTCACACTTTTGTCACCATAATAAATGCTTCCCATTTACAATCAAAATTCATCTTGCATATGTCTCATTAATTAATGCAATTACTAAACTATATTATGAAACAAAACTAAATAATATAACACAAATCAATACACTCAGACACTATCATTCCCCTGTCTCTGCCATGTCCATTTACAAAATATAAAGTTCACAGTTCCAATAGACATCATCGACAATTAACAAAAAGTCTTTTCATGAAGTTCATTCAAGGATCCCACACAAAGTCCTTCTGTCATACAGTCTTCATAACCTAGCAACATGTAATGTAAATGTTAACATGATGTACCTTCAGTCACAGAAAAACTGTTCAGTCAGTGTCTCTCTCTAAGTATTCCTCCCTGGTCCATTGCTTGGTGTTACTCCATTACATGACCTCCATACCCAGTTTCTTCCTCCATGTCCAATTTTAATTTTTAAAAACCAGGACCCAAAACGAAATGTCTGCAACACCAAGATGACCCAAACTTGGAATACAGTACCACAAGAACTCCACCAGGATAGTAGTATAAACATTTTATTTAGTGCTTTTGTCAGGCTATAACAAAAGACTTCATCAGAATAATACATAACCACAAATACATCAATTAAATACAATACTAAGATAAAAACACATTACAAAATCAACCAGTGATGTGCTTCAGCCCATTAATTGTCAACAGACTTTCCTAATTTAAAATCTACATGAAAATTTCTTGTGTAAAAAACGTATATATAAAACACATTAAACAAATATAAATAAAAATCATTTATAAATGTTATATACATAAACTACCCTTAGGTTGCACAACTAAACAACATATGAACGCAACCTACGCAAGCTGCCAATACTGATGTTGTCATTAAGTCCTGGGGGGGCACAGGCATTCAGTTTAATCTGCCAACAGAGTTCCCTGAACTCTAAAAAGTCTTTCCAAGGACCTCCTGTGGGATCTTTCTGACCCCCTCAACAACTGAATAAAGAAAATAATGTGACGGATATTTTTCTATGTGCTTGAATAGAGCATTGTTTCTGCTGCCATTTTTAATGCCCATGTAATGTTCATAGAGTTTATCCCTAAACCTCCTTTTGGTTTTACTAATGTAGAAACAATTACAGTGCTGACATAATGCAGCATAAACTACCCCTAAAGAGTTACAAGAAAATTTCCCATTAGATTTAATAGGGGTGTGATGGACCTTAAAATAGTCACAATTCATAACCAAGTGACATTGTGAACAGCAGCCACATTTTCTAGTCCCAAAACTAGTGAGACTGATACAATTAACACCCTCACTTTCAAGGAGATGCTTAATACTGGAATCTTTCTTAAAAACTATCTGAGACATAAAACCCAACTGGTCCAGAAGTCCAGGGTCACTCTGAAAGAGCTGCCAGTTTTTCTTCAAAATCTCAAAAATACTACTGTGATCATTTGAGAGTCTGGTAACAAGGAGACATGAATACTTTGAGGGGGACAGTTTTTTTGTTATTACAAAAAGTACTTCTATAAGTCCCCAAAATACTACCCCCCCCCAAAATCGGCAAAATACTCTGGTTGTTTCTTTTAAAAACAATCTAAGTATCTTGGATACCAAGTTATGGGGGGTACCCTCTGGCCAAATCAACCCTGTAAGTGTCTCACACTGTAAAAGAAAATCATCCTCAGTGCTGTCCATCTGGGCAATTCTTACAAATTGTCTTTTCACGAATAACTTGTTTGAGGTGTTCTGTATAGTTGCTCTCATAATGCAAGAGGCTATTACAGTAAGTTGGTTTCCTATATAAATTACTAACAAAACATTTCCTGTCTAAGTCCTTTCTAATATCGACATCCAAGTAGCTGATACCAGGCACATTATGAACATAAATGAATTTCAAGAACCCAGTGGCGTTATTCAAATAATTAATAAAAATGGTAACATCATCCCCAGTATCATTCCATAGAAAAAATAAATCATCAATTTATTGTAAATACACGTTCCACTTATTGTCAAACTCAGAACTGAACAAGTACTTTCTCTCCCACACAAGCATAATGATGTTTACAAAAACTGGGACACAAATGGCCCCCATGGCAATGCCTGTTTTGTAGAAAGTACTGCCCTTCAAAAAAAAACATTTTTTTAATAATTCCATCAAAGTCACTAACACTGCCACTTCATTATTGTTAAATACTTTACTGTCATACAAAAATGCCTCAAACCACTCCAAGCCAGTTGTATGTGGAGTAACATTATACAAGTTAGTGACATCTACTGTAAGGAAACTAACACTTTCTTGAAACACAGCACTGTTCATTTTATCCAAAAAGTGCCAGGAATCAGCACAAATGTGTTTTCCACTTTTAGAGTGTTCTTAAGAGAAAAAACAATGTATTTCTCGAGTGTATGAGTTTTAGAACCAGCTGCACTGACTATAGGTCTAATGGGGGGATTGTATTTGTTCTTATGTATCTTCGGAATTCCGAAAATACTTGGAACTTTGGGTATTTATTGAGCAAAAACTCAAGCTGACCAGAATCCACCTGGCCTTGATCACACAGGTCTTGTAACACTAAATCAATTCTATAATACGATAGATTTACAAAATGCCATGACACCTCCTCATAAGTACATTCATCAAATAACAGGAGGTTCATTCTGTCAACATAGTCCTGTTTAGACATTACCACTACCCCAACCCTTTTGATAGGCTTCATGACTCTTATAGATCTGTCCTTACAAATGTTTAACAGTAAGCTTCTTTTGTCAGTTCTCAAATTATCAAAGTTCTCCTTCTTTTGATTTAATAATGCCCTAAAGTCAAACTCACAAATTTTTTCAGATAAAACAAGACAGTTATGCATTGGAGGGTTATAAATGCTTTTGTTTTTTACATAACCCAGAACACTGCTCATTTAAATCAACATTGCTAAATCATAACTTAAAATTTTAATTCCTAATAAAAAGTTTAAGGTCTAGCACAAGATCAATAATACTTGAGCATCTTGCTGGCACAAAACAAAAGCCTTTACTAAACAAATCTACCGCTGGGTGGTCAAAAATATGGTCTGAAAAATTGTACACCACAAAATCTTCTTTTTCATTGCAAACACATACCAAGTTAGCTTCTGAAGAAAGAGTTACCAGACTTGTCAACCATATGAAAGTCCAAAATTAAATGTTCGGTAACTTCATCAACTGGATTAGAGAAAACTTCCATTAATTCCGCTGAATAAAATGCCTGTTCCTCCTCTGTTGGTAAGAGGGCTGTGATGGCCCTGAAGGTCTGTAGTTCAATGTCTGCACGTTGTTTCCCGGTCACCTCCTGTTGTGTAACCTCTCAGACCTCAGGGGTAAATCCCATTCTAAAGGGAATTGATTATTCATTTCTTCTGTAGACTCCCCACCTTCAACGTTGCCGCTATTGGTAGAAATCAGGTTGTGGGAGGTGTTCAAGGCAGGATTAGGTGGCTTTGGGTATGCCGTACCAGAAACATAAGCTTTTCTGTCCCGTTCAAGCTTTTTTTTTCTTTATGGGACTTAACCCACAATCTTGTTGGTTTTAATAAAAACTTCCATATATGCAGAAATAGAAGGATCAAACAATGTCAGTGTGTAAGAGTCTGTCAACTTCAATAATCTCATTCTGCATAGTCTTTACAGATTTAAGGTTGAACTTAATGAATGTTTTCATTAGTTCAAACCCCTGATGGTCAAATGGCTTAACAAGTTCTTTAAGCATGGGAGAATCTGCTAAAAGCCCAGTTGGATAGGTCCAATGCCTTAACCTTTTCGGCACCACTTTATTTTTAATACACTCCATGAAATACAAATTCTCCAACTCCAGTTTCTTGCACTTTATCATTTTTCTTTCTAGACATGCTGGAGATTGATTGAAAGTTCGAACCTTGGAAATGGAACTAGAGTTCCCATTAAAGCCAAGATTTTGTTTTAACCAACTTTGAATGTTAAATTCGTTATTGACCACCAATTGTGTACAAGAACCATTCATAGTCTGCTCTGAGCATTCAATGAAACAGTCTAAGCCAATAAAATACAATCCACCTGGGTAGCTACTGGGTGAGATGCTGTCATGCTCGATGAAACCCCAGCTGCTTGTTGAGAAAATTGTTGAATAAGCTGGGTTAAAAGTCCTGTGTTCTCCACAGGATCATTTCCCAGGGTGATGGTTCTAGTGGAAGACTCCATTCAAAGGCAGGTCCCAACAAAACACAAAAACCAGGAACCAAAATGAAATGTCTGCAAAACCAAGATGGACCAAACCTGGAATACAGTACCCACAAGAACTCCACCAGGATAGTAGTATAATCATTTTATTTAGCGCTTTCATCAGGTTATAACAAAAGACTTCTTCAGAATAATACATAAGCACAAATACATCAGTTAAATACAATACTAAGATAAAAACGAATGACATAATCAACCAATAACGTGCTTCAGCCCATTAATTGTCAACAGACTTTCTTAATTAAAATCTACATGAAAATTTTATTTTGCTTTTCTAGGAGTAACCCTCCAATATATGACAAACATTTTTTAAATAAACATTAAAAATTACATGTACATTTGTAAGTAGATTCCATTCATATGAAACAGAAACAGCTACTACAGTATAAAATATGCTTATGCATTAGTAGATGTTAAACACTGAGCATTTGAAGAGATGCATTAGTGGCTTTGTCAAACAGACAACAGATTTTGTGACCATTGCTTTAAAATTCAAAGAAATGAAAGTGAGAGAAGGAACTTGGTAGGTCAAGAAACATTACTATTGTAGTAAGGAGGTGGGGTATTAAGCAGGTTGAGACACAATTATATGTGGTTATAATTAAAGGGTGGTAAGCAGTGTCACCAGACTATTTATATGGCTCAAAGTTGCTGGTAAATCAGTTCGGGTATTGGTGAAGACCAGTTGTGGGATGTAGGATCTTGAGTGATGAGAAATGGTTTGACAATGTGACAAGCTGAAGATTACAGTGGCATTTATCCTGCAGAAATACAGGAGCAGATCTATTGATTTAATAGGTGAAAATGTAGTTGTGTTTTAAATGCATTTACATTCTAAATGGATTTTAGTGGCAGTGGGATATGGTTCCATAGATTAGCTAGACTATTTGACTATAGAGAGTCACCTGCAATATAATAAGTTGAGATTTTTCTTTTGAGAGGGAGTAGTGTTGTATTAAGTTGTGAAGGCTAGGCAATTTTCTGACTTGTAGTTTAACTTTGTAGCTAAGTTTAGTTGTAAGTCTGTGCACTGTAGTCAGCTGAGACAGAGCTAGGTGATTGATAGTTTTAACCAGTTTAATTCCCTGAGGGCTAGGCAGTTGTGTGTTCTATCATTATAGGTTACTGCAAATTTGGCTTATTTATTACACCATTGCTCATGTATGGACAGTTGTGAGACTTGAAGTTTAGTAAACACTGCGGCAGCATAGAGAAGAGATGGCAGTAAGAACGTAGAGGCTATACAACTTCTAATTATATCAGTGAGATATATCCTTATTATGGATAACATACCTAGTTTTAATTATTTTTTTAACCATGTGTGAAATATGTTGGTCGAATTTCATGTGGCCATCCATGATGACACCCAATAATTTTATGTAGTTTACTTGTTCTATCATGGTGTTTTTGTTGTTTTGGGAGAGATGTGTTTTGGGGTAACAAGCAGAAATTTAGAGGGTTTTTTTAGCAGTTACCCATTCCCTATTGTAATATTACCAGCTTAGCATTATTTTTTTAATGTAACATAGACAATTAATTCTTCCAGTGCAACAAGAACTGAATTTGTAGATGAAACACTGAAATGTAAAGTTGTTTCTCAGTAGCAGCCTCTTCATTAGTTACAGATCCCTTTAATGTATAATTATTCAGATGACTTTTACTTCTGCAGAGATTTTGCATACTGACTGATATTGGTGGATTGTAATAGCAGAAGTTTTAGTTGCCTTTTATGGTTGAAATGTTCTGAAATGGGTAGCTTTGTCATTATTGGTTCATTGATTTTGTTTCATTGCTTACAGGAAAAATGTTCAAAACCACAAATTTAAAATGCATTCCAGCAAGTGGTGCTGTCTTATACAAGGAATATAACTTAATACAATCAGGAAGTTGAATCAAAGAACACAACTGTATGCATGGCCCTAAAAATGTGTGTAAGTGGCTATGGTTTGAAAACAGCCCAAAAGTAAACTTAATCAGCCACTAAATGGATGTACTTTCTTTGAATGTGGGTTTCAATGTCATTTCAGTGAATGTGAGTTTCAACGGCAAACAAGTCTGTTTTCATTGTGAGCATGTACTGTTTGTTTAGCAAATGGCTATCAGTGTTTGCGCTATAAAATCTGAAATAAAATTTAAATTAAATCCAACATCTGTAATCACTGTAGAAGTAAAGAAAAAAATAGTATGTACGCTAACAACTTTGAGCATTGTTTATAGTAACTTGGGAGAAATAGCCAAGTAATGAGACACTGGAATGACTGTGGGGGGTGCTGCTGTGGTGGGAAGGGCCTGGTCCTTTACCCTGCCTAGGGGCTCATTTGACCATAATGCAGCTCTGGATGCCTAGCAGAGAATATCTTCTAGAGATTTAGCATTGTTACCTGGGGGTATATTTATAATCATGACTGTGATTGTCTTGTGAGTGTTTACTTTTAGCATGGTTAACAGCATTTACTTGTTAAAGCAAGCTGGCAGGGTGTAGCAGAAATGAAGATGTCTATTGTGTTTTTGTAGAAAACAGCAGAAACTCCAGCTTTTTGTTGGCTCTGTCTAATCTGGCAATGTTATAGCCTGGCAGGGTAATTTCTTTTTTTTTTTTCCTGGCAGAACATGTCTCTAAGTTGATGTGGTATACATGAAGGCCAGGTTGGGACTGTGGGTGAGGTGATAGGGTGGTAGAAATAAAGAAACCAAAGACAATATGCTGTCTGGTGCCCGAATATGCTGAATTGGGCCTAGGTCTGGGTAGATGTCACTGCTATGGTTATGAAGGTGTGAGGATCCAAGTAGAGGCACTTTTGTGTAATTTTATATTTAATACCCAATTTGTGAGTAAATGTTCATTGTTTTGGATAATTATATATTTGAACAGTAGGATGAAGGAGTGCTGACATAGACAGGGTAAGACTGGGAGATGAGGTTCAGAGGTATTTTACTCAGACAGAATTAGAGTTTTATTGGAATGTTAAACTAATGGAAGACTGTAGAATGTGAAGTGTGTACATAGGAGAAGTGGTACAAGTATAACGAACTGTAGGAGAAACATTTCTGAAAAGTAAGAAACAGGCAGGGCTGATGCACAGTGGATGAGGATATAGTTAAGGTAGGAAGAAGAGAAGGTTTATTTGGGGAAAATGGAAATGTAGTAGTAATTTTGTAATTTCCTTTTTTGGGGGTTAAGTAGGACTTGTGAGTTGTTTAGTCAGGATGGATGTAAAGGACTCTTTAGTAATTGCTTGAAGGTTTTGTAGATTAGAGGCCATGCAAAGGAGTGTAGAGCTATTATATTACTAGATTGTGTTCAGTCTGTGGACTTAAATATCATATGAGGTGTATCAGTGTTCTAGGTGTGGGCAATAGTGAGATGAATGAAGATGAATGCATGTTTTGAGGGATCTGTTAACAGTGTAGAATATTTATGGTAAAGAAGGAAGTGTAGTAAAGCAAAAATTACTGATTTAATTGTGTATGGGTGCACGGAGAATGAGGGTAGAGGGATGGAAGCACTATCAAGAGATGAGCAGAAAGAGGAGAGATATTACAGAGGAAGAGATGAGAGAGAAATATTATTCTGATTGTAGTATATGAGAGAAGAGACAGACATGAATGGAAGAGGGAGTTTTGGTAATGATTTTCTTAGAGGTACAACTGGGGAGGGGTCAGATTAGGAGTGCATATAGTGCAAAGCAATATGGGAGGGAGAAAGGTTGTTGGGAATGATGCTAAATGTTAGATGGAAGCTGGGCATAGGAGAATAGGTAGAGAAGTGATTCCATGATAGTAATAAAGCTGTTTCCCAGCATGTTACTGCTGATCATCCTCATCCAGACTTCCAAAATATAGCAGCACAAGCATCAGCAAGGTAGAAACAGGCCGACAGAAATAAAGTAAATTAGGAACTGATAAGACGTGCCATTAGAAATCTAAATAGAATGAGATAAGATAAGAAACTATCTTAACTTACAACATTTACTGTATATACTGTTGATAATCAATATATTGTTACTGTATTAAAGCCAACAACCTGTAATATTGTTTACTATTGCTGCAACTTTGTATCTCTATTTATCATGTACATGATGTGGAGCTTTTCTCCCCGGGCATCTGCTGAAAAAGGACCTGCGTCCAGTCGGAATTTCCGAGTAAACAAATGTAAATAAAAATAAATAAAAAATAAAAAAATACTAGCCTGCATTCCCTATTAACTTTTCCTTTTAGCCACTGGCATGCCTGTCCTTTTCAGATACAGCCTACATCAGCCTGATCAATAAGTTCTGTACAGCACCTATTTCCTTCATTATTTTCGCCACATGCCTTCTTTGGTGCTAGTTCCTCTGACTTCTCCCTCTGTACACCAATCACTCGAAATTCCTGGACTCTCATACAGATTGTTTAGAGAATCCAGGTTATCCGAGGTCCTTTTTTTGCTGCTCTCAGTTCTTTGAAGAAGAATGATCTCATATCCCCTCACTTCACCTCAAATCATACACTTCAAGAATTTTTTCTCACTTGTTCAACAACAGCAGCATTATTCACTGCTTCTGCTGTGTTCACTTCTGCTCCAGGGCCATTACCCCTTGTCTCTGAAGTACTTGAAATAACATCTATGTAGTACATGAAAAGCCATGACTATGCCCTGAAACTGGGAAAAAGATAAGATTGCTAAGCACATCCCCAACATGAGACCTGATCATGACAGTGCTCAGGGATGCTTAGCTAAAGCTTGTTATATACCTAGAAGCACTGTTTAGTGTCAGTTTCACACTAGGGATTAGTAACAAATTTTGGTGACTGTCAATAAACAGTGGCAGAAGATAAAACAGCATTCAAAAGCTGCTAGAACTTAACTCTGCCAAAAGGTATGGCAGAGCTAAGAGTCTAAGAGTTTTTAAAGCCATTTGTTCTTTACAATGGCTTTTCTTTTATTCCTGCTAACTGTTTGATGATGCTAAGTGCTTTACTGCCTTTCAAAAGCTTTGAAAGTGCATAAAACACTTCATGAACCTACACTTTTTTTGTCCCATGTAGCTGGTGGTACATGGAGCACATAAAGCTCCATAAACTACAAAGCATTATGATCCAGTCACCAATCATAACTTTTTATTATGTGTTCTTGACATGGATGTCAGGCTCTCATGTTTCCTCTAACAGGTGAATTTCTTAGCGTCCATGTCTCAAACATATAATAAGTTGGTTATGAGAGGAGGCCTGATCATAATCAACTTAATGCACAATCCATTCCCATTCTCTCTCTCTGAATACCGAGACATCTCTCTGCAGTAAGTGGTTTTCATCAGCCCCATTCTCCAAAACAGTTCCCTGCACCATATTCTACCATGCTGTTGTAACATGAATAAGATATATATGGATGGATTTTTCATGGGATTGGGCCCAGAACACCTGTCCTTTTCAGGTGATTTGAACTGTTGTCCTATAATATCTTCCAGCCAACAGATACAAACTTCACTCTCCTGAAGTAAAATGTCCTCCAACACCCTACTGTGACAGCCCGCCATATTAAAGGCCTTCCAAAGGGCCACTTGACTTACAAGACACTCCTTAAAATAATAATCACGATGCTTGACTGCATATATCTGGGTCTGTCTTCCCTGGCCAATATCTTTCCCACTTGGTATGGTTAGCTGATTTGCCTATCCAGTTATGGAGCCTCTGTTGCAGTGTGCCTTGGAAAGTTCCACTGATCAAGTGAGCAAAGCTCTTAACCTCCTATGTCAAGAATAATTGACAAAAGCAAAAACATTCAGGGGCCATGGCCCAAGCTGGGGATACCTCTTGAATATTAGTACTATTGATGTAGAAATTTGACAGCCTAAGATAATTTGAGCTTTTATGCATTTTCTTTAGTAATGATTGTCATTACTTACTGACTGTAATACACCACCTTCAAACTAACTAACTAACTAACTAACTAACTAACTAACTAACTAACTAACTAACTAACTAACTAACTAACTAACTAACTAAACCAGTCTGAGAGTGCAGAAGAAGCAGGGCAACATTCCAACCCCAAGTCAGTGAAGTGACACCCCTGAGAATCAGGGACATTTGAGAGGTATGTAGGTAAGGTCCAGGCTTACTATTCTAATGTTTCACTTATCACAATTATCAAGAGCCTCCTTCAGAAATATAAGTGGATTAGTGTAGGAACACAGTATATTTATAATACCTACTTGTATCCTTTATTGCTCATCCAGCTACTGAATTCTCACATGTGCTGATTAAGCTGCTTTTTCTGAAGCCACACTTTCTTACTACACCCCTCCAAATTCATTGCATAAAACTCCCATTCTGATAAAAAGGCCTTTATAGTCAAGCCTTTCCTCCATATTATTATTTTTGTATCACAAGAACACACTGCAGGTATCTTGCTGAGGCTTTCTTATACCCTTTTCTACTTTTATGACCACATATACTTCACCTACTACATTACAACTAGTTATTCAGATTAGACAAGAGCAATGGATTAGACTGCCCTTACAGTATCAATACAACAGTATAACACCCATATATGTATATATGCAGTATTACATAATCTAACTATATGATACAGCCAATAGCTTCCTTAGATCTCCAATGAATGAAGTAGTTTTAAATTAATTATTTTATTTATTTATCTTTATTGACCAGGAAAGTCTGATTGAACAATGTCCTTTTTCAGAAGAGGCCCAGGGACAAAATCTCCAGCACAATACTTTAGTTGTTGTGTCTTTCGGCTTTTCCCGGTTAGAGGTCGCCACAGCAGAACTCCGGTCTGCTAATGATTGGTAGTTGATTTTTACGTGCCGAGTTGCCAGCCCTGATGCACAACCTTCAATGAAGGTACGCCCATTCACGCATGTCTCCACGCAGAAGATGCTCTAGCTGAGAATCAAACCGGACAGCGTCTTACTGTGAGGCAACAATGCTACCGCAGCACCACCACCGCGGATAGCACAATAATTTAGTATAGAATACAAAATTATAAAGTATAGCTTAAATAACATAGGATACAGAAATAGTACAGCATTAATTTTTCAGTCAGGTACTACAATGTTTATATATATTATTTGGTACTCTAGATAGTAGAATACATGCCTGGTAGAGATGTGAGGACAAGCAATATCAGCACTTTCTCCATTGTATGACATTATAACATGTGCTCATTTGCTGTAAGAATGTAAGAATATCATCTAGTACTGTCTAATGTTATATTTTATATTTTTAATTATTTGAGGGTTGTTTATTTTGTTGTTTTTAATGACCAGATTAGTGGTCTGATCCAACACTTTTTTAGGCATTGCTTGGTATTGAGGCCTAGATAGGACTTCTTTGGGTAAATCTAAAGAATAAAAGGTTATGTTTATAGAGGCATTTGTCAGTTTATTGATTAAATATGCAATAAAAGTGTTCTTGGTAAACTAACATCCTCTTTTTTTGAGTAAGCTCATTTAGCAGCAGAGAATTCTAAGAGAAATGCCTTAGCGAATTTAGCAAATTAGAAGAATCAGATGATGCCAAGCACTTGTACAGGCCTTCAATTTTTTTTTTTCAAAATGAACTCATGTCATGTATGTCATTGCTGAAAGGACCCATGGGACAAGACAAATGTTCCATTTCACTGTTAACACTAGTATATTTTCATAGAATAATGTTGAATTCTGGAAAATATGTTTCCTTTCTAATATGGTATTGCCAGGAAAAACTTTCTGACTAGCAATTGTCAGATTATAGAATAATTACTGCTATGATTACTTACATTCATGTAATCCTACCAGATGAAATGGATCTGTGTGTTAAATATAGTAATAGTAATTTCCCTAATATGAAAAAAAAAACTTGTACCATACTACAAAAATTGTAAGATCGTTATTCATCAAAACACTCTCAGCTGTATGGGTACAGGAAGCATTTACAGGCAAAAGGGATACTATTATGCACCATTTCTATGCCTTTAGGAAATGCAGTTATTTTTTCAATACTTATTTGTTGTTCATGTACCACATGGCAGTTGTGTATGTGATCCATTAGCAGTTTGTTATTGTTACTTATTTTTCAGAAAATACAACTTCTTTGGTAAAACAATACTTTTGATGTGAGAGAAATGTAGACATCACTTCTGGTTAGTTTGGATACAAGCATCTGGGATTGTCTATTATTTGTAAAATCATAGGAAAACATTTATAATACAGCTAAAATGCCAAATTCATAAGCCCAAATAATCACAATAGTCAACAAAAAGTTTAGAAAATAGTTATTTATTTATTGGCATTAGTGTACCATGAATGCTCTACTGGGTAAAGACCTATTTTCAGTAGAGGTCCTAGGCCCAAACTCCAGCAAACATTATGCACAGTACACAAATGTAAGGTGCAAGGCTTTAGGACATAGTTCAAAATTTGAATATTCTTAACTCTTTGTGCTTTTTTCATTGCGTTAATATATGCGTGCTGACCTTAAGTAGCAGTGTAAGTGCGGTGGACCAGTGGGATGGAGAAGAGCAATATCACCTCATTCGTAAGCTTTGTGTATAAAACTGAAACTGTTTACCCAGTTTGTGCAAAGTTTACTATTGTTCACATGCACACCCATTTTCCACAAATTTCTTTATCATCCTATTAGAATGCAGCCTTTATTATGTTAGGGGTATAAAAAAACTCAAAATAAGCTATGTGAAAGCATAGGTACTGACACCATTACATGTAAACACATACACATGAACTCTTTCACACATACACACACACACACACACACACACACACACACACACACACACACACACACACACCCACACACACACACACACACACACACACACTCACAGACACATACACACACACACACACACACACACACACACACACACACACACACACACACACACACACACACACACAGGCAAACACATGCAAACAAACACATATGCACAAATACACAAACAGACACACACATTGTGCCGATGTGAGATATTGCCAGCTATGCCAGGAGAAGCAGGACAGTGGATGTGTAACATATGCCAGCATAGCTAGCTGGAATTTTGTAAAGAATTATATGTTATTTGTATATCAAACTGATTTTTACAGGAGCTTGTGTTAAAAATGTATTTGTAAAGTTGCTTTTGTTAAAAGTGTGCCAACAGTGGGTCCTGCTGGCCATAAAAGAAAATACACTTGTATGTCAGACAGTATTTTAACTACTGAAATTAATCTTGGTGGTGCAGTGGTGCAGCAGTTAATGCTGTCGCCTCATAGCAAGAGGTTCTTCAGTTCGATTCTCGGCTGTGGTGCCTTCTGTGTAGAGTTTGCATGTTCTCCCTGCATTCGTGTGGGTTTCCTCCGGGTACTCCGGTTTCCTCCCACATTCTAAAGACATGCTTCTGGAGCATTTCTCCCCGGGCCTCCGCTGAAAACAGGATCTGTGGAACCTAGTCGGACTTTCCCGGTCAACAAATGTTAAATAAATAAAAATAAATCTTGTAACAGAGGATACTGGAAGAGAAGAGGTTAATCTCAGTCCAGCTAACTTTAAAAATAGGCTGAAATTAAAGGGACAGTCCCAGGGATTTTTTGTTTTGATTCAGCCTTTGTTTGCATTTCAGGTTTGCCTCTCTGAGCATGTGCACCTTTGGCTGTGGGGGTTGGGTGAAGAGTGCTTGAAGGAAGTTTCAAAGGTGTTAGCCAAATTCCATCTCAAATTGCAGTTGTACTGACAACAGCTCTCCCTCTGAGGCATTCATTAGTTTAAACTGTGCATTTTACTCATTGAGAAAAGTAGCCTTTCAGGCATTTTATGACATGACTGCTGCTGCTCCTCCAGAAAGAACATCAATAATGAAAGGCTTTTAAAGCATTAGTAAACAGAATTTTTTGTTTCTTTCATTTACTTTATTCTGTGGTGATTGGCCATCTACAACAACTTTATGACATGGCTTCTACTTATAGAAAAGATCTGAGTCAGGCAAACAGTAGTGGAAACCATATTTCTTTTTCTTTCATGTTTTACTGTATTCTGATTTTTAAATACTAGCCTGGTGTAGTGAATTTCTGACCTACCTGCTAGTAATTCCATAAAAATTAAGTGTGTGGCAGAAGGTTGGAGCATTACTAGACACACTTGGCTGTTCCTTTTTCAGCTTATAGTTTGATATGTGCTGATTTCTGAATAATACTAGTCAAATATATTATTTTTTGAGCGGGCTGCTTGTACATCTGTGGAAGCATGAGTGATGCAAAATTTAAAAATTAGTAAACACTGATGTCACTTTTCCCTGGCATAGCTTTCTTTATTTTAAATATGAGCCAGATAAAAAATAAATAAAGGCACATGGGTCCAGTAAACTACACAATAAGCTTAAAACTCATGGAACTGAAATCTTAAAATTCCAAATAAAGTCTCTCTGAGTAGAACAGACCAACATTTATTAAAATGTTTAGTGCTTTTGTCCCATAACATTCAATGTGACTTCTTCAGAACCAATTTCAGTTCTTTGAGTTTTAAGCTTATTGTGTTGTTTACTGAACCCAGGTGCCTGTATTTACTTTTTATCTGGTCATGATTCTGGGTCACCTATAAAACACTTGGTTTTTGTAGTAGTTAAATATGACCCAGGAGCTAGGGGCATAGTTTTCCAATCCATTGTAAATCAGAGAAGAACACAAATCCAAAGATTACTTTATCCTGAGAGCTGAAACAAGACTCAAATTGTGGATATACAGGATATTTAAAAGTAAAATGACACGGTGGATGAGAATGAAACTGATGTGCTAAAGTGGGTGTGACTTCTGTCAACTTAACTCTGATCCTAATTTTAAACACTGG
The DNA here is from genome assembly GCF_019279795.1 of Protopterus annectens. Lineage (NCBI taxonomy): Eukaryota > Metazoa > Chordata > Ceratodontiformes > Protopteridae > Protopterus > Protopterus annectens. The sequence continues at coordinate 1,030,206,009 of NC_056728.1, forward strand.
GATTGTCCCTTTAAATTACCTGGTTTAGGCCATAAAGATTGTATCTTACAGTTTTGATTGCAGCCAGAGACAAAATGTCTGCGAAAACAAGGACTAAGAATTCTGCTGTATTGTCCTTAGCAGCAAATTAATTGCTAACCTGGAAGGATGGAAATGTTGAAATGGTTTTATATCTTCCAGATGCTATAACACATCTTAGCAAAGCTCTATATGTGTGTATGGTAACACATACGTGTGAGATGCTAGTTCAGTTTTTAGTAAATGGGGTAGTATGGGAACCAGACGTCAGATGATCAGATGTATGTGATGTCATTCTGTAAGCCAGGACTGAAATGATGTTTTAACTCATTCACTCTAGTGGAGCTCAGGATGCTTGCACTGTAACTTCCAAAAGGCAGAACCTAAGGCTTTTGACAGAATAAAATTGTGTCCTCATATTTCAAACAAATGTTTATAGCTCTGGAACCATGGGGGGTTATAAAAAAGAATAGATGGCAACCATTCAGCACCACTATTTTTATAATGGTAGTATTCTTTGGGTTCTATGTCTTAAACTGAATTTTACAAGACACAGTAAACATAGTAACTATTATATTTGTAATATTTTGTAAACAAGTTAGAATATCTCAGCAACCACTCAAGTTACACACAAACTATCAGCAGCATTTTATTCTTCTAGCTCAAAGAGTTCATATGAAGCTAAGGAGTTCTGTCTATGTCACCTGGTTGTTGAGCTATTTAGAAAAATGTGAAAATTATCCCCGGAATTCATTAACCCTACACGGAGTGTAGAAATAGTGCAGCAGCTGCTGCATGGAACATGGCCGCCGAGCGATTCAGCAAAGGGCTCCTGGGATGTGCATGAGCACTCCTACACTATTCCTGCATGGACACCACTGCCTAATGGTGATTACCTCATTTGCTAGTGAAATCAATGCAAATTAGGTGAATTAGTGATTCAGCAAGCAGGCAGGTATCCGTGCAGGAATAGTGTAAGAAGCAGAAATGTGTTCAGTTACTAGCTGAACACATTTTACATTTCAGCAAATTAGAAAATGGAGGCATGACAGCTCATAATAAGCATGTATTATATCTAGTAGGCATGCCAATAGCTAAATATATGGCGATTGGCATGATAAATTATTTAAATCTTTTAAAATAAAACTTTTTTTTGGCTGATCTCAGCCGTTTAGGCATAGGGCAGCAGAGCACAAATGGGATTGTGCCTAAAATAAAAAAGGGGAAAAATATATTTTTAAAGAAATCTAGATTTTGCCATTATAGTCAATGGCATGCAGAATGAAAACAATACCAGGGAATAGTAGTTGTTAAGGGGAAAGGCCCAGCCTAAGTGTGGTAACTATGGAGTAAGGCAGTGGTGTATACAAATAAGGAGATTTATACTGAATCACAAATTTCTTCTAAGTGTCACACTGCACCTAACCGTATTGGTGCTCTAACACCACCGTGTAGACAGGAGGAGCAGCTAATATGAAAAGGGGGTGTGCCATGCTTGCTGTAAGCACATTGGAGCTCAGTGGCCCATGTTTGCCCTTAGCTAAGCACAGCTAAGAAAGGGTGCATGTCTGAGGCTGTATTGTCTTATTCCATTAAATGCAGAGTGTTTTTGCATCCAGGGAGGGACAGTTCTGCTTAAAAGTGTTTACTTTAGCTAAGCGGGTTTGCACAGTGCACACCAGGCCTAAGAAAAAAAAAAAACATGGAACTGTTTACATTTGAGCACCAGGAATACATGGTGTGCATCAGGGCTTAAACAAGGAGGAAATGGGAAGGGGAAACAGCAGAAAGAAGGCAATCAAAGAGAACTACCATAGCTGGCAGGTGGAATGTATCAGAATTAGCCAATTACACAGGCAACAGCCCAGCACACTACTATAAACTATCCAAACACCTTTCAGTCTGTTTTTTCCCACAAACTCTACACCACTGGTGTACACATTTGGGTGAATTTTAAACTGACAAAACTAACAAAACATGTTAGGGGCTGCTGCTGCTTTGATCTATCAGTATGTGCTAGAGACTGAGGGTGGTGAGGAGGATAATGCTGACAACCAACTCAGACCGAGGAGGAGGAGAAGAGTGTTCAGACCCAGTGTAACCCACCAGAGGTACATGATCTGGTGATAGTAGAGCACTACAGGATGGACAGGGACATACTTCAGTAACTTGTTGAACTGTGCCGGCCTCACCTCAGACCCAGAACCAACAGAGGGGAACCCATGCCAGTGGATACCAAGGTATGTGTAGCCTTAAGAATACTAGCTTCAGGTACTTTCCAAAGACCACCTAGGGATATCAAGGGGGTCTCACAAGCATCTGCATCCAGGATACTCCACCAATTCCTGGATGCCATGTGGCCACATGCCATTGAGCACATTTATTTCTCCAGCACCCGTGAGGAGAGGACCAGCAATATGCATCTCTTCTCCTGTGTAGCAGAATACCCGAAGGTACTGGATGCCATAGACTGCACACACATCCACATCAAAGCACCACTCTGTAACCAGGCTAGGGTCTACCTAAACAGCAAGGGGTTCCACTCCATCAACTGCCAGGTCATATGCGATGCCCAGGACATTATCATGAATGTGTGTGCTGGCAGCCCTGGAAGCTATCACAACTCCTACATCTGGCGTTCATCACAGCTGTACCAGCGTTTTGCCAGTGGTGACATCCCATATGGCCATCTGATGGGGGATACTGGCTACGTACTGGAGCCATGACTGATGACACCCATCAAGAAATGCACAGACACCTACACAAGAATGTCATAATGAGGCATACGCACAAACCAGGATCATTATAGATCATGTGTTTGGGATGCTCAAGTCACGGTTCCCTTGCCTTGACATATCCGGTGGAGCCTTGCAGTACTTTCCAGCAACATGTGCACACATGTTCATAGTATGTGCCATGTTACGCAATAACCTGCAGAAACAGCTGCAGCAGAAACAAAATGTAGAAGGGCCATACAGCCCCCCACCATTGCCAAGGACTCCACAGGCACAGAGGGACTCGGAAAAGGAAAATCCTAAGCCTGCCCCTGTTCGCATATGGATGCATGCCCAGTATGCCCTATCCTTGGCAAAGAGGCAACCCATAGCACATATACTGACATGTAGGACCTGAGGGACTGATCTTTCTCTCTGACTCGCACACACAGTAAAATGTATGCCAAACATCACACCACCTATACCCTACCATGTATAGGCAGTGTACTGTGTGCATCCATCATAATCAACCCACAAGCACCTTCCTCACAACAGCCTCAGGCACACAGTAAGTCAGTCTCCTTAACAAAATGAATGAATGGAGCGGAATGTTCTGATAGCATATCTATGATATTGACTCAAGCATGCAAGGGAATGGGGTGGCTTCCAGGGATATCAGCAGACAACTGACAGCTTTGTGGGACAGCAGGAAGTGTATTTCCAGTACTGGCCTACCCACACCATGCAGTACCACCCTAGCTGACAAATACCATTGCAGTATATGTGGTGAGCCAAATAACTGGGGGGTTATAGATCACATGCACGGATGTAAAAGTGGGGGTCCCATACCCACTCCCAGCCTCACCCAGCAGATCAGCTGTAGACAACCATACATAAATGCCAGGCAAAGGCCCTCATATGGTGACATCCATGAAATTACCACCTACAGACTTTTGTACAGTGATATTACAGCAGGTCTGGCCGTGGCAGTATGGCTTTGAAAGGTAAGAAGTCTGAAACTTCAAATGTCTATGCCAGAACAATCTGACCTGTGGTCTATACTGTTATGTCTGTAGTCTGAAAGATAGGGCACACCACTATTTATTTATTTATTTATTATTTTATTTATTTTTTATTTTACATTTGTTGACCGGGCTAGTCTAGCTGGATACATGTCCATTTTCAGTAGAGGCCCGGGGAGAAAAGCTCCAAGAAATCATACATAGTTAAAACAGAAGTTATTACAGATATTATTAAACAGCAAGTATTACAAAAGCTAATTATAATAAAAATATATATATTTTTATCCCCCCTCCCCCCACCCACAGGTACATACAAATTGCAAAACACTTAGTGATTACATGATCAGGTGCAAGATACATATATGTTGTATAATAGTATTTTAAAGAATATGTGAATGGAAGAAAAGAAAGGATGTAGGGTGAGGTATAGAGGATAGGAAAATAATTAGTCTGGGTTAGTACAGGAGCATAGCCAGTGTTTATTGAAGTATAGTTTTAGGTTCTTTTTAAAAAGTGAGAGAGAATACTGAGAAGTGATTTCTGAGGGTAGTTTATTCCATATTTTTCCAACAGCGTTCGAGAATAAGGATTCACCTGCTGAGTTGTTGGGTTTAGTAGTATTGATCAGTAGTTTGTTTGAGGAGCGTAGATATTTGAGATTACTATAAGGTGTAATTAGGGTAGAGAGTATTGGGGTGTTGCTAGGTTGATACAGGGTCTTTTGGATTATTGTAAGCTGGTGAAGTTGGAGCTGGTTAAGTAGTTCTAGCCAGTTTAGATGTCGTAGATTTAGGCAGTGATCGGTTCTAAAAGGAGAGCCTGTTGCTAATATGCTAAATGGGACCAAAATGTTAAGCAAATATCAGTCTCTGCAAATGTGTATTGTGTACAGATGTGTCACCCCCCCCCCATAGTTCCATAGAAATGCAGTAACATATCCCTAGCCTTAAACAGCATCCAGCCATCAATTAGAGTGATGGCTCAACACAAACAGAAAGCACTTGTCTGTAACACCCACAGTCAATTTACTGGTGCCATCCCAGGATTGTCTGCTGCCGGCAGCCTGGGAACATATGATCATCAGAATGCACTGGCTTGCTACAGATGTTCTGCATCTGTCACACCTGGCCTACAGGCCTGTGGCAAATGCCCATGCCTCACCCACAGTTCCCTGTTAGGGAGTGCCATATGGTCCATAACACCAACATAATACAGTCTATAAAATGCAAAGAAAGGCCATGCTGCCAACTACTAGGAGAAAACTTGCCAGTATCAGAGAGCCAGAAATCTGGCCAATTACATGAATAATTGGGTGAAAAAGGTCAAAAGAGAAGAACACCCTTGAAATACTGCTCTAATAAATTAAGTAAAGTTGATGGAATGATTGTAGTAGCATGGAATGTCGGATGGGTATGAAGTCAGAAACTGCAATGCCAACTGTCAGTAATATCTGACGTCAACCCTGAGTGACTTGCAAAGCACTTTTCCTTGAAAACCACACTCGTTTGTGTAACCAACAGGATATATGAGCCATGAATGTGGACATTCTGTGATATACTGTACAGTTAACAGGCAGGGCTTGGAGTCTAAACATGGGAATGCACTCATTGCAGGAAGTCCTAAACCTGGAAGATGGTGACATGTTTGCACCCACAGAACCCTGGCCAGAAACCATGGGGAGTAACACACCCTTTCCTGATCACTCATCCTATACAACATCCTGACCCCAAAATGTGGCCATCCAAGAAAATGAGGTGGGCCATACATATATGTCAGACAAACACACACCTCTAGGGTGGTCAAACAGTCTGATACACATAAGACCCTCCAAGCGCCGTTACCTTTTGAGCAGAACCCTATGCAAAGGACTGGTAGCTATAGGCTAACATATCTGACCCAGGGCACCCCCCATATCTTATCCCCTACAAATCTACCCGGAGTATGCCTGTTACCCTGATCCTGTCAGACTTATATTACCCAACCATTGACTGGAAATCAGACCAGGCCAGAACAAAAATGCACAGAGATTCCACCATTGTAATATATCACCAAGGTGCTGGACCATTTCCACAGCTCCAGAAGTCAATTGCTCATAGGCACACCTTTCAACAGGCTGGATTGTGCAAGAATACATAACATTTGGCCCATAATTTTGGTGTGTGTATCATCCATCCTGTATTCCTCTGGTAAATCCCTGCGATGATCTGAGGAGGTATGTCACAAGGTTCTGAAACAATATATGACAGTGTCAAACAGCATATATGTCAGATGTCTGCTATAACAAGCCCTGTAACCCTAGCAACCCATACATTACTGAGAGAAATAGTCACAATCACCATATGGCCCATTGTCCCCCCATTTTGATAGGCTGTCTCCAAATATCCTGCACCTACAGATTGAGAAGTATGGCTGTAGCACAAAACAAACTGGACTGGCGAACAGCAGTTCCTGGAATGGAGTCCCGCATGTACTATAGAAGGTCACACTGGGCATGCTCATACACTTGGAGAAATGTCAGTAGGATCTAGGAATGAACATGCCTGCCCCACCCAGTGCACTTCCCTTTGCCCTTCTTTAGCAGTCCTGAAGATGTCTGTCACTATAGATGTCCCTTTCATCAGGCCTCATCCCTATAAGCTCTGTGGTGCATTCCATAACTGCGTAAACACTATAGTACCGATAACTAAGTTCGAATCTCAGTCCTGATAAAAGTAAAAGTGTGTGTGCTCGCACGCATGTGTGTGTGTGTGTGTGTGTGTGTGTGCGCACATGTGTGTGTTTACAAGTTAAAGCTTGTGGGTCCATTCAAACCCAGTAGGCTTCCACTTTCCCACTTTAGCAGTCCTGCAGATATCAGTCACCTTAGAAGTTCCTTTTGTCTAGCTTCAACCCAATAAACTCTGTGGGGTGTGCAGTACCTGTGTAACACTATAGTACAAATAACTAGTTAGGTAGGAGTTTTAGTTTCAGTCTTGGCAAATCTCAACATATCTGTGTATGTGTGTATTTAGAAGTTAAAGCTTTTGGGTCCATTCAAACCCAGTACACTTCCCCTTTCCCTACTTTAGCAGCCCTGCAGATATCAGTCACCTTAGAAGTCTCTTTCATCAGACCTCACCCCATAAGCTCTATGGCAAATGCGATAACTGTGTACACTACTGTACAAATAACTAGTTAGGTAGAAGTTCTAATCTCAGTCCTGGCAAATCTTAAAGTGTATGTGTTTACAAATCAAAGCTTTTGGGCCCATTCAAATCCAGTAGCCTTTTCCTACTTTAGCAGTCCTCCAGATATCAGTCACTTTAGAAGTCCCTTTCATCAGACTTCATCCCATTAAGCTCTGTGGTGTGTGCGATAACTGCGTAACACTATAGTACAAATAACTAGTTAGGTAGGTGTTTTATACTTAGTCCTGGCAAATGTCAAAGTGTGTGATTACAAGTTAAAGCTTTTGGCTCCATTCAAACCCAGTACACTTCCCCTTTCCCTACTTTAGCAGTCCTGCAGATATCAATCACCTTAGAAGTCCCTTTCATCAAGCCTCAGCCCCATAAGCTCTGTGGCACATGCAATAACTGCATAATACTATAGTACAAATTACTAATTAGGTAGGAGGTGTAACCCCAGTTCTGGCAAATGTGTGTGTGTAAGTGTGTATATGTGTAATCTAAAGTATTTTGTGGCCTCTCTCCCCCAGTACATCACCCATTGCCATACTTTACAAGGGCTGGTGATGTTCTTCACCTTAGAAGTACCTTGGACAACCTGCACCTTATAAGCTCTGCAGAAGTCTAAACCTCAAAATGCACGCACTCAAGGCTCTCCTTAGTATGGAAGAAATCAAAGTATGTGCAGTGACAGAAACCTGGTTCAAAGCTCCAGAGAGCACCCCAACACTACCAGGCTATAACTCCTACCATACCTTTAGGTCCCAAAACCAGGACCAGAACACAAAAGGAAGGGGTGTGTCCATATTCATCAAGAACACCCACAACTCCAGGTTAGTAGCACAGTACGCGGAATCTGAGACCATCCAAGTGCAATTGACAGCGGATAAATTGACTGTTCAATTTATAGCTTGCTACAGATCTCCCACCTTGTCTCAGGACCCTCACGCAGCATTCCTGAGAACATTAGAAACTATGAAGATTCTACCCAACACCATGCTATTGGGTGACTTCAACTATCCAAACATTGACTGGGAAAACTACTCAAACACAAACATCCTAGACCAATGCTTCCTTGAGTTTATAAACTCAAACACCCTTGAACAGCTGGTCATCACTCCCACAAGAGGCGACAACATACTGGACTTGGTCATCACCAACATGGGGAACCTATGTTCCACACCTGATGTAAACTCGTCGTTGGTAAGATCAGATCACAAACTAATCACACTGGACATCCACATCCCAACCCCCCCCCCCCAGTCAAGGAAATCAAGGTAAAAAACTTCTCTAAAGCCAACTTCACACTCCTCAAGACCGAGGTGGGAAGTTTCAAAGCTCCCAATCAAATGGAAAATGATGACCCATCAGCAGAATCCTTTACAAATGCATTCTATGAATACCTTCAAGAATGCATCAACCGAGCCATCTCAAGTAAAACCAAGACCAACTCCTCAAAAAAGAGGAAGCCAGTCTGGTGGATCCCGGCCATAAATAAACTTTACAACAGAAGGAGGAAACTCCTGCAAGATAGAACAAAATCCCAAAATAAGAAGGCATTTCTGATTAATATCAGTAAAAAAACTGTGCTCCCTCATTAAATCATCCAAGGCCAACTTCGAAAGAAAAATAGCCAATGACTCTAAGGATAACCACAAGGCCTTCTTTAACTATGTCAAGAGTCTAGGGGCAAACTCTCAGATATGCTCTGAGCTAGTGCATAATGGCCATAAATACACTGAACCAACCAACATTGCTAACATCCTGGCTGACAAGTTCAGTGCAAACTTCACCCCCTCCCTCTCCACCAAAGGGGCTAGCACCCATCCCAGAAGAATGTGGTGCTCCAGATATCTCAGACACACAAGTAAAGACAGCCCTTGCAAAGACCAAAAACACAGCATCAATGGGACCAGATGCTATCCCAGGTTGTGTCTTACACGAGCTTCAAAATGAACTAACCCCCAATCTCAAATCAGTATTCAAAGTCAGCCTCTCTACAGGCTATGTACCCAAAGAATGGCATACAGCAACAGTCGTATCACTCCACAAAGGTGGTGCCACAACTGATCCTCGGAACTATTGCCCTATAAGCTTGACTAGCTTGGTCTGCAAAGCCATGGAACGCATTATCATGGAGCTCATTAACAGGGACATTGGGAACCTCCAGACACTGGACCCCACCCAGTTCGGCTTTGTTAAAGGCAGATCTTGCCTCCTGAACTTGGTCGACTTCTTCGAAACAGTCACCAAGGCCATAGATGAAGGGAAGGTGGTCCACACAGCATATCTGGACCTCGCTAAGGCGTTCAACACCATCCCACACTCAGGAATCATAGACAAACTCACCAGCTTAAATATTAACCCCTATGTCATGAGATAGGTTGCCAATTGGCTCTCAGACAGAACCCATATGGTAAGAGTGGCAGGTGCCATGTCTGACTCTAAACCAGTCACAAGCGGAGTCCCACAGGGCTCAATCCTGGGACCCCTCCTGTTTGGTATATATTTCTCTGAAGTACAGGCAAAGGCGGAGGGACTGTGGCTAACCAAGTTCTCAGATGACTGTAAATTGGGTGCAATAATTGACTCTCCAGCTGACACAGACATCCTGCAAAAGGGTCTCACAGAGACAAACACCTGATGTCAAAGTCACGGCCTCAAGCTAAATGCCAAAAAATGCATAGTAATCCCATTTGGGAAAAACAAAGTACCTACAAACTACCACATAGATGGGAATCCACTAAGTACAGAAGAAGTAATTAGGGACCTGGGTACCCAAGTAGATAGCATGCTCTCCTTTGATACCCACATAGCCAAAACTGTCAGGAAATTGTTCTATGTGGCACACCTGATCACAAAGGGTTTCTCATCCAGATCCAAGGAGGTGATTGTGCCCCTTTACTCCTCACTCATTAGGCCCATAATAGAGTACAATGCCTCATTTGGGATGAACCTCACTAGACACCTACAACAACTAGAAAGACCACAGAAGTACCTCACTAAGAGGATTAAGGGCCTTAAACAATTACCCTATGAAGCACGACTAAAAAAGCTCCAGCTCTTCTCAGTCACTTACCGTCTGCTCAGAGGTGACCTATGCCTGATCTATAAGGCCATGTCAAACCCTGAACTAATGGACATGCTTCACCTCAAAACAACGAGATCCCTCAGAATCACTCGTTCTAGCGACTTGAACCTATGCACAACAATAAACAGGACATGCTGCAGGGATAGATTCCTGTCCCAGCGACTCCCCTCACTCTGGAATAGAATCCCAATCCATGTTTGACAGAGCTCCTCTCTGACCCTCTTCAAGAGAAATCTTGATGAGTGGATGGGTAATCGTAAGTTCTTCCCTGGGATCACTTCAAGAGCCCTGTTGACAGAGGCCCAGGTTAGTAATCTAATGGGGAGGCAAAAGCCATCACTCTGTGGCTAGGCTTATAAATGCCCATGGGCAGATAGCCTAGTACTTACCTATGAACCTATGAACCCATGAACGTGCGATAAGCACGTAACACTGTAGTAGCAATAAATAGATAGGTAGGGGTTCTAATCTCAATCAGGGCAAGTGTGTGTGTGTGTGTGTGTGTGTGTGTGTGTGTGTGTGTGTGTGTGTGTGTGTGTGTGTGTGTGCGAACAGTAACTGTCTGCAAGGGGGTTGTTGTGTTTGTGTGAGAACCATATCCATTGGGGGTTGGGATTTGCTATTTTTTGCTGTTGCCCACCCAGTACATTTCCCAATGTCTACATTACAAAGCCCACAGTTGTCATCCACTGTAGAGGGACCTGTAGACATGCTGCAGTCCTATAAGCATTGTGCCATGTGCAATAACTATGTGACAGTACAGAATAGACAACAAGATAGGCTGCCGATCTAAATCTTGGATATCACTCCCCACTCAGGAGTCATACACAAACACACTCAGGTAGGCAGCCACATCTACATCAGTAGGTGGCCTGTAAACCAGCTCACACATAGCACCCACAGTGTGAAAGCAGCGGACTCCATGTCAGACTACTGAACAGTCACGAGTGGAGTCCCACAGGTTGTGAACCTGGGTTCCCTCATGTTTGCAATCCACACCTCTAAGAACCAGCCCAATACAAAGGTGCCCTGGCTGATAATGTTTGCAGATGCCTACAAGGTGGGTGCTATTATTACCCCCCCATGTGAGGTTGACATCCTTCACAAAGGCCTCTCTGAGACCTGTGACTTTTGTTAGAACCCTGGACATAAGCTCAGTGCAAGATGATGTGCCACCATCCCCTTTGGGTACAACATGGCTCCCATAAAGTAATACATTGATGGTAGTCCATTGAACACTGACGTTGGTATAACAGAACTGGGAACACAGGTTAACTCGATGGTGACCACCACAGAGTCACTGTCTTCTGAAAGTCCTTCCATGTGTCACTTTTCCTGACTCAGGGCATTGAATCCCGGAAGGAAAAGGACAGTGTTTCCCTGTACACTCCCCTCAGTAGACCAATCAATGTGTACTATGGCCCATTTGCCATGTACACCACTGGACACCAATAAGACTAAATTACTACTATTTACTCCTAACAAATCAAAAACTGCTTCTCTCTCCTTCACCATCACCTCTAAAAATGGCACTACCAATTCCCCTTCTGACCATACCAAATTGCTCGGCATTGAAACTGACAATAATCTTCACTTCAATGTCCACATCTCACAAACCATTACCACTATATAGACTCAAAAACTTTCTCTCAGACCAAGCAAGAGTCACCCTAGCCCAGACTCACCTATTGTCCACACTAATATATGCAACATCAATTTTCACCCACATCAGAAAAATAGATCTAGACAAACTAGAATCATGTTACAATAAGATCACCAAGTTTGCTAAATACACCACCTTCAGAACACTTCAATGTGTTGTTCTAAGGGACCTAAATTGGCTAGAACTACCTCAACTACTTAATTACCACCAGCTAGTTACTGTCTACAATATTATTAAATACCCTGATAAAACCCCATCATTAACCCAACTACTTATTCACTACACAGCAATTCGCCCTCTCCAATATAGTGACACATCTCTTCTCTGTATCACTGGATCAAACAATACTGCAGGAAAAGTGCTATATTCCCACACCATTGCTAGAAACAGGAATTGCCTTCTACCTTCGCTGACCACTGCCATCACCACCTCACACTTCAAAAACTCCCTCAAATCCCATCTTCTGAATACCTGGCTATGTTCTTGTATTACTTAAACTTAAGCTTTCCTACATTTTCCTCCTCATATCCATTCACCAATACCAAGTTAGTCACTGCAATCCTCTATGGGACTAAAACCCAACAGCCATTAGCCAAGCCTGTAAGTAGCTCATAATCCCTACTGTTTTGTAACTTCTCTGACTATTGGAAAGTGTCTTGTGTGCTTGCATTTTTAATGTGAATATCTTATTGCTTTGTTGCATAATGTACATGTTGTATAATGTACATGTCTGTTGTACTACTCTGTATAAAATATTTATCTCTTGTTTAACTTGCACTACTCTGCAAGAAGAAGAAAACTGTGCATAAAAACTTTTGCTTAACAATGCAGATCTTTTCTCCCTGGGTCTCAGCTGTAAATGGACCTAGTCCAGTCAGAGTTTCCCAGTTAACAAATATAAAATAAAAATAAAATAAATAAATGAATAAAAACAACAGGAGAGGCTGCAAATGTACCTCACAAAGAGGAGTTTGCCCCATACAGACAGGCTCCAACAACGGCAATGAATCTCTATCTCATATTAGCTACTTAGGTGAGATCTCTGCCTGAAATACACAGCCATGTCTGACCCAAACATTTCAGGAATGCTACATCTGAGGAAACCAATCTGCCCACACAATATGACCCAGATACCTTAGCCCCATCCTCACAATCAACAGAACATGCTGGAGGGACAGGTTCATAATCCAGAGACTGGCCATGCTATGGAATAGACACCACACACACATGTCAAGCTGAGCACATCACTGGCCCTTTTCAAGAGAAATCAGGAGGAGTGGATGGGGAATAGAATACCCACCCTTGAGACCACTCCAGTGGCTATACTCAGTAAACACACCAGGGAGTATCGTGAGGTGGCATGATGCCAGTGTATACCCATGGGCTAGCCTTGTAAAGCCTCCATGGCCATTTGCCATATATACACACCTATAACTCTTTGAACCCATGGATCTCAG
>NC_056728.1:1030221640-1030369140 GCF_019279795.1 Protopterus annectens
GTGTGCGTGTGTGTGTGTGTGTGTGTGTGTATGTGTGTGTGTGTAGGTGACTTTTCAGATGGTGATGTGTGTGTGTGTTTGTATGCACACTGTCACGCCATGTGGGTGCCCTACACAGGGGTATTTTGGACAGCTGTGGGCCATACATGGCAGGTGTACAGTTCAAAATCTCTAGCCACGGACACAGGAACTGGGCCTTCTGAGAGTATCACCGGCACTATGAGGGCTGAGTCCACATGCAGTACTGCTCCCTGCTGGTGACTGCTGCCTGCTGGATCTGGGTCCCTGTTGTGACCAGCCAGGATCACATGCCCATGCCCTGCTGCATCATGGCATTGACAGTACTCCCCCTTCAGTAGTGCAGGTGGTACTGCCAGCATGGGAATGTGATGGTACATGGACATGTAGACCCTCAGCTGATTGTGGTGCTGCCCTACAGCCACATGGCTGCTGGTCAGTGTCCGACAAATGCTCAAGCACAGATAATCCACGGTTGAGGAGTGCCAAGGTCTCCCCCACCATCTATCCATGACTCTAGTATGCTTCCAGATGGCTGCAGTCAGTTCATATTGCCACGGACACCAGGAATATGCTCAGCCATGATCCTGCGTGTATGTATGGTATTACATTCATTATGTGCCTATGCCCCCATGACAGCCTGAAACATGTGTCTGGTGACTGCTGCCATGGCACTTGCAACAGGGGCATGACGGGCTGCAATTCTCCTCTGAGCAACCCTTCCCATCTGCCTGTGTGAGACCTCACCATCACTCTGGCTATGGCTAGTGCCTGCACTCTAACTTGCCATAGTCACCACAGTAGCCTGTTCCAAGCCACCACCCGCCAACTGTCCATTATCTGTGGCTACTGGTGACGGGGTATTGTCTGGGTATTGTGACTGTGTGCGGGGATGGGGTTGACAATAGTGGGATGCCAACTGATGGCACAGTATCAGCCCTTGACAACCCCACCTGTGCCTCCATATGAGTATTATCATGGTCAGATTCTGCAAAGACACTCACATCAGTATCAGAGTGGGGGGACCACAGCCACCATGTCCAGCTGTGAGGGAAAAAGAACATATGCAAATCACTACTGGCACCATAACGTTTGCTGGTATACACCCCAACACGTGCACACACACACACACACACACACACACACACACACACACACACACACACACACACACACACACACACACACTCTCTCACACACACACACACACACACACACACACACACACACACACACACACACACACACACACACACACACACAGGTGAGGTGCCTCAAAGGCATTACACAGACCTCACATTAGCTGACTGGGGGCATTCACGACACACAGACAATATCATACACATTATGTGTGGACCCTCAGCATCATCCAGTGCAGCCCGTTCCAATTACTATTACTACTAATATACACTTCTGGGATATGTAAGTGGTGTTAGTAGGAGATGGCCCTTCACCTAGTACACACTGCACCCTATGTAAATTATTGCTGTTCACCTGTATAGCACTGGGGCAACTCCTAAAGAACATAACCCCCAACTGTACAGGGTTTTGCTGAATGTCTACATGTATGCCCCATATGTTTGGTCTGTTCCTCATAACTCCTGTCTGTGTCTGATACATTACTGGGTTGACTTGTGGAATGGTGCCACTAAGTAATATCCTAATTGGAGGTGCAGACTGCATAACCTGCAGTACATGTATTTTAAAACAAACCAGTTACTCAAACAACTTCCCAAGCTTACAGGGGATATAGTAGGTATACGGACACTTGTTAACATGCCAGTTTTTTGTGATATATCACATGAGACCTCAGAAATCAGGTCATAACATTGCCATCATTTCATCTGACATATAACCTGTGCAATCCAACTGAACAACATTCACATCAGTTACAGGAAACATCTGGAAACTGAAATAGGTACAATAGGCTGGTTGCATGAGTGTGCACACCCTTAAAAATAATACTCTGTTAAAGCAACTTTTGATTTAATCATAGCATTGCAATCCTCTTGGGAAGGTGTCTATCAGCATGGCACATCTTGACTTGCCAATGTTTGCACACTCTCCTTTGCAAAACACCACCAACTATGTGAGATTGCAAGGGCATCCACCGTGCACTGCCCTCTTCAGGCTGCCCTGTATATATCCTTTTGGATGTAGGTGTGGGCTCTGACTCCACCAGTACAGAACATTGCATGTGTTCTGGTGAAGCCATCCTTTTGTTGATATGGATGTATGGTTTGGGCCATTGTTGTGTGGAAAGGTGGAATTCTTCACCATCCACAACAAAGTAGCAGACACCAGAATGTTTTGGAGCCACAAGGGACCAGTGTTTGGAACTGTTCATAATCCCCTATAACTTGGCTACAACCCTAGTTCCAGCATGTGGACAGCAACCCCAAAGCAGGGCAATGCCATTCCTATGCTTCACTGTGGGGATGGTGTTGTTATAGTGATGTGCAGTGGTGATATTGTGCCTAACACACCTGTCAAAATTGTTGCCAATGAGTACAACAGTGGTCACATATTACCATAACACATTTTCCCACTTCCACTTGCTTTTTGGAGACCTGATGTATTGTTTTAGACTTTCACCAGGCCTGGATATTGTTTGGTGTGAGAAACTTCTGCCATCTTCCAACCCTACCCTATAAGCAGGACATGTGGAGACCATGGAAAGTTGTTGTGACATGTAGTACACACCCAGTACTTGCTGGGGATTCCTGCTACTCCTTCACTGTTGCTGTAGGGCTCTTGGCAGTCTCCCTGTCCAGTTTTGGTCTTGTATTCTCATAGACTTTGGTGGGATGTCCACTCCTTCACAATATCACTGTAGCCCCATATTTTCACCACCTTTTGATGACTGTCTGCATTGTGTTCTATGGTATATGCAATGCTGTGGAAATGTTTGGTTACCCTTCTCCAGGATGATACATCTCAAATATGTGGTCTCTTAGCAGCTTTGTCAGCTCTATGTGAACCATGGCTGTTGTTGTAGCAGGCAACTGGGTATATGTTGCGATAATCCTGGTAGGGCAGCTGACCGTTAGTTGCTGCTAATCAAAGAGTCTCTGTAATTGATTACTGTTGTGTTCTCAATAGGATGTGCTGCTATAGTTATATCAAAAACTGCCTAAACACAGGACTAGCTTCAGCCTGTGCAGACATATGCATCTAGGTTGTTGTACTATTATGTGTCATTATTGTTCTCCCTAACAGATTGGTTTGCTTTATAATTGGATTGTGCAGGTTATAGGTAACATGAAATGTTGGCAGTATTCTGAACTTGTCTAGTGTCATTTTTGTATATTACACATACCCGGCATTCTAACTGGTGTGTACACCATTTATATGTACTGTATACCAGTGATTTCTACAATATGACCCTAGTTTTGTGCCTTTTCCCCCCCCATTTTGTCGGTCTTTGCACAGCAATGACAGATTGTAAGGTATGCTACAGATATGTGACATCTCCTGCAAATAGACCCCTGCCATGACCACCATGATGCAATGCAGTAAACACCACCACAGGTGAACATGCAGATATTGCCAAATGGCTGAGTGTAACAGTTGCGTGCATGGTCACATGCATTAACTTTAGCATGCCTGAGGTACTGGTGAGCCACAACAGGGAAACCCCATACTTACTGTGTTCAGGATTCTGTCTCATGTGCAGACCAGAGTGACCTATGTAGTTGTGAGGGAGAGGTACTATCAGCAGATTCATATTAAGCATTGGTACAAGATGAACGCTACATTTCTGCACAGGTACAGCACACACTATGATATTACACAATTTGCTGTCTTTCACCATAGATGCGCACTTGTGTGCATTACTAAACCCTACCCACTCATCCATTTTGCACTGATATATGCATCTAGAGACTCTTCAGAAGACAGTTTAAATGCTACCTCATTACATTGATGTGCACTTTGGCCTTACCTGGATGCTCCTCGCCTGTTGCCTGGGTACCACTCACCTACAAAACTGCTGTTTCCTGTGTTTGAGTTTGTGTGGGGGCTACCCCAAGTTTGGCAAGGAGCTCCTCTGTCGCTGTACGTAGGGCCTGTGTGGCTGGCTCCCACCGGTAACAGTACAGTCCCTTGCTACAGCAGCATCCCTTTGCCAGGTATGATGTATCAGGTCAGTTACTCAATGCCTGACCTGATCATATGTGCATCCATGGTGGCACAACATGTTCACTCTGTGAAAGATCTCATCTGACAGGGCAGTCTGCTCCTGCAGATTTTGCCGGCTAAGGCCAGAAAGGATGCCATAGTTTAAGATTACAGCTTCTGTGATGGCTGCTATCTCCACATCGGTGTAATGCATTTACCGTTGCATGGCTCCTGAAGGATATACACAGGGAAACAAATCACAGGACTACAGACATTGACCAGAGTTCTTTGCAGAGCCAGCACATGCATATGGACTATCATTAGCCGCCACTTACAAATACACCATACCCCTGTACCTGGCAGCACTGTATGAAAATGCATTGTACTCCTGGTCCTGATGTGTCAAGTTCCCCCCAATGAGGGCCAGTACATTGCATAAGGCACCATTCATCATTCATGTTTGTGTAGAGGGATAACAGTGGCCATGTTCCTTGCATATGGAATGTCAATGATGCACAGGTTTTGCTTGCATACACTGTGTAATGGAGCTGGAAGCATATGCCTGGGTTCATGTAGGATGCAGACAGGAATGTTATCAGGCCCCAAGGGAACTTGCTTTTGTCAACTTTGATTAGGCAGCTTGGACCTGATCTATGATGATGAGGGGAGGGGTGTGCGTGCTGTGTATATCCATCTATACTTGTGGTGATCCAGGATGGTGATGTCTGCCCTAAACCTGTCTGCAGCAGGTTGGCAGTAGTTATGGTGTGTGTGCATGTGCTGTGACTGACCACCATTACAGGGTGGTTTTAGTTGATGCCTCTGAGTCTGCAGACATTTGTGAAGATGGCCTTGTGATTGCCCTTAGTGGATGTGTCCAATTTGTACTCTTAGTTAGCCTTACAATAATCCACCTGTGACTTATTATGCTCGTTCAGGCAAAGGTTGGCATGCCACGCAGTTGGTGCCTGCTCCTATTTTGCTCTGTACAACCAATATAGCATCACATTATGTGCTTTGCGCATTGCTGCTGTCCAGCAAAGGAGTTTTCTCTACTTTGGTGGAGACAGGTTTTACAAGTAAGGTATTGCTGGGGCCATACACCTATGTGGGTGGTCGTATAGCTCTTTATAATAGGCATGGACACAGGGTCAGATGACAGTTGTCCACCTCTACATTTCAATGTGATACTCATGCTTATTATACTACCCATGTCTGTGTCAGGGCAAAGACACAACCAGTAGCTGTAGAGGTGTAACTCTGTTGGATGCACAGAAACTAAGGTTACATGTGTACAACATGTACAGCTTATTCATCTGACATTTTGCATCCCATGTCAGTCGTTATGAGGCAGCTAGGTACACCTACCCATACATACATATGCACAGGTAATACCTGGTATATATTTCTGTTCTCTGTCAGTATGGCACACTGTAATGGCAGTCTTGCTGCTCAGTCAGTCATGTCAACCTGTTAGAGCAGGACATCTGTAGGACAACACACATACCTGATGGGCTATGGGCCACAATTAATGACACTTTTTTATATTTCTGTAACACACATGCCATTTGATAATGTAGTAGCCTTTGCATTCACAGACATAGCCTGGAGGGTGTCTGATGCTCATATGGCAGGCAGAGAGGTGACTGGCTAGGTGTGTGGTAATGAGGGTAGAAACTGTTAATGTTGTGAATATGACTGTTATGGGGACAGAGCTAGTTGATATGCTGGACAGAGGAAAGGTGGATATATTGTGTGGGCCAGAGACCAGATGGAAGGACTGTAGAGCTGTGTGTATCGGAGTCGGGTACAAATAGTTCTGTCATGGTGTGTATGGGAGGGGAAATGGTGTTAATCTGAAGGAACATTATGTCAAGAGTGTTTGTGGAGGGGATAAGAGCGTTGAGTAGAGGGATGTTCAGGAGGCTGGGAACTGATGGTGTAATGTTGACAGTTGTTAGTGCATATGCTCTGCAAATTCCATGTGTGATGGTTGAGATAGACACACTTTGGTGTGGTTGAATGAATTGGTGATGCGTGTACCCAAGGGTGAGTGAGTGGTGATTGGAGCAGATTTTAATGGGCATGTTGGGGAAGGGGACAGAGGGAATGCAGAAGTGATGTGTTTGTATGGTGTTAAGCAAAGGAATGCACAAGGTGAGATGGTGGTGGAGTTTGCAGCAGAAGTTGGATATGGGTGTGGTGAATACATAATATTACAAGACCGAGGGGCATAGGGTGACATACAAGAGTGGATGAAGATGCTCACAGGTGGATTATCTCCTATGCAGGTGGGCCTGTTTGATGGGGATTGGTAACTGTAAAGTGGTGACAGGGGAAAGTGTAGTTAGGCAGCATGGAAGGTTGGTCTGTGGGACGACGTTGGTGATCATGAAGAGGGGGAGGAGTGTGAGGGCAGAACCACGGATCAAATGGTGGATACTGAAAAAGGGTGGTTGTGAGGTTGAGTTCAGGGAAGAGCAGTGGGTGGCAGTGAAGAGTTAGCAAATATCTGGGTAACTACATCCGAGCTACTAAGGGAGATGAGTAGAACGGGGCTTGGTGTGACATCTGCACAGAGAGAGGAAGGAGGGCAAGTAGACCTGGTGGTGGCATGAAGAGGTACAGGGGAGTATACAGAGAAAGAGGTTGGCCAAGGAGAAATGGAATTGTCAGACAGATGCAGAAAGTAGACAAGGTGTATAGAGAGATTGGGTGCATGGCAAAGAGAGTGGTGGCAAAAGCTGAGGATGGGGCATCTGAAGGGTTGTATGTAAGGTTGGATACCAAGGAGGGAAAATAGGACCTGTACCAATTGGCTTGACATAGGCATGTAGCTAGGAAGGATGCGCAGAAAATAAGGCTGAGAAAGAATAATGGTGGATCTGCACTCACTAGCAAGGAGAGTGTGTCGAGCAGGTGGAAAAAGTACTTTGATGGGCTGTTGAATGAAGAGAATGAGAGAGTGAGAAGGTTGGATGATGTGGGTATGTTAATCAGGATGTGCAGCAGATTATCAAAGGGGACATAAGGATAGCTATGCAGAGGTTTAAGAATGGAAAGGCTATTGGTCCAGATTACATACATGTAGAAGCATGGATGTTTTTAGGACAACTGGCAGTGGTCTTTTTTTCCAGATTGTTTACTGTAATCCAGGAAGGTGAGAGGATGCGTGCGGAGTAGATGAAATGTGTTTGGGTACTGATTATGAGAATAAGGGTCGTGTGCAAACCTGTAGTACCTACAGAGAGATAACATTGATCAGTCACAGCATGAGGTATTTGTAAAGGGTGGTGGAAGCTAGGCTAATAAGGGAGGTGAGGATTACTGATCAGCAATATGGTTTCATGCCAAGATAGAGCAGTACAGATGTGATGTTTGCTCTGAGAGTGTTGATGGGAACATACAGAGAAGGTCAGATGAAGCTGCATTATGTTTTTGTGGATGTACAGGCAGCATATGACAGGATGCCTAGAGAGGAGTTGTGGTATTGTATGAGGTAGTCAGGGGTGGCGGAGGAATCCGTAAGAATCCTACAGGATATGTACAAGGCTACTGTGACAGTAGTGAGTTCTGCATTGGGAGTGACAGGTGTGTTTAAGGTGGAGGTGGGAGTACATCAGGGATCAGCTATGAGCCCTTTCATACTTGCAGTGGTGATGGACAGGTTGACAGACATGATCAGACAGGAGTCCCCCTAGACTGTGCTGTTTGCAGATGACATTCTGGTCTGTAGTGAGAGTAGAAACAGGTTGAGGAGACCCTGGAGAGGTGAGGGTATGGTCTAGAGTGGGAGGAATGATGGTCAGCAGGACTAAGATGGAATATATGTGTGTGAATGGGAGGGAGGATGGAGGAATAGTGAGGATGCAGGGAGTACAGTTTGCAAAGGTGGATAGGTGTAAATACTTGGGAACAATAGTTCAGAGTAATGTAGAGTGTGGGGGAGATATGACGACCTGAGCACAGGCAGGATGTGGGTGGTGGAGAACAGTCTCATGTGTGATTTGTGACAGACAAGTACCATTAAGAGTGATAGGGAAGGTCTACAAGAAGGTAGTGAGATCAGCTATTTTATATGGTTTGGTGACATTGGCATTGTAAAAAGAGGCACAAGTCAGAGCTGGACATAGCAGAGTTACTGATGGTATGATTTGCACTGGGTGAGGCCTAGCAGTGTCACAGTCAGTATTGTGCAACACACACTCCAGTAGTGGTCATATGTGAGCCATCCTTTCCTGGAGTGACTCAGGGCCCTGATCTGTGTTCTATGTCATTGCAACTGGACACAGTTTCTATAGCCATAGGTTCTGCTAAGCAATGTATCAGTACAGCATGTGTTGTGGAGACATAATATTGTTTGAACTTCCTATTTTCCATGTTTACATGCCCCACTAATACATTCCATTACAGGCTTGATTGTTTGACATAGCTGTGTTTATTTGTTTTCAGTTCAGTTGGCATACTACATTAGTCTCAGTGTTTGTGTCTGTCTGTCTGTTTGTTTGTTTCTGTGGTTGTGTGTGTGTCTCTCTCTGGGACAGATGTAGGATATACATCTGTTTTGTATAGGTAGCATCTTGCCTTTAGTAGGTAATGCTCATGAACAACTGATGGCATGTGCACCAATTTTAGTCCCCCACTTGCTAATTGCATGTGGAACAGCTGTGGTATCATTCCCATACACAACAGCATGGAAACACACTCCTATAACTGTGTACTTCATGTGGGCATTGCCCCTTTTCCTTGACTGGGAGGAGTACTTCATGGAGGTGTGTGACAAACAGCATCACATAGTGTAGTTAGAAATACCCCTTACAACAAACACTGTGGAGACAGCCCAACAAACTGGGGGAGAATGTTTCAGACATAGGGACAGAATGTAAGTATTGTGTTATACAGTTGAACTAATGCTAGTTTGACAGGGTTTGTGTGGATATGCCTGGTCTGCATGAATTTAAGTCTGATAGTGTTATGTGGTTGACATAACATCCAAATGTAGGGCTATCCACAGACTGGCTAGACTTTGGACTCTTATATTTGGTGTGTTACTCACATATTGTCTGGCCTTGGAAATGCAGTAGCATACTCTGAGGATTGCAGTCAGTAAATGGTAATGTGTTTCTGACTTCAGATCCTTCAGAACAGATATGTTACAACAACCCTGTTACACCAGCAACTTTCTCAGTTTATGACAGCGATATGTCAATAATGCCCCTGTGTTTCAGCCTCTGCCTCCAAATATATCAGTCTTTCTCCAGATGTCATGCTGTAAGAGATGTATAGGTGTAGCATATCATTATATAGTGACTTCATTCCAGATATCATCCCAATAGTGTATCAGACTGTCAGACATGTTAGGTGTAGAAGGCCTTATATATAAGGACGAAGCCTGGAGATTTTGTAGGACTCTTTACAGTTGAGAGGACTGTGCATTTCAGGCAATTGTTGACAGACTGTCAAGATTGTGTAGCAGGGTATTGTGAATGTGTTATTTGGCCTGGGTAGGGGAGGTAGATGTAAGTGTTGAGGGTCCTTTTCTATCTGACTTTGCATGCTGCTCCAGCTTCTGGTGCTCTATCAGCTGTATATGTTTGTAGGGGTAGACTGAGACATGTCCTTACCACAGTCAGGCGTCAGACTACACTGTGAATTGGGCCAGTATATATAGGGGTAGTGTGTGAGTGGCAAACATGCTGATGATTTTGTTCACACAGTCCATATACTCTACTGTTCCTGTGGCTTACCAGTATGCCACTTTGAATGTGATGAGATTGGTTCTGGGTATGCACTTTCACGCTGGTGTCTGTTGGTCAGTGCTGTTACATCCCTGTAGTGCCTGATATATTTACAAATACATGTGTATTCCCCATAGCAAAATTGGGTTTGGGTTGTGTCAGTCTGGCTGTAGTTTATACTGTACTTGGTGAGATGCCTAGCAGCTCACTGTAGTTTCCCTACTGTGATGTTATGTTTCAGTATTTATCAGATGTACTGTTACCTGGGCCCCATACATGTTGTGTATGAATGACACATCTGTGGGATGATGTGAAGATGTATGTCAGTGAGTAGTGGGAATAAATTGGTTTTGGACTTGGGCTATTCCAGTCAATATATGGTACAACAGATTGGAGGGTATTACTACATCAACTGTATCACCTTATTGACTCCAGTATTTGGGCTATGTTCCCAGTTTCATAGCTTTACACCCCCTGGTCAGGCTTGGTCCAGATTTGTTGCACTAAGGGGTTCTTTGCATACCTCTTGACTGGCCAGATTGTTTCAGACTGCCCAGGATTATTGCTCATATGTATGTTCTGTTCCACAGAATCATGATTTTCATTTCTGTGGAAAATCACTGTGATGATCTGAGGATTTCTGCTAGTAAATGACATACATTTCAGTTTCAGAATTCACATGTCCTGCAAGTGTCCTGCAGAGTGATACAGGCAACAGAGAGACCCAAGAGAGACATTTCCAGATTTAAGTATTTTTTTCTGTTTCTTTGCTCCGACTGCCTTTTCCTGCCTAAAAAGTGAATTTCTACTGATCTGTGCTTTAAAAAGTATAAAGTACATTTGCCTTCTGCTTTTTACAGTTTTTGGACTTGTTTTATATCAATTTAAGTTGTTTTTGTATTGTATAAGTGTTGTAGGCAACACATTAAAGTGCGCTAGCCTGTTTATAGCATATACAGTGTTTTCTGTGTGTTTTTCTGCTGTTTCCTAAAAAAAAAAATTCTCTTTTCCCGTCTTTGCTGAACTACATTAGTCCAGATTTCAGGTTTTGCTGAATTCCAGACTGTGGTATAGTTTCCTGTGTTGCCCATATCCTTACTTGGATAGGAGGAAGCTTCTCTGTTCACCAGTGAGAGTGGGGAGCTTTGAGCAGCCTATCTGTCCCTGGAGGAGTGGTCTCAGCCCTGAAACTAGTAGCTTATTGGCAGCTCTGGGTCAATTCCTATCTCTTTCAGTTTCCCTGCTTTAGAACCTGCATTTGTGCAGTTTTGCACAATTTTGCGCATTGCGCAGCATTGGGCAGTGCCACTTAAACGGGTTTAAACTATTCCTGGCTCCACAAAGTCTGCTCTTCACTTTTTCCCTTAGAACTGTTCTAAATCTCAAAGTAAGCACTCTATTTTCATTCTAAAGCCCTGCAGTTGCTCGTATAAGTAATCTTATAAGTAAGCACTAATAAACTAAAGCACTACACCCTCTTATACTCCCTTTAAGTACTTGGCTCCCTATTGGTCCTTTTTGATCAGTCAAAAAGTAGTTCCTTATACTATTCTGGCATGTCCAAAAGTCAGTTTCGGGTTTACTCTCTAGTCCAGCTGGTGAATCTGGGAATCTTGAGGCAATGTTACAACTGCCTTATGTACACAGACCACCCTCTCCTCCTCCCAACAAGATTAAATATATGTGAGAGATGCAACTATATAGCCAAACTGGATCTTGACCTCTCTCAACCCAATACTGGCGCAGTCAGTCAGGAGGAGAAGGTAACCACACTCACCACAAATCCAGTCTCACATAGAACTACTGCAACAGAAAACCAACCACATAAACACACAAAAACATACTTGGAGGCTCTAAATAAAAATCTGCACAAGCAACAGAGACCTCCAAAGCAGACATCCAAGCAACCGCTACCCCACAACAATACCCACGTATCACGTAGTTCACAAAGTCATTGTGCCACACAGTCACAGCCCTTAAGGCTAAACAACACACCTAATACACTTGTAATAGGTGACTCTATTGTCAGACACACTGACGTCCCACTCACCAGGCTGAACAAGGAGAAGGTCACTGTAAGCTGCCTGTCGGGTGCCAGGATCCACCACATAACACAAACCACTCAGGTCACTCCAAAGCAAGTACAAATATGACTCCGTCATTGTCCATGCTGGTGTGAATGACCTGAGATGTACCTCCCTGGACTACATGAAAAGACATAGAGGAGATCTATGATCATGTAGCCCAGGCCGGTATGACCCTGACCTTGAGTAGCATCTTACCCTCACCAAGAATGATGCCACAGTATAAAGACAAAATTATCAATTTTAACAATTGGCTAAAGTATTGGTGTCATTCAAAGGGGATCCAGTGTCTGTCAGCCTGGGATGACATGCTCAACAAGCCACATTGCTTTGCTAGGGACGGCTTGCACCTGTCACCCCTGGGCTTTCGAATACTGGCTAAGGCTCTTGCCACCCCCATAGTGGCATTTTTAGGCAAGGCTCAAAAGACAAACCCACCTCCATAGACAACACAAAGAAAAAGAAACTAAAGGTAATGCTGCTCAATGCCAGAAGTCTAAACCTCAAGATGCATGCACTTGAGTCTCTCCTCAGTATGGAAAATATCTATATCTGTGCAGTAACAGAAACCTGGTTCAAGGCTCCCGAGAGCACCCCAGCACTACCAGGTTATACCTCATACCATGCCTTTCGGCCCCAAAACTCGGACTGAACCACAAAAGGAGGGGGAGTATCCATATTCATCAAAGATGCCCATACCTCCAGGTTAGTGGCACTGCATGAAGCATCGGAGACCATCCATGTGCAACTAACAGTGGGCAAAACTGCCTTCCAGTTTGTAGCCTGTTACAGACCACCCTCCCAAACTCAGGAACCCCACTCAGCTTTCCTGAGGACACTGGAGAATATGAAGGTCTCTCCAAACACCATTATATTGGTTGCTTCAACTACCCAAACATAGACTGGGAGCACTACTCAAGCCCCAACACCCTCGCCCTATGGTGCCTAGAATTTATAAACTCAAATGCTATGGAACAACTGGTCACCACTCCCACAAGAGGGGAAAACATATTGGACCTGATCATCACCAACATGGGGACTCTATGTTCCATACCAGAGGTATACCCCTCATTGGTAAGATCTGACCATAAATTAATCTCACTGGACATCCATATCCCGTCCCCACCCCCAGCCAAGGAAAGCACGGTGAAGAACTCCTCAAAAGCATATTTCACACTTCTCAAAACCGAGGTGGAATCCTTCAAAGCCCCCGGGCCATGGAAAATACAGCCCAAACCGCAGAATCCTTTACAAACGCTTTCTATGGACACCTACAGGAATGCATGGATCATGCTATCCCAAATAAAACCAAGACTTATTCCTCCAAAGGCAGGAGACCTATCTCGTGGACCCCAGCCATAAATAAACTATGCATCAGAAGGAGGAAGCTACTACATGATAGAGCAAAATCCCAAAAAGGGAAGGCATTGCTGATCAGTACTAACAAGAAACTACGATCCCTCATAAAATCATCCAAGGCCAGCTTCAAAAGAAAAATTGCACAAGATGCTAAAGATAATCACAAAGCATTCTTTAGTTATGTCAGGAACCTGGGTGGCAACTCCCAGATATGCTCTGAGTTAGTTCAAAATGACAAAAAAAAACACTGAACCCACAGACATTGCCAACAACTTGGCAGACAGGTTAAGTGCAAACTCCCCCCCCTTCCCCCCCAAAAGAGCAAATGTCTATCCCAACAGAGTGTAGCCTCCCTGACATCACAGATGCACAGGTGAGAGCTGCCCTCTTCAAAGCAAAAAACACAGCATCAATGGGACCAGACAGTGTCCCAGGCTGCGTCTTACACGAACTTCAAGAAGAATTGAACCCTCACATAAAGTCACTGTTCAATCTCAGCCTTACTACAGGATATGTACCCAAGGAATGGCGTACAGCAACAGTGGTCCCACTCCACAAAGGTGGTGCCACAACAGACCCCGGAAACTATCGCTCTATAAACCTGACTAGCCTGGTCTGCAAAGCTATGGAGTGTATCATCATGAAACTCATAAACAAAGACATTGGGAACCTCCAAACACTGGATCCTACCCAATTCGTCTTTGTTAAGGGCAGATCTTGCCTCTTGAACCTGGTCAACTTCTTTGAAACAGTCACCAAGGCCAAAGATGAAGGGAAGGTAGTCCACACAGCCTACCTGGACCTCGCAAAAGCCTTCAACACAATACCCCACTCAGGCATCATAAATAAGCTCACCAGCTTAAATATCAACCCCTATGTCACAAGATGGGTTGCAAACTGGCTCAGGGATAGAACTCACATGGTCAGAATTGCAGGTGCCATGTCAGACTCTAAACCAGTTACAAGTGGCATCCCACAAGGCTCAGTCCTGGGACATCTCTTGTTTGGTATATATTTCTCTGAGGTACAGGCTAACATGGGAGGACTATGGCTGACCAAGTTCGCAGATGACTGAAAACTGGGTGCCATAATCGACTCGCTGACTGACACAAGCATCCTCCAAAAGGGTCTCACAGAGACAGATAACTGGTGCCAGAGCCATGGCCTAAAGCTAAATGCCAAAAAGTGCATAGTCATCCCCTTTGGGAAAAACAAAGTGCCCACAAATTACCACATAGGTGGTAATCCATTAAGTATGGAAGAAGTAATTAGGGATTTGGGGACCCAAGTAGATAGCAATCTCTCCTTTGACAATCACATTGCCAAAGTGGTTAGAAAGACCTTCTATATAGCCCACCATATCACGAAAGGGTTCACATCTAGATCAAGAGAGGTCATTGTGCCCTTCTACTCATCACTCATCAGGCCCCTAATTGAATACAATGCCACATTTGGGATGTACCTTACCTGACACTTGCAGCAACTGGAAAGACCCCAAAAGTACCTCACCAAGAGGATCAAGGGACTCAAACAGATGCCCTACGCAGTTAGGCTAAAGAAACTCAAGTTCTACTCAGTTGCTTACTGCCTACTCAGAGGTGATCTGTGCCTGACATATAAAGCCATGTCCAACCCAGAATTAATGGACATGCTCCACCTCAGGAAATCCAAATCCTGTAGAGCTACACACTCCAGGGACTTAAACCTCAGCACAGAAATAAATAGGCCATGCTGGAGGGACAGATTTCAGATCCCAGAGGCTCTCCTCACTCTGGAACAAAATCCCAATCCATGTTAGGCAGAGTCCCTCAATGACCCTCTTCAAGAGAAATCTTGACGAGTGGATGGGAGTTCGTAAGTTTACCCCTGGGATCTCTTCTGTGTCCCTACTAGACAGAGGCACAGTAAACTAACCCCAAAAGGGCTATCTTCTGTGACCTACTATATAGAGGCACAGTCAACTAATCTAAAAGGGTGGTGAAAGCCAAACACACTCTGGCTAGGCTTATAAATGCCCTAGGGCAGATAGCCTAGTATCAACCTATACACCTATGAACATCCTTCTGGACATGTATGCTGACATGATCCCTGTTACTGTAGGAACATTCTACATTTATAACTGCAGAACATACATTATGTCCCAGTTCTTGGACCATTGTCTCCCCATTTTGACAGCCTTTGTCCAGAATTATTGCACAAAGAGGTGTAGAGGTATGGTGCCGGGTATGATGGGCACACACACACACACACACACACACACACACACACATATATATATATATATATATATATATATATATATATATATATATATATATATATATATATATAGATATAGATATTTATCTATATTCCTTTTTAGATATCTATACATATGTTTATATAACAATATACATGTATATATTCTATACATATTCGTTTTATATGTATAGCTCCATGTATCTGATATATATACATTTTAATATTTATCTATCACCATACAGATCTATACGTGTATATTTATATATACACTAAACATGACTGATTCCACAGTTCAATACTTGGCAGGGCTGATTATTTTGCTGCTGGCAGATTAGTGGCTGGTGGAGACAGGGTGATTAAGGTAGTTTTAAGCAGTTGTACGTAGGTTTGCAAGGGTTTGCATGAAGGTAAGCTATGTCAGTTCATGGTTAAATGGGAAACTGCTTCATTTGTGTAGGCATCGCTTAGCATCACACAAACTCACTTACTGCCGTTTACTGCTGCTTACTGCAGCTTACTCCCGCTTACACCCCGGTAATTTTTTTAAAAGAAAAGAAAAAAGGGGTGATAGGAAAGTGGTGAAAAAGGGGGTTTGCAGAGGTAAAAACAATATGACAGAGAGCTAGGAATGTGCAGGATGGGTTTAGGGAAGGTCTACAGCTGTCCATTTCTGATACAGCAACAGCTGTGCATTTGTACAGAATTTGGAGGTGAATTTGGACACTCAAACCCCTGAGAGAGGGGTAAGGACAAAAGTAATGTGTTGTTAAGCCAATTAGACCCAATTACATGTGTCCAGTGGATACGTGTGGGAAATGGACAGCTATGTATGGGACAACATTTCTTTGTGGGGCCAGATTGCCCTTTTTTTTTTTTTTCCTTCTTTTTAATAAGGTGAGGGTTGGATGTTGGGGAACAATAGTAGGTATATTTGGGGAGGTAGGTTGGGTAGGAAGACATACAAGACAGACAAGACAGCAAACAGGGGCAGTATATGACACATGTGGGTGGGTAAACACCTTGGACAGGGACAGTGGTTGGGAATTGGACACCCACGAGCCCCCAAATGGAAGCAGTGGGACTGAGGTCCCCGCCCATGGGCAGTCATCACTGCACCTTCATAGCCCCAAAGGTGGCTGTGCTGGGGCTGAGCAGGAGGGGCAGGCTGACCTTCAAGATGCGCCATGTGGCCCTCAGACTGTTGAAGAGGGACAGGCTGATCCACTTGGATCGGCCTTTCCAGACGTGCTATGGTGTTGCAGTTTTATAACATATGTTAGTTAGTCATGAAAAACACATTACAGGATTAGTTATGACAACATGTATAGGTATTCCCATTAACCCAAAACAACAGATTTGGAACAGTTGCATAGCAAACAGAACACATGCATATATGGAACCACAGTGGGCATTATAACGGCATGTAGGTTACATTGATACAGGCCACCAATTATAGTATTTGAACAGAGAACATTAATATTCAAACATTTAAATATTTGTAGAACAATATGACACATGTCCCAACAGTAGGTTTGGTGAAAAACATACCCATTGATTTATTTGTTTAGATTATTGGTGCAGATAGGGTGAGGGAGAGAGAGATGTCAATTAACAACTGTATAGGCTTCAATCGCTCACAACTTTAATGATCATTGCTCTAATCATTACTCCCAGGTATTACCTCACTTTACATAGACCTATAGCCTTGGTTTGGGCAGTGGTATGTCATTTCACAGTGTATAATTACAGCCTTCTTACAGCTAATTTATACCTTTTCTTACCTGGCAGACCTGTGGAGGAAATTTCCGTTAAAACTATCTGACTGTTTCTACCCATATTCACATAGTTAGGTTTACTTATTTGCACTCATACTGTGTGTGTGTGTGTGTGTGTGTGTGTGTGTGTGTGTGTGTGTGTGTGTGTGTGTGTGTGTGCTACTGCCATACTCTGCCTTGATTTCTATCGGTCACCCTGGATGTGGGCAGCAGTGACCACTAGCTGTGACAGCATGACACTTGAGGGACATTTCTTGGAGGAGACTATCTGGTGTATGTACCTATCTTGCTGTCATTTGCAGCCTTAGGGTTGGATAGTGGGTGTTATACACAGTGTGTTAGTACAGCCTTCTTACATCTAAGCTATACCTTTTCTTAACTGGGAGACCTTTGGAGGAAATTTCTGTTAACACTACCTGACTGTCTCTACACATATTCACATATTCCTGGGTGAAATTATGCATACAGCTTACTACCATCCCGGGATTCGAACCATGCCTGTTTGTGCAAAAAATACAACAAAGTTTGTGTTTCATCAGAATGAGCTCTTGAGAAACTGCCGTCAATTGTTTGACTGTTTTCTGCCTAATAATTTGTTGGTTGTACAATCTGACCTTGTAATTCTGACATTCATACATGGCAGATAGTTCTTATACTGTGTATTCATACTTTGCCATAGCACAGTCTGGAAAACACTGGTTAACACAACATTACTATTCAGGTATCAGATCTTGGTGCATGGAACATTTCATATAGTTAATCTCCTGTTTTACAACTCCACAATCTTTGTCAGATGAGCCTTGATTATTTAATGCTTTCAGAGCTATAGCTGCCATGCAGAAACTGTACACATTTTGATTCATACCACCACATACCAAAGTAAACACAACCAGTCTGGAGTTTTGACTTTTATTGACAGGTACTGACACTTTTATTGATATATACCCTGTATGTCACTATTACTCTGCTAATGTCTCAGTTATTCAGTACAAACCATACCCATTGTTAAATACTGACAGGTGACATTCTACTCCTTTCTATTTATTTGCCCTGAATACTACAAGCTGGATTTGTACTCACCAGCCACCCGATGCAGCCTTATCAGCCTGCTGACATGGGCGCCCATGTTTGTGGCCCTCCCATCTGCAGCTGTACAGGAGATAGAGAAACATTTATGCATACCTATCCATCACATACACAGGCTGGACTTTGGAAAACATTTATTGATACTGATTCTTACACATGGCTGGGACATTCCTCGCCTGTGCATCTTGGACCCACTGGTGCAACAGCTCCCTCTTCTTACACTTCACGTCAGCAAAGTGGTGTCGCACATGCTCAACAGTCTGAGGGATGCCAGTGGCACTTGT
The DNA here is from genome assembly GCF_019279795.1 of Protopterus annectens. Taxonomy (NCBI): domain Eukaryota; kingdom Metazoa; phylum Chordata; order Ceratodontiformes; family Protopteridae; genus Protopterus; species Protopterus annectens. Next base: position 1,030,240,345 of record NC_056728.1, read on the forward strand.
GAAATCATGTGCGAGACGGTCCCAAGCCTACGCTTTGTATTGGGAGCCCTGGTACTGGTCCTGCAGCAGTCTCCATTCATGGTCTTTTACTAGGAGTCCAACCATGACACTGGACTTGTGAATGCCCCTGTGCTGCACCCAAAAGTGCACAAAGCCAGCCATAGTGCCTGCAGTGATGAGCTACAACTGGTTATGGGCTTTATTCCCACCGGCAAGGTTTAAATAGGGCTGATTTCTCACCCTTTGCCGTGATTGGACGGTTTTAAATATGCTGAGTTAAGCTACAGGCAAACCCACTGAGCTAAGGTATGCATTGCTTAAAGGGGTAGATGCTAATCACTGCTTACCAATGTGCAAATCTGCTTAGCTAAGCTAATTCATGTTTAAGCAATGCTTACACCAGCTAAGCTGCCGTGCGCAACTTAGCATTGTTCAGCTTTCATTTTCTGGACTATCAGGATTGTGGGGTTCATTCTTCACTAATGACATGTTATGATATGTATATTGACGTTCCATAACATCCTCTTATGTGCTTTCATGGCATTACATTTTTTGTGACTATAATGTGGGTTTATATGGGGGTTTCACAACTTTAGTACACTGACACCTCATATTTAGACCTATTATGCTACTCTGGTTGACAAAGAAATGTTATTTACTACCTAATTATAAAAAAAATAGTACTGCTATCACATATAAAAGTAAAATGTTTTCATTGGGAATCGAACCATGACTGGCTCTATACAAAGTTGACGCTCTAACCACTACACTATCGTGCATTGCAAATTTGGCTGTATATTTCTATTTAGCTCCTTGTGATGTGTAAGCTAGGCTGAGCATAGCTGCGCAATGCACAAACCTGCTTTGCTATGCTTAAATTTTATTGTGGACAGACAAAAATAATAAATATGTGTTTTATTTTTATTTACTGTAGTGGTATGCACATTGCTTTCTGCATCTTAGGGCAGAGCATCTGGACAACTACATCATACATGGGGGAATTGATTTAAATGTTCCTCTGAGGAACATGTTTATTTATTTGGAATGCCAGCATGTACACCGGCATACCATTCTGGACATATTATCTGTGCTGGACCATTGTGGGGGGCTGTGCTTTTGTATTTCTTTACTTGTTTTTTCTACAGACACTGTTATGCTGGTATAACAGTGTCCACAGACACTGTAGTTGCTTTAAAATTGTCATATGGCAATTCTGGAATGGATGGGGCATGTGTTCATAGGTTCATAGGTAGGTATTAGGCTATCTACCTGAGGGCATTTATAAGCCTAGGGAGAGTGCTTCACCTTTCGCCACCCCATTGATTAACTAACTGAGCCTCTGTCAAGAAGAGCCAATGAAGTGATCCCAGGGGTGTATTTTCTGTTACCCATCCACTCGCCAAGGTTTCTCTTGAAGAATGTTAGTGAGAGGCTCTGCCTAATGTAGTTAGGAGTTTTGTTCCAAAGCATGGGGAGTCTGTGTGACAGGAATCTATCCCTCCAGCATCTTCTATTTATTGTTGTGGTAAGGTTTAGCTCACTAGAGCAAGTGGCTCGCAGTGACTTGGATTTCTTTAGGTGGAGCATGTCCATCAATTCTGAGTTGGACATGGCTTTGTACGTCAGGCAGAGATCACCTCTGAGTAAGCGATATGCCACTGAGTACAGCCAGAGATTTTCCAGTCGGGCTGCATAGGACATACGTTTGAGGTCAGTAATCCACTTGGTGAGGTACTTTTGTGGTTTTTCCAGCTGTTGGAAGTGTCTTGTGAGGTACATCCCAAATGGGGCATTGTACTCTATGATGGGTCTGATGAGTGACGAGTAGAGGGTCACTATAACCTCTTTATTTCTAGATGTGAACCCTTTAGTAATTAGATGGGCTACATAGAAGTATTTCCTAACCACTTTGGAAATATGATTGTCAAAGGAGAGATAACTATCTATCTGGGTCCCCAGATCTGTTATTACCTCTTCTGTATTATTGGGCTGCCACCTATGTGGTAATTCATGGGTGTTTTGTTTTTCCCAAATGGGATGATTATGCATTTTTTGGCATTTAGCTTGAGACCATGACTTTGACACCAGGTGTCCGTCTCAGTAAGGCCCTTTTGGAGAATGCCCATGTAAGCCAGAGGGTCAAGTAATCACTGCTCAGACATGCCCACTGCACTCATACATGGATCATGTCCATGTAGAGAATACAGCAGAATGCCTTCATGAATATGCAAGGAACACTGCTGTTCTACATGTGTACGATCCACTCTATGCAGGAATAGCACTATTTCTGCACGAAGTCTAATGAATCCAGGGGTATATCTATATAAATTAACATCATAAAAACAACAGTTAATATCTCTTCACCTGTATTAGACAGAGGTCAAATAGTAATGCAGTTGAGTTTGCCATTGTGTAAGCTTTAAGATGAAAGCTTTTAAGACCTTGTACATAGCATGGTTTTGGAATCATTGATGCAAATATGAACAAGCAATATTTGACCCCTAGAGGCGTCAGTAGGAGGTAACTGCAGATACACCTGGGGACATCACTTGGATGTAAGTAGTTAGTACTAGATGAGAGTGAAGTCTCAGGTCAGTCTGTTTTTCTAACCAGATAAAGAAGGATCTCTCACCCACTTCATCTTGCCTTGCTTTAGTAAGTAACCAGGGAATAGTTATTATTTAGATCAGTCAGGAAAATATAGTGAGATTAGTTAAATATTGTTTTTCTGTATTTGTGTCAATCTTTCCATCTGTGTTATTTTTAATATTTCCTGTGATTAAAACTCTGTTGTTTATTGTAAATAGATATTTAGTATTTTCATATTCTTTTATTATTTATTATTAAATATGTTTAAATGTTTCACCTTTAGAGAATATTTAACCTTTGAAAGTACTTATAATTATTTGGTGACACTGTGGCCACCAATGAAAGCCTTACTGCATTAGTGAAACAGTACCATTTGTATTAAATTTTATTTCATTCGGTATAATTGGATACTCTTGTAAGAACCTTAGAGTAGCTTGCTTTGGAGTGTCTGGTGGCAATAACTACCTTATAGTCTGGGAAGAGAGGCATAGACAATTAATCTGTACCAGCCTTTCCCAGGTGTGTTTGTATTTGTGCGTGTATGTGCAAATCAAATCTCAAAGAGTATGTGCTACTTGGAGCAGGGACACAGAGCACTGGTTTCACAGAGAGGGATTTGGAGGACTTGGCTTGGACACTAATCTGAGGACTCTCCTCTACAGATTTGCCTGTGGGGAGCCTTAATGGGGGCCTGGAGACAGAGACAGAGAATACAGACCCTGGCCTGAGTGTGTTCCCTGTATGCGCTTAAGGGAAATTGTGCTTGATGCAGAGTGCTGCATCTGGAAATGCTGTGTGTATCTATTAAACATTCCTCATCAGTGTCAGTGGTGAAGATTTAGGTTCCTTATTACTGACCCAAAGGAGGGGACGTCACACACACAGACACAGAGATGCACAGAGACAAGCACACACACACACACACACACACACACACACACACACACACACACACACACACACACACACGCACACACACACACACACAAACATAAATGTACCGGCAAACACGAACACATACACATACACACAAGCACAGAATAAATGCATGAGACAAACATAGTAGCTGCTCTGAGGTCTACCTTCTGCAATGTGATTCTTGAAAAGGTAATAAAAAATTGCTTTTGACATTCATCTTTAATAAATTTGCTGCCTTTCTCCTTGATGTGTACATCATTTGATCTGCACCAAAAATGTTCAAGTATACTAATGAAAAATACAGTGATATCGTGTTGAGAAAAGTGTACTTTATTTGGACAACATTCTATAATAGTCTTGCAATGCATGTACCTTTTACAGCAAGGATTTAACCTTGCTTAGAAAATTGGAATATTGGAAAAGCAATGCCCTACTGGATAACAGATGTTGTCCAACAGGGTATTAATATATAAGGAGAGACCTGTAGCATATTATACTGCCATCAAGCACAGACTAAAAGGAAACAGCTGCCAGATTGCTTTTTCTCGCAAAGAAGGAATGTTTAGAGAGTAACAATAAATAAAAAAAGCAAAAAAAAAATAAATAAATAAATAAAAAGGCAAAATAAATAAATAAATAAAAAGATACTGCAACAAGCAATTCCACGGTGCTGCCATTTTTCCTTCCTCCTCTCTGCCCTTGGCACTTAAAAAGCTATGCTTAGGAGTATGGGAAGATAAATAAAACAAAAAAATAATGCAGTTAAGTGCATTAGAAGGAGGTGGGGGGGGGGTGCTCAAACATACTGCATGGCACATATCCAAATTCAAGGAAAATTTTAAATACCTTAATTCAGTTACACATTTCATAGAGCTATCAGTTTTGTATCAATACGTCTTTTTTTTCTAAACAATGAGAAGTATGAAAACTTAACTTTTTTTTCATGGGATATTGCAGAAATATGAAGCAACATCAGGGACATTCTACAAAATCAGGAACACAATGAGAACTATCCGGGGCAAATGCTTTCTTTTATGATTTATGTACTTTTTATTCATCTGATGACAGTGAGACAAATGAGGTGCAGAGTCAAAAAATTCTCTGTAATTGATGTGCACAACTGTATGTATGTGCATCTGTGGGTATATCTGCCTCTACAAGTGTGTGTGTGTGTGTGTGTGTGTGTGTGTGTGTGTGTGTGTGTGTGTGTGTGTGTGTGTGTGTGTGTGTGTGTGTGTGTGTATATTTGATTGTGCATATGTGTGAAGATTGTCTTCCTCTTTCTCTGCATCTACTAGTCCGGGTAGTTATGAAACTCACTGTGCATGTGTGTGCATACATGTTCTTCTGTGTGTTTGTATATTTAATTTTTATGACTTTAAATACTTATGCGATGTATACACAGTGGATGTAAAATACATCCTCAAGCTCCAACTACATATCTATATCAGCTATAGACCACTAGGTGTAAGAAATAATTTGTATAAAAAATATATAAAAATGCAATGTAGTTTAAAAAACTGTGTAAAAAACTGTTTATTTAATTAACTTATTTTTGTTATATAAATTCTTGCTGTATACCATTTGTGATGTAAATATTTTTCTTGAAAGACTGTAATTGTAACTGAAGCTTTTCTCCTCGGGTCTCGACTGAAAATGCGTCTTTGGCACAGTTGGACCAACTCGGTTAACAAATGGCAATAAATAAATAAATAAATTAGCAGATAGCCCATTTTCTAAGTGCAATGATGTTCTGCAGGATGCAGGTTACAAGGAAATAACTAACATTTCAGGGTTAGGAGACCCTCTGCCTGTGGCATCAGGTCTCACAACACTCTATCAGGCACTTTTGCTTGTTGAAATTTTAACTTTAACTCATCCAGTGTTTTGCTTATCTCTCTCTCTCTCTCTCTATATATATATATATATATATCTATATATATATATATCTATATATATATATATATATATATATATCTATTACGTACCCAACGTTTCAAAACTGAAGACCATATTGCCAAAACCATATCTCTGAAGTTTTGAAACTCCAAACACTTTGTATTGGGATTGCCGTATAGCGTGGAACTTGGGATTTGCTGTTTTCCTCACTGTAGTATGATCCCAGAGTAGTTTTATTTACTTAGCAGAGGTATGAGGGGTGCAGGTGGGCTTGTCCCCCTTAAAAACATACAGGTAAGTTGTTCTGTTTTATGTTCTTGTTTTTTATTTCTGTTTTGGAGTTTCAAAACTTTGGAGATATAGTCTTGGCCATATGGTCTTATATATATATATATATATATATATATATATATATATATATATATATATGTATGTATATATGTATGTAGATATATATATATATATATATATATACATATATACATATATATATATATATATATATATATATATATATATATATATATATAGGTATGTATATATATATATATAAATATATATATATATATATATATATATATATATATATATACTTTCATTTTAATAGGATCATTGGAGGTTACTAGGTTAATGGCCCTGGGACCCTTACAAGCCTAGCCATGAGTTTATCCCCAAAAAAAGAAACCTCAGTCAGCATCTGTTGCCCCTGTCAGTGAGGGACATAGGGGAACCCCTGGGACAAATTTGTGGTTTCCCATCCACTCATTAAGGTTGTGCTTGAAGAGGGTTAGAGAGGTACTCTGTTTGACATGTATGGGAAGTATATTCCAGAGATGGGGCAGCTTCTGGGAGACAAACCTGTCCCTTCAGCAGGTTTTGTTGATGTTGCATATTAGATTTAGACCTTTAGAGTGGATAATGCACGAGGAGTTAGACGTACGGATATGGAGCATCTCTAGTAGGGCAGGGTCTGATATACAGTGATCGCAATATATTTTCTGCATGTGGAATTTAGATAGATTCTTCTTATTAAGCAAAGTATATACTAAAGTGACATTTGTTTTAATCAATAAAACTATGGTAGTTTCCCATTTTTCTTGTAAAGAACATTCATGTATAATTGATATCAAGGCTAACTTTCTTCAGAAGCAGTACAGCTATAATTACATAGGGGAATATTTGGAAAAAAACATGCAGGGCTGCTTGTCACATAAAGTAATACTTTTATAAATTTGTTTACTTTTATGTGTGGAGTCATGGCAAGCGAAAAAGAGTTCTAGGCAAGTAATTTAATTGTCTGCATTGCCAAATGTGTGAATTTAAGTGCTCATCAGTTTCTATGTATACACACTCTATTTTGCTTTCTTGTCAAATATAAATATGGCAGAATTAGTGTTTAATACATGCATAAAAAGTCCACTATTTATATTTCTAGTGTGGTTTTTTTTCCTGTTTTGGCCATTATCATAGAGAATTACAGCTCCAAGCTGTTAAAACAATTGCATTTGCTACTGTATGACACTGAATGCATGACTTAAGAGGAAAGTACTCAGATCAGTTCTGAGAAAGGACATGTGTGTCGAGTGAACTTACTCAGTTAATAAATGGGTTAAAACAATAGTACTTACTGTTTTAGGTATTAAAAGAACAGAGTTAGAAGCTTGGAAGTAGCATTAGAGGCATGAGAATTTCTGGTTATGGTATTACCTTCTAATAGGATTTACATTGTGCCTTCATAAGAGTAAATGGGTGACATGCATTTACTTTTTTTCACTTCTGATACTCCCGTGGTAACACTGTTAAACTGCTTTCTCTCTGCACTGACCTAAGCTGTTACTTAATGGTTTAGAGAAACTAAAAGTACAGAATACAAGGATGTTTATGATTATCCTCTAATGTGACTCCAAGTCATGGTCCTGTCATCCTTTTCAAAAGTGAATTATCTGAATCTTTGAAGGAACAATGACCCCATGTTTCAAATGGAATATCAATCATATCTGCTTGCTAACTGATATGGAGTTGTCATCGGCTGTTGGCTTGGTCTTTGAGCATAGATTCTGCATTTAATTAGATGAAACTGACATCACTTCACATAAGAGCCTGTATGAGTGAAGGTTTACAAATGCAGTACACATTTATGTACCATTTCCTTGTTCCATTAAGGGAATTGGATTTACAAAATAATTGTATAATATAATAACTGGAGTCATTTCAAGGTGAGGAAAGAAAACTGTGCAATTAATTTTGAACTCTGCTCAACTCTCTATCTTCCTATGCATATGACTTTAAGTATAAACAAAAGTTCAACATATTTTATGTCAAAATATTTTAAAATGGGGTCATTTATTAGATGTAAGATCTAAACAAAATTCTATAAAATATCTTATTATTTTGTGTTCTGAGACATATCCAGAACTACATGAAAGAACAGCATGATATCGTGTGCCATTGTTGTTTCTGGAGAAAACCTCTCACGTGTATAGCTTTTCACAGAATTTCCAGATTTGTACCTCATGTTTTTGGTCTGTTCCTCAATAAATTTGTGGTTTTCTGGTAAATCATTGTAGATTGAAGTTACTAAATACTGACATATATTTGAATTTCCTACTTATCATTCTAAAAATGCATGCCAACACAGATCATGTTATCCTAGCAATGCTCTAAATTTATAAGAGCAATATTTAAAATCTGTCCAAATTTGTGGGCCATTGTAAACCCATTATATTAGGCTCTGTCCACATTTCTTACCCTAAGAGGTCGAGAGGTATGTTCTGGTGTATTTAAAACTATACTGAATATTTATTATTACAAGGGCAGGACATGTACTCTACAAATTAATTTATTTATAACAAACGTCAGTCCTATATACTGTAATTTTTATTTAATAAAATTCACAAATTAAAGATTGCAGTACACATTTCACAGCGTAGTGATTAATATTACTCAAGACATTCTGCGGACCCCTTAAGACTTACATGACCTTTTGTATTTTCCAGGTACAGCTAGTCTAAACTCTTCATTGCTTCCCCTTTTGCTATTTAAAATTTCTAAACTGAAGCAAATTTGAGAATACTGTGCCACTCAAATTGTACAACTTAATTTTGTGTATCGTACTAAGGTTAAATCATACTTTCTTTAACTCAGAATTTTCCTTGATAACTAGTTTTTTTGCTGTGTCTTTTGATTTTTTATGTATGTATTCTGGTTTCTGAACATGTCTTCTGCTTTGTGATTTCTCAACAGATTTTTGTATCTTCTGATTTCTGAATATGTTTTATTTGGGAACAGCTTTTTCTGCTTGTAGGTTATATGACTTGATACTTCCATACCATGGGGTGTCTCATTTAAGCATATCCTTGCATTACTGGAGCCTTCCTGTGTCCTGAAAGAGTGCTCTTCAAACTATCTGGAGATATACAGAGCTGAGTATATTTTTCTGGCACTTCAGAGTTGTGTACTGGTAATTGTTGTTTGACTAATTTTATATCATTGCTGACTGACTTCAGAGTTGTACACTGTTATTTTTGCTTCACTGTATAGTTTTTCAGATCTCTGCTGAAGGTGTTGGTTTTCCCATACCCAACCTCCCTATTACTGTGTTGTTTAAATTTGGAGGTTTTTGCAGTTGCCCGCCCCCACTGTAGATTTGATCTGGGACACTCCCCCCAGTCCCATCTCTTTACCTCATTCTACCTAATAGACTCCTTCTGCATTGATTTTAGTCATTCTTAATTTAATTGCATTTTTTAAACTGTTTGGTCTAACATTGCTATATACTCAAGTGTGCTAGTTTGCACTGCATTTGAATTGTTTTGACTGCTGTTTTAGCTACTTTTCTGTATATATATATATATATATATATATATATATATATATATATATATATATATTAAAAAAAAGAAATGTCTTTCCTGTAACTAGTGTAGTCAAGATTCAGATTTGCTGTATCCAGCACTGTATGTAAGCTTCTGAGCCCCCACAAGCTTTCTGTGTTGGAGGGAAGCCTTCTAGCTTATCAGTGGGAGTGGTAAGCACTAGGTAACCTATCTACCACATAAGGAGTGGTTCTGGCCCAGAAATTGTAGTTATTGGCCGTTTGGGCTGTTTTTCCATCTCTCTCAACTTTCCGATTTAAAAACCCACATTTGCACTTGTTTCCCCCCTTTCCTGTAACTAGTTTAGTCCAGATACAGATTTTTACTTTTAGCACTTGAATTTGCCTATTCATGATCAGCTCTTGTTCAGAACTTTTAAGCACTAAATAACCTACTAATTACTACAGCGCTCAACCTTCCTCATTACCTAGAGGAAAACAGTTTTGGTACTTACTTTCCTCACTTGCTTAGAGAAAAACAGCTCTTGTACTCACTTTCCCCACTTATCTAGAGGAAAATAGTTTTTCTTATTCAGGCATGTACAAGGGTCAGCTCCCAGTGTTCTCTCTTATCTATCTGATGAATCTGGGCATCTTGGGGCAATGTAGAAATTGCCTCATGTACACAGACAACCCTCTCCTCCTACCACCCAACACTACAACCTGTGAGAGATGCACTTATCTAGCCAAACTGGAGGTAAAGCTCTCTCCAATCAAGACTGAACTTAACAGTCAAGAGTAGAAGGTAAACACTTGTACCACACCACACTCATCACATAGTCTCACTAAATCTACACCACCAAAATCCACACATAGAAACACAAAAACATTTGCGGAGGCTCTCAATAATAATCTGCTCAAGCAAAAGAGACCTCCAAAGCAGCAATGCAAGCAACCTCCACCCCCCAACACAACCCAAATGACACATAGCCAGCAGACTCAGTGTGCCACTCAACCACAGCCAATAAAGCAAAACAATGTACCCAACACACTAGTCATAGGTGACTCTATAGTCAGGCACACTGATGTCCCACTCACCAGGCTAAACAAGGAGAAGGTTACTGTCAGCTGCCTGTCGGGTGCCAGGATCCGCCACATAACCGACGCACTCAGGTCACTCCACAACAAGTACAAATATGACTCTGCCATTGTCCATGTTGGTGTGAACAACCTGAGATGTACCTCCCTGGACTACATGAAAAGAGACATGGAAGCGCTATCCGATCTTGTAACCCAGGCACGTATGACCCTAGCCCTGAGTAGCATTCTGCCATCACCCAGAATGATGCTGCAGTACAAGGACAAAATGATTGACTTCAACAATTGGCTAAGCCCCTGGTGCCATTCTAAAGGGATCCAGTATCCATCTGCCTGGGATGACATGGTTGGCAGACCACGATGCTTTGCCAGAGATAGCCTGCACCTGTCACCCCTGGGATTCTGGATACTGGCTAAGGTTCTTGCCGCCCCTATAGTGCCTTTTTTAGGCAAGGTTCAAATGACAAATTCACCACCGTAACAGGAACAGGCAAGCAAAAACTGAGGGTGATGCTACTCAATGCCAGAAGTCTAAATCTCAAAATGCACTCACTTGAGGCACTCCTTAAAATGGAGAACATCGATATCTGTGCAGTGACTGAGACCTGGTTCAAGGCTCCAGACAGCACCCATGCACTACCAGGCTATAACTCATACCACACTTTCCGGCCATGTAACCTGGACTGGAACACCAAAAGTTGAGGTGTGTCCATATTCATTAAGGATATCCACACCTCCAGGCTAGTTGCACAGCATAATGCAGCCAAGGTTATCCAAGTGCAACTAACTCTGGGCAAAACTGCAATCCAAATTGTAGCTTGCTACAGATCAACCACCATACCCCAGGATTCCCACTCCTCTTTTCTTGATGTACTGGAAAATATTAGGGTTCAACCAAACACCCTAATAATGGATGATTTCAACTACCCCACCATTAACTGGGAAAACTACAAATGTACCAACTCCTTTGCTCAATGCTTTCTGGAATTCATAAACTCCAATGCCCTGGATCAACTTATCCACACCCCCACCAGGGGCAACAATATCCTAGATCTAGTCATTACCAATATGAGTGACCGGTGTTCCACACCTGAAGTAAATGCCTCATTCGTCCAATCCGACCATAAGCTAATTACCCTAGATATCCACATCCTGCCTCCACCGCCCATTAAGGAAATCATTGTAAAACATTTCTCCAATGCCAACTTCATGCTTCTTAAGACAGAAGTGGTGAACTTCATGACACCCATGCAGATGGACAATACAGTTACGACTACTGAATCCTACAAAATTGCACTTTATAAGCACTTACATGAGTGCATGGATCGTGCTATCCCAAACAGAACCAAGATGCTAGCCTCCAGAAAAAGGAAGCCAATCTGGTGGTCCCCTGCCATAAACAAACTGTACAACAGAAGGAAGAAACTCTTGCAAAAGAGAGTAAAATCTCATGAGTGGAGGAGCTCCCTGGTCAGCCTCAGTAAGCAGCTGCAATCCCTGATAAAATCCTCCAAAGCTAGTTGCGAAAACAAAATTGCCACTGATTCAAAAGACAACCACAAAGCATTCTATAGCTATGTCAAGAATCTGAATGGCAACACTCAGATCTACTCTGAGTTACAGCACAATGGCACTAAATATACAGACCCAACTGATATTGCCATCATACTGGCAGATAGGTTCAGTTCTAACTTTACCCCCCTCTCACCCCCTAAAGAGCCCATATCTATACCGGAAGAATGCAAAGTTCCTGTAATCATGGCTGCACAGGTAAAAACCACACTCTCCAAAGCCAAGAACACAGCATCCATGGGACCAGACAACATCCCAGGCTGCGTTCTACATGACCTACAGAACGAACTGGCACCCCACCTAATTACCATGTTTAATCATAGCATCACCTCAGGCTTTGTGTCTGCTGAATGGTGCACAGCAACGGATATCCCACTCCACAAGGGGGGAGCCACCACGGACACCAGGAACTACTGCCCCATTAGCCTGACGAACCTGGTCTGCAAGGCCATGGAACGTATCATCATGGAACTTATAAACAAAGACATTGGTAATCTCCAAACTCTGGATCCCACCCAGTTCGGGTTTGTAAAAGGCAGATCATGTCTCCTAAACCTGATAGACTTCTTTGAAGCAGTCACCAAAGCCGTAGACAAGGGTAAGGTGGTTCACACAGCCTATCTAGATCTTGCAAAGGCTTTTGACAACATCCCCCACTCTGGAATTATAGATAAACTGACTAACCTAGGTATAAATCCCTATGTCACAATATGGGTTGTCAACTGGCTCACTGACAGAACCCACACTGTGAAAGTAGCAGACTCCAAATCCGACTTCAGACCAGTGACAAGTGGAGTACCACAGGGTTCAGTCCTGGGTCCTCTCCTGTTTGATATCCACTTCTCTGAAGTACAGGCTAACACAGAAGGTCTTTGGCTAATGAAGTTCGCAGATGACTGCAACCTAGGAGTCATAATTGAAACTCCTAATGATGTGGACATCCTACAAAAGGGCCTCACTGAGACAGATGCCTGGTGTCAAAGCCATGGCCTCAAGCTCAATGCCAAAAAGTGCATTGTCATCCCCTTTGGTAAAAACTCTGTACCCATGAACTACAACATAGGCGGTAGTATACTTAACACTGAGAGTGTGATAAGAGACCTTGGGACACAGGTGGACAGTAGTCTCTCCTTTGATAATCACATTGTCACAGTAGTCAGGAAATCCTTCTACGTGGCACACCTCATCATAAAATGTTTCTCATCCAGAAAAAAAGAGGTCATTGTTCCCCTCTACTCATCACTCATTAAACCCATTATAGAGTACAACGCCCCTTTTGGTATGTACCTCACAAGACATCTACAACAACTGGAAAGGCAGCAGAAATACCTCACAAAGAGGATTACCGGCCTCAAACAGATGCCCTATGCAGACTATCTCAAAAAACTCCAGCTTTACTCCATCGCATATCACCTACTCAGAGGTGATCTCTGCTAACATACTAAGCTATGTCAAACCCAGAGCTGTTGGACATGCTCCACTTAAAGAAATCCCAATCCCTACGAGCTACACGCTCTAGGGACCTAAACCTTGTCACCACAATAAACAGAACATGCCAGAGGGATAGATTTCTGTCCCAGAGACTTCCCATACTGTGGAATAAACTACCTATCTATATCAAACAAAGCTCCTCATTAGCACTCTTCAAGAAAAATCTTGATGATTGGATGGGAAATAGGGAATTCACCCCGGGGATCACCTCTGTGGCTCTGCTTGACAGTGGCACAGGAAAATAATTTTCTTGGGTGGCAAAAGCCAGGGTACCTTTTTGGCTGGGCTTGTATAGGCCCCAGAGCTGATAGCCTAGTACCTACCTATGAACCTATGAACCTATTACTTTAGTATACTTTATCAGCATCATTATTAGTAAGTTGGTTAGGACCGATTATTCCAGGTATGACTTTTGAAAGATTGTGAGCCTTTTTCAGTACAAGTGTAAGCAATGTTGTTGCAAATGTAGCAACTGCATACACACACACACACACACACACACACACACACACACACACACACACACACACACACACACACACACACACACACAAAACAGTTTGAAACAGTGATAATATTCTTGAAATGTTACTTCTTGATACTAAATACCAAAAGTTAAATGAATGTTCCTAGACAAGACATAGATATGAATGAGTCCTAAGTCCATTATGGATGTGTTCTGCTTAGTACTGTATGAAGCCGATGTCCATCATGACTATTCCACTTAATACTGAGAATGTAGACATGACTCTCACTCCACAGATATTTAAAATGAAAGACATACAACAGCAATATTGGAAATTGCATATGCATTTAAAGAGAGCTATCAAACTCCAAAGACCTCTCCAATATCTTTGAAAGACCAAAGATCTGATCTGTTGTCCTGTGGTTGGATTGAACCCATGATGCTTCCCCTGAATCAGAAGCCCAAGTTTTGGATGAGTGCTCCTTTCCAGAGCCCCTGCATATGCTATCTCACAAAAGCTGAGGAGTGTGGTATCTCTAGGTTTATAATATATCCCTTTGAAATGCAGGACCAGTACCCCAGTTTCCTGGTCAAGCATACAGACCCAGTCCTTCATACAGTCTAGAAATGACTGCTAACCAAGGCAGGCCCAAGGATGTCCAGCATCATATGTTTTTCCATCTGAATTTCTTTCATGCCCACAGCCTTGCCATAGGCCAAGTTCAGCCATGGTGTTGACAACATTCAGTTTGGCATTGTAGGGCTGCATCATTTTTGTTTGTCAGCGGTGCTGTCCTACTTGTCTGAATAGGCTATAGAATGGATTGGACTGATTCACTGATAGGTATGAAATGGATAGAATGAAAAATCACCATTTTCAGTATAGAAGTCAAAGTCTCTCAAAATGAAAGTTAGGACCTCCAAAGTATGTCATAGTCTCTCCTGCTAATAAGTGGGAAAAATTTAACAACTCCTAAAACAAAGTCAGAATGTCTGTTGAAAAGCAGTGGATGGTTTTCTGTAGGGGAGGGGACCAACTTTATTAAGTATAAGAGTTTAAGAATTTGTGGCAGTTTTCAAATGTGAATGTGTTGCGGCTTACTGGATATAGCAGCATATGGGTGCAGAGGTATCCATATTGCAAGCAGTATGCCAAAATGTGGTAGTAGAGTAACAGAAGAGTCAAAAGAAAAGCTATTCATCTAGCAAACACTCGTGTCACCATCCCCACCTATATTCATAAGCTTTGGGTAGTGATTGAAATAAAGGCATTACAACCTTAAGAGGTGGACATAAAGTAAGAACATAGATACCTTAAATATATACACTGTAGTGAGGGATTTGGGCACACAAATAGACTGTAACCTAAACTTTGACCACCATGTGTCCATTGTAGCAAGAAAGGCATTCTAAGTCACACATTTGGTTAGCAAAGGCATAGCCTCAAGAGCAAAAGAGGTTATAACCCCCATATACTCCTCCATTGTCAGGCTCATATCTGAGTATAATGTAACCTTTGGTATGTACCATACCAGATACCTGCAGCAACTGGAGAGACCTCCAGATATTTTTAGCTAAGAAGATCTAGGGTTTTCAGCATGTGCCTTACACAGACAGCCTGAAGTCTTTGTCACTGTACTCAGTAGCATATAAGCTGCTTAAGGGAGACTTGTGCCTGGCTTATATACAGAGCAGTCTCTGACCCCAAATTGATGAAGTTGCTGCACATCCATAAGTCAAATGGGATTAGCATTACCTGCTCCAGTGACCTAAATCTGGCTTGCAATTTAAATAGGACATGCTGGAGAGACAAATTAATCTCACAGATGTTGCTACTTCTCTGGAATAGGCTATTAATTCTTGTTAAGGAGAGCACCTCTATGACTCTGTTCAAAAGCGTCCTGGATAAATGGATGGGAAACCACAAATTCTTGCCAGGAATAGCTCACACATTGTTCTTGGACATGGGCAGTCATTAATAATAATAATTGTAGGTATTGACTAGACTACTTGAACCTATGAAGTCTAGTCTGAGGTAGCATGCTCACTGTCCATGACAGTTAATAGCAGAACAGCAAGGAGGATTTCAGAATTAGGAGTACTCAGATAAGTTGGCTTTTTCACCTTGTGTTGATGGGTACTTCCCATGGAAAGTGTGATAAGTAAGCTTCACTGAGAGGGGACCCCAGAGCCAACGTAGCACATGTTGAAGAGAAGATGTCTTTTAGCATGCCAGGGGAAAACCTAGGATTCCCTTAGGAAGAGCTGCAGACTGATGATGGGGAAAGGAAGTCTGCTCTGCACTGTGCCACTTGCGACTTCCATTATCTTTACCAATACATATTGATTAGAAATTGATGAATGAATCTAGCTTTTGAGCAAACAAAAATGTTTTTGTTTTGTGCTTAGATATAATGCCTAACTTAGTCTGCTGTTTAGTACGACACAAGTGTTCATCATCATCATCGTCATTATAATCATCAAATCACTTTTTCCAATGTTTTACCTCCTGAGGTCAGTGTGTCATGTGTACTGTTGACACCTGTCTCACTTAAATGCCACTTTCCAGTCTTCTTTGACAGTCATGCCTGACTATCGAAGATATTCTGTCATGCATTTCCTCCATCTCTTTGTTGAGTATCCTAGTTTCCTTTTGCCTTCCTTGTGTCTTTCTCAGATCCATTTCAGCACATCATCTTCTATTTTTCTGCCCACATCAGCCAGCAAAATCTGTTCTCACTGATCTTTTCTGCAACTGAGCTACTTTGGCTTCTGATCTAATGTCATCATTTCTTCATCTTTCCCACAGTGAGCATCTTACCAGCTGTTTCAGGCATTTTACCGACATCACATCTAGCTTCCTCAACTACTCTGCCTTCACTGCCTAGCCGTGCAGTGCTAAATGGCCAGACAAATGTCCCGGACTAGTTATGTGTAATAGGGCTAGTGTTGTAACACATGCAGACACTTGATGAGCAGTCCCTGTATCATAAGGAATTGCACATGGTGTGGCTAACATAAGTGATATCTTGTATGGAGTACATCAAGCAATAAATAAAACAGTTGGAGCAGAAAGGTGCACCTACTCTATTATTCTCAGCCTCTTGAGGTGCAACTTAGCAGATGTGAAAAAATATCTTAAAAGAGTGACTGGGCTGTATTTTATGGAGAAGACAAGGCAAAGAAAGTGGAATCACATCATGATAATCTACACACAACAAGACAGGTAGAAACATTAGAGGGTGAAAATAGCAATATTTTCCCTAAAGAAGGCATTTTGGAGGAAAGGGCTTAAACTTTTAACAATAAAAGTGGAGTTGTGTGGACAATGTTATATATTTTTTGTTCATGAAAGTGATGGCACACAATTAGGGATGGCAAGTGAAGGTGGTGGTAGGTGGGTGCTCTAAGCAAGTGTGTTCCCAAAGAGGTGTAATATGACCTGCAGTTGAGAGTATGTACTTACAGAGGAAGACACAGAGTTTCCAGGAGATGAAGCATGTCCCAAAACCTTTTTGTCAGAAGGTAGTCATCCTGGCCAAATTGCCTAACTGAAATCCACCCCTGCACAGCATATGAATGTGGAAAATAATATTGAATGAAATGGGGGGAGCCATGGATCACACGCTTCTCTGTTTATCACAGGGCCTAGAGCTCTTATTTATTAACAGCCATATATAGGTGGTGGGAACAGCAAGGAAGACAAGAGAAGACAGAAGAAAAGAAGAGAAGAGAAGAGAAGAGAAGAGAAGAGAAGAGAAGAGAAGAGAAGAGAATGTTCCACATAGAGATAGATCCTGTCAGACCATCAAAAGAAGAAAAGAAGACTGTCGGCATATCTGTAGACTATAGAGGAAGACAGATGCCAGTCAAGCCTGCTGTAGAGCAGGTGATAAATTCTGCAATTATTTACTGAAAGAACAGATGGGTGGTGGGAAGACTGCAAAGAGAAAAAATGCAATAGAGGAAGCTTTATTGAGGAACAATGTTATACATAGATAGGTAAGAGTGGACTTTGCAGATGGGGGCAGATTGCCTTCCAAACTGGTTCATAGGTATGTACTAGGCTAAAGACCACAATAGCCTTTTTAAGCCTAGCCATACATCCAAATCTCTGACAAGTTCTGGTACCCTTGATAAGTGTAAGAAGGGACTTGGAAGATGAAACATTTTCAAGCATGGGTCTGGGAGATGAACCATTTACATGCTGCCTGTGTTAATTAGAGACATAAGTTCCAACCAGGGATGAAGTTCATCTTCCTCATCAAGTTGTTCAATTTACACTTGAATTGGGTTAGGGAGGACCACTGCTTCATATGAATATGGAACCCATTCTAGAGAAGGGTAGTCTCTGGGATTTACACATGTCTCCAGAGCAAGTCCAATGTATATTACAGGTAAGTTCTAAGTCTTTAGAATCGGTAATTCTGCTGCTGTTTGTTCTGTAGATATGCAGGACATACATCAAGGTGTGGGGTCAGACAGTTACTTGCATGCCAGGCATAACTCTACCCGATCATCCTGTAGGAGGCAAAATACAGGGATAGGGCCTTGAGGTGGTCTGCACAGGACATGTTATGTATACCTTATTTTCTTTTAGTGAGGAACTTCTGTGAGTGTTCCAGTTGTTGGATGTGCCTGGTTAGGTACATACCAAAGGAGACATTGTACTCAATGAGAGGTTTGATGAATGGTGAATGCAGTTGAACAATGACCTCCTTGGACTTAGATGCCATACCTTTGTTTTTAAGTTGCACAAAATAGAATGATTTACTCACTGCTGTAGATACATGATGGTCAAAGGCTAGATTTTTCTCTAGGTGTGTCCCGTGTCCCCACGACCTTGACTACTGGATCTGCTCTTAGGGGTGTGTTGTCAATATGATAGTTACCAGGAGGGGAATGACTTCGCAATGGATACTATTAAGCATTTCTTGGCATTTGCTGTGATGGCCTGGTGGTTAACTACTGGGACTATAGTGTATAGGATCAAGGGTTCAAGACCTGCAAGGCTGTTTATTTACCTACCTATGAACCTATATAACTTTCTTGGGTGGTGTAAGCCAGGGAACCTTGTTGGCTAGGCTTGCATAGGCCCTTGGGCCGATAGCCTAGTACCTACCTATGAACCTATTTAGTTTTAGTCCATGACTTAGAAACCAGTTGTTTGTGTCAGCCCTTCCTGGAGAATATTTGTGTCAATGGGGGAATCTCTGACTGCTCCTAATTTGTAATCATCTGCAAATTTAGTCAGCCAGATGCCATTAACATTGGCCTTGACATCAGAGAAGTAAAATACCAAAAAGGAGTGGCTCCAGGACTGATTTCTGATGTACTCCACTTCTGACTGCCCTCTTTGTAGAGCTGGACACCCCAGCTGTCAATTCTCGGGTCCTGTCTATGAGCTAGGTCACTGATATAAGGGTTTATACTAATTTTCTTGAGTTTGTCAAATGCCTTGGACAGGTCAAGGTAGGCAGTATAAACTGCTTTGCCCTTATCCATTGCTTTGGTGAAATCTCCAAGAAATCCTACAGTTTGAGTAGGTATGATTTACCATTGACAAAATCAGATTGGGTTGGGTCCAGTGTCTTGAGGTTTCTTATGTCATTATTAATAATTTCCATGATAATTCTTTCCATGGTTTTGCATATGAGACTAGTGACACTTATGGGTCTGTAGTTTACAAGGTCTGCAGATGGCGCCACCTCTGTACTCTGAGATGTTACTATTAGTTCACCTTACCTGTTTGTACATTGATATCTTTTACACCCCTAAATGTATGCTGCTATATTACTGGTGCATGGCTTTTGATAATGAACAGGAGTCTTTCTATTGTCTGACCACTGACAAATTCTTAGCCTTTTTGTAGCTTCTATATCAGCTCTCTTCTCCTTGCCTGGATTCTGGATTTCTATATAAGGGTCACTGCTTTGCACTCCCACATTCTTATAGTATATGGGTTCATCAAACTGCATTTCTGTCTTTTTCATATTAAGTGTATCATCCTGCCATATTGTGTTAATAAAGTCTGCAAATTCCCATTTTTTTAGTACTTTAAATCAGGGAGCATGTTTTTCCTAAATTTTAAGCATGAGCCATGTCAAGAATTACAGCCACAGTATGTAATAATTTTCCTAGAACTGTTTGAATTTATACATTTGTATGGAGTAGTTTTCTTTATTTCACCATGGATGCGTAATACCACCTTTTGTTGTTACTAATATATGTTTACATGGACACTTGAAAAGGGAAGTCACGTTTCAGAATCTAGCAGTGCTTAAATGTCCATTCCTTTTACAAATATACAATATGTCTCACTAGCTTGGTTTAAGTAAATGAAATAGTATCACATGTGATTAATTTAATTTAAAGCATGCAGTTACGTTTTTACATTTCTACCAGTAGCATTGTTTCTGTTATTCTGAAAGTGTCTTAGTTCTTGTTTAAGCACTTGGGCTGTTATTCTGAAAGTATCATAGTCCTGGTTTAAGACTTGGGCTGCAAACCAGTTAGGTTACATTAAGGAGGTTTGTGGTCTAAACTCTTGTGGCAGGAGAGGATAACCTATATCCTTCTAAGCTGGGAATTGCTGGTTGAAGGCTTATTGTTTCTGTTATTCTGAAAGTGTCTTAGTTCTTGTTTAAGCACTTGGGCTGTTATTCTGAAAGTATCTTAGTTCTGGTTTAAGCACTTGGACTCCAAACCAGTTATTTGACATTAGGAAGGTTTGTGGTGTAGACTCTTGTGGCCGGGGAATGTAGCCTACACCCTTCTAAGCTGGGAATTGCTGGAGAAGGCTTAGTGTCCCTGATTCTAAGCATCTTTGTTCTGGTTTAAGCACTTGGGTTTCAGCCCAGTTATTTCACGATAGGAAGGTTTGTGGTCTACAGTCTTGCAGACTATTCTACTGAATTGCTGCTTTATTCAAACATTATATATATATATATATATATATATATATATATATATTTTTTTTTTTTTTGCTGTTGTGATTGTGATCTTTTGCACTTTGAATTTCTAGTACTTCTGCATTTTATAGCATAGGCAAATTTAGGCTTGCTGAATCTAGACTGTTTGGTATCATTTGAGCACTAAAACCAGCCATCTTACATTAAAAAGGCTTCCCCTGCACCTCTGTGGCATACGGGTGCAGTCAAGGACACATCTGAGTTGAGGATTGCTGGAATAAGGCTCAGTCTTGGGCTTTCTCTTTGGTTACTTTGTTTAAAATTGTTTAACTTTGCTTGTATTTAAGCATTGTTTGCATGAGTTTGTGCTGAGTTTACTGGAGCTGCTCATAGATTGCACTGCTGCCTGTGAGCAATTCAGTTGTGCATTGTGAAGCAGTAATGCAGTTTTCTACCCCTAGCCTTCCATAGAATAGCCACTTTTTGTTAGCCTTATAGCAAATCCTGGCCCATCTAGCCCATTCTGCACTAGTTACTACAGTATATACCTGCTATAATGGACAGACAGTTTCCCACAATTTCTCCAACCAGCCTGATTGACATGGGCATTTTGAGACAAGGTAGTAATCGCCTCATTTAGACTGACAATCAGTTACTCCTAAAATAAACTAATACAACATGTGAGAGATATATCTATACTATGAATTTGGAATCAATTTTCTCACATAACAACAAACCAAATGTCAAACAGGTTATCAGCACACACACACTTCACCTCTTGTACATAACAAGCTCATAACACATAAACCCACATACATGGAGGTACTCACTAGAAGCCTACATAAAGATCAGACACCTCCCAAATGCAAACCTGCTACACACAGTACAGACCAAACAGAATCCACTGCACATAATAATACACACAACAGTGTCTCAGCCAATAAGCCCCTAAGGCAAAACATCTCAAAAACAAATGTCTTGGTCATAGGTGACTCCAAAGTGAGACTCACTGATGTCCCCCTCACCAGGCTGGACAAGGAGGAGATCAGATGCCAGGAAATACAAGATCATGCACATACTCAAGTCTATCAACAACATGTGCCATTATGATTCTGTCATAGTCCATGCTGGAGTGAATGACTTGAGATGTTCCTCACTGTACTATATTAAGATAGACATGACTGAGCTCTCAGAGTATGTGTCCCAGGCAGGTATGTCCCTAGCACTAATCAGCATTCTACCTTCACCCAGGATGATGCCTCAGTATAAACAAAAAATTATTAACTTCAACAATTGGCTTAGCTTCTGGTGTCAATCCAGGAGGATCCAGTATCTGGGAAGATATGCTCGACAGACCTCACTGCTTTGCCAGAGATGGGCTTCACCTGTTGCCTCTTGGCTTTCACTTACTGGCAAAGGTACTTGCCTCCCCCATAGTGCTTTTTTTAGGCAATGCCATAACAACAAAATTCCAGATGGAAAAATCCACTAGAGACAAACTCAAGGTTATGCTGCTTAATGCTATGAGTCTACATCAGAAACTCCATCAATGACTCCTATACAGAGTTGTAAACAAATGCCCTGTATAAACATCTACACAAATGCTTAGACTTAGCTGTACTTGAACAGATCAAAACAAGGTCCTCACAAAAAAACAAGCATAAATATGTTATACAACAAAGGGAAGAAACTAATGTCTAAGAACAAGAGGGAACTGACTCAGCAGAAGAAGGACCCCCTCCACAGCTAAAACAAGCAAATTAGACATTTTGCAAAGTCCTCTAAAACCAATTACAAAACTAAGCTAGCATCCCTAACTAAGGATAATCAAAAGACATTCTTTAATTATGTCAGAAATATAAAAGACAAGGGCCTGCTTTGTGCCGAACTAGTAATAGACGTTACCACTCATACAGACCCTGAGGACACTGCTAACCTGCTAGTAGACAGATATGGTACAAACACACCCCCTGTCCTCATCAGTCATACCCCAAAGCTTAACTGTCACCAGTCCTCCACTTACTGTAGTATCTCCAAAAACCAGGTCATAACCACACTCTCCATGGCCAAAAATGCAGGCTCTATGGGAACAGATAACATCTCAGGGTCCCTACTAAATGGTTTAAAAAGGAACTAATGGAAGCACTTGGCACTGTCTTCAACCACAGTCTAAGTACTGGCTTTGTCCCAGCAGAGTGGAAAACAGCAGCAGTAGGGGTCCATTAACTGACTCTAGAAACTATAGACCCAAAAGCCAAACCAGACCTACCTGCAAGGCCATGGAGAGAATCATCACTGACCTTATCATTAAAGACATAGGTGACCGTCAAACTCTTGACCTGACACAATTTGGCCTTGTTAAGGGTAGATTTTAAACCCGGTGGACTTCTTTGAGAATTTCACCAAAACCCTGGATAAAGGAAAAACAGTACATACTGCCAATGTTGACTTAGCCAAGGCTTTTGACGCAATCCCCCACTCAGGCATCATTAAGAAACTCACCCAGCCTGTAATTAATCTATATGTCACCAGATAGGTAGTCAACTGGCTCACTGACAGAACACATACAAACAAAGTTGGGGATTCCACCTCTACCAGTAGACCAGTTACCAGTGGTGCACCCAAGAGATCTGTGCTGGGCCCCTTACTATTTACAATCCATTTCTCAGAAGTCCAGCTTAAAATAGATGGCCTGTGGCTTATTAAGTTCACTGATGACTGCAAACTGGTGAGTCTCCTACTGATGTTGACATAGTACAAAAAGGGCGTACACAGACAAATGACTGGTTCCAAAGCCATGGACTTAAACTAAATGCAAAAAAATGCATTATCATCCCTTTCAGCAAAGGAGAAGACCCTACAAATTACTATAATAACAGTACTCTCCCTTAGCTCAAACCCTGTGTTGAAAGTTTTGGGAGCACACAGGTTGATAACAGCCTTAACTTCGTTCACCATGTGTCCACAGTGGTAAGGAAGGCCTTTTATGTTGCACATTTCATAAGTAAGGGCATCACATCCAGTGCTAAGGATTTTATAACTCCCCTGTACTCATCCATCAGCAGACCACTAATAGAGTTAAATTTTCCTTTCTATATGTACCTCACCAGACATCTGCAGCAGCTGGAGAGACCTCAGAGGTTTCTCACCAAGAAAATTCAGGGCCTTCAACACATGACCTACATGGACAGACTGAAGGCCCTGTCACTGTACTCTGTATCTTATAGGCTGCTGAGAAATGCCTTGTGCCTGGCCTACAGAGCAGTCTCGGACCCTGCGCTAATGGAAATGCTGGACATCCACAAGTCAAATGGGGCAAGATTCCTTGCTCTAGAGATCTTAAGCTAGCCTGTGACATTAACAGTACATGCTGGAGAGACAAATATGTCTCCCAGAGATTGCCATTCCTCTGGAACAAACTCCCATGTCATGTAAAACAGAGCTCCTCAGTGACCCTATTTAAGTGCAACTTAGACAACTGGATGAGAGACCGTAATTTTAATCCGGGGGTGTCAGTTATGTCCCTGTTGGATAAGGGCAGTTGGTGCTGATCATAAAGTTGTACTGCAAATATAGACCATGCAACTTGGCAATAAGGGAACAAGCACATAATATGGCTAAACTTATAAAGACCCTAGGGCCAATAGCTTCCTATAAACCTATGAACCTATAAGTGTACCTTTCTACCTCATAAACAGCTTTTGCTCTAGCCTGCGTTTACTGAAATATATTAAGTGTGAAACTCTAATGTCAGACATTAAGGACTGGCTGTAATCATCTGTGTATTACTTTGGCAAGGGAAAAGGAGACACTGTGGACATTCTGACAACAGGGACATGTATGGGTATGTGGTGTGCATGTAGGGTTACCACCTGTACCACTTTGCCAGGGACAGTCCCTCTTTGGGTGGTTGTGTCCTGACCAAAAATATTAAAAATGGCAAATGTCCTGAGATTGTAGGACATAATTATGTCCCATATTTTATGTAATAGTTGCATAAAATAGTTATTTCTGTATCTAAAATATCTAAATGTTACAAGAAACAGGATAAGCAACTAAATTGCTACAAGAATAAGCTTTTATTTAGGCAAAAAAGTAAAGTTCTATCCTTTGTACTGACCGTGGGTATGTGTCGGCCTGTAAAATCTGATGTGTGTCCCGAAAATGTCCCACTATGGCCATTTGAAAAGGTGGCAACCCTATGTGCATGCATTTATGTGCTTCACTATAACATGTAAGAGGCACTGAGGATGAAGGATTTGTTCACACTCTGCAGCTGCCATAGTTAGCTATCCTAGAAAATGCTGGCCTACCCTTTGCGGAATTTAACTGCTATTCATAGACATGTAAATTAGCTGACAATAGGGCCCTTTCAAAGTGCAGCTAATGTATCTGTTAATCAAAAAATACCATACTGTGGGCCTTTTCTCCATAGGCCACTGGGATCATAATGATTTCTTGGGTCTGTTCCTTTTGTTGGTAACCATCACCTCCTCCTTAACTTCCTCTTTTTTTTTCTGTATGCCTCATATAAGTTGCACTTTATCCATAACTCCTTATTGAGAAATATGTAGTAGAAACTAAAAATCTAGCTTGAAAAGTGTGCTTAGTCTTCTATTATGAAACACTTAGCCATCTTTTCACTATTATAGCTTCAGGGGAATTTTAAATGCATTGTGAAGTTCCTTTATTTTTTAGAATTACCCACGTCAGTCAGCAGTTTGTGAATCCCAAATTTAAGAACAACCCATGGCATAACCCATGCTGAATAACCTTATCAGTCATTTAAGAGATAAAATTAGACTTTTCTAAATTTCAAGTCTTCTATGCCTTTTTTATTTATCATCCTAAAAATCCTTCCATCCTAGATGTAAATGAAGTAACCCTTGAAGAAAACATTCTTTCTGTTCACTCATAATGTGAATAGCCATGAGAAAAGTCAATAATCTCCTCAGTTTGTTACATGCTAAAATCTGAAAATTCTCTATCACTACAAAGAAAAGAGAACCAATATAATGCTCAAGACAAACATTATTAGAACAATTGTGAAATTTAAGTCATGCAAAAGAGAGGAGGCATTTTCTTTCAGTTTTTGTTTGAACAGATCAAATAGCAAACAATATTGAGAAATTGTTAAAAGTGGCCCAGTGGTGTTAAATGCATGTCTCAGTAATATTAATGTTACAAAATATTCTGTTTTGAAATTCTGAATTGTATTTCAAGGTTCTATTTATGCAGTTGAGATATAAGAAAATGCAAAATGAATATTTGCCAAAAGGCAAATGTATATACTATAGGGCATTCACACAGATGAATTATGTTGTTGGGGGGCATGCAGTTTCCCCAGCCAGTGAGTGTAAATTTTCTTAAGGACAAATAGTGCAATATTGTACCATGATTTCTCTTTCAAATGGGTTCAGACATTAATGCACATCTTCCTTACTTGCTCCTAATAAAAAGGTACTAATAAAAAAAAGCAAATTAAAAAACAGTTGAATTCTCATAACTGCCCCCCTTGGCCAGGGCTGCAGTAATATTGTCTAAAAACTAGCTAGATTACTCTCCCACCATGACCATTAGAATTGCACACATCCTTACAAACAGAGTGCAGAGCAGTGTATTACTTCATAGAGTCCATACACTGGACTTAACCTAAAATACAGAATGTGTTTTTCTTATCACTCTTTTTCTACCCAGGAATTAAATATTTTAAAAGAAACCAAGAGTTCTATTATAAGAAGAGTCTTATATTTAGAAGTGGAAAGATTTTTCTTGAACTATGCGGTAAGGTACATGTCCTTTGCATGTCGTATACCAAGCTTATAGGAATGTTTCAATCTTTTCTTCAATTTCAGCTAAGTATAGTCATCTACCAAAGCCCACATATCTGTGATAACATTTTGTCTACCAATTTTATTAACATTTCTCCACAACTAGGTATCCTTAGAGGAGCTCTACATCTAAGATCTTGAAGGAGGTATATTTTTCCTCCATGGAATTTGAACTGTATACTAGATACACTTACTCAATATCCTTTTTACTTGTAATGCCAGTAAAACTAAAATGCCCATTATTGAAAACCTTTTTTTTTTTAGTTTCTGTTACTTCTAATTAATGGCTGTCAACATCATAGTTTTGCATATGTAAACCATCCTACCTGGTATTCCATAATATCAGTTATTCTTCTCATTTGAAAAAGGAAAAAAATAGCAAAATGAGACCTACTAAACGATATGCAGACCTGTGTAAATGGTTGCATCGTTGTGTTTGTTTTTGTTACAACAAATGCAATAAACCTCTGTAAGGTGCAGTGAGATCACCCTCCCTAGGGCAGTAGGTACATGTGTGGTATATTTCAGAAATGTTTCTGCAAAGATATTGAGAAGCTGCAGCATGAATTACTGTATAAACTTTTCAAAACATTGCAACTTGAATACACAGGTCAGGTTTTAGAAGAGCTTTGCTACAGAAGACCTTGTAACAGCACACCTGCCAAAGGTAATATAACACTACCTGTCAAGCCACTAAAATATTATGATTTCTTTTTGCAGAGATCCTCAACAAGGAAAATAGTATACTTATGCCAAGATGCTTGAAGTAACAGTAGATTTCTTTGCAGAAATGAAGACCTGCTTCCCCAGTATGCAGCTAAGGAATATGTACATATTTTTTTAACTTTTGTCTTGCATAATACACAGGGCTGGATTCACAAAGGCTTGCACGGAGTCTAAGAGTAGAGTAAGACTCCAGCAAGCCAACATGTCTGCCGAGCGATCCACGAACAGCCGGCAGGGGCGTGCAAGAGTGCTACTAAAACGACTCTTGCACAGACAGGGTTAGTTTATGCAAATTACCTCATTTGCTGCTGAAAGCTATGCAAATGAGGTAAATTTGTGATCCAGGAAACACTAACCTGTCCAAGTAAGAGTAGTGTTATTTGCAGAAATGCACTCGGTTGGCAACTGAGTACCGTTCTGCAAATAGCAAAACGGAGCTATGACAGCTCCAAATAAAGGATGCATCCAGTTGAGGAAGCATGCCAATGGCCAAATATACGGCCATTGGCAATTTTATCCTTTAAAAAATAATTAAAAAATATTTTTTTTTCCCTCGATCTCCGATGTTTAAGCACAAACGTGCGGCACTCTAAAAACCCTAAAAACAAAAAATAAAAGCCACAAATAGGGATTTTATTCAAAATATTCATCTGCCATGCAGGTGAATGGTAGGCTGAAGACAACATGGCTACTGAGTAGTGGTTGCTAAGGGGGGAAGCTCAGTCTGAGAGATGTAACCAAGCATTAGTAGGCAATCCTATGCAAATGAGTATAAGGATAGTGAATCCCAAATTTCCCTGCCATGTGAACCATGTCCGTAGAGTGTAAGAGTAGGATTAGGGGAGTAACAGAGTCGAAGATAGGTGACATCATGATGGGGTATGTATCAAAAAGACTTAAAGCTTATTGGAGCAGAGCGGCATGTGTTTGCTATGAGGTACTCAGGACTGGAAGAGGCATGTCTACAGTTGTCTAAACTGAAACCCAGAAACTGAAGTTGTACGCAGTGGCTATCACTGAAGTTTCTTGCAAAGCTGCTTACACTGTGTGCACACGTGTGCGCACCTGTAAACCGGTCTAAGCCTGTGTGCGCATGTGTGCGCCTGTGTAAGCCTGTGTAAGGCTGTCTAAGCATGTATGCATTATTATGCACCCACCTAAGCCCGTGTAAGCCTGTGTAAGGCTGTGTGCATGCGCGTGTGCACTCATGTGCGTGTGTTTGCACTTGTTTGTATGGCGCTGCCCCCTGTGGAAACAGAAATGGGAAAAGGAAGGAAAGGAAGTAGTAGGAAGTTAACCAAGGAGAATTAGCAGAGCTTCCAGGTGAAATCAATCAGACTCAGCCAATTACACAGGCAGTACACAAGCCTAGCCCAGCCCAGCACTTAAAACCCTGCAAACGACATCCCCCCATGTTTTACTCAGAAACACTGCAACACTGCAGTCTACAAAGAGAAGTGAAAACTTAAAAAGCTTAACTGAGACAAAAGAATATTAGGGGCTGCCATTGCTATTATAAGGCGACATGTGCAAGATGCTGAGGGTGGTGCCATTGTGAATGCTGCTGAGCAACACACAGTGAGGAGATGGAGAAGAGTGTACAGACCCAGGGTAACCTACCAGGGGTACATGAGCTAGAGATAGTGGTGCGCTATAGAGTGGACAGAGAACTCCTGCAGCACATTGTTGAGCTGTGCAGGCCATGCCTCACACACAGAACCAACAGAGGGGAACCCATCCCAGTGGAAACCAAGGTATGTGTTGGCCTAAGAATACTAGCAACAGGTACCTTCCAGAGACCAACTGGTGATATGATGGGGATTTGACAGGCATCAGCATCCAGGTACTGCACCAGTTCCTGAATTCCATGTCAGCACATGTCGGGATCATGTATATTTCCCCAATTCCCGTGAGGTATTGGTCAGCAGCATGTGTCTCTTCCATCAAATAGCAGAATACCCTGAGGTAGTGGGTGCTATTGACTGTATGCACATACACATCAAAGCACCAGCCAGTGAGCGGGTTAGGGCCTACATCAACCGCAAGGGCTTCCACTCCATCAACTGCCAGGTCGTGTGTGATGCCCAGGGCATAATACTGAATATGTGTGCTGGCTGCCCTGGAAGCTACCACTATTCCCATATCTGGCATCTGTCGCAGCTGTACCAGACATTTGCCAATGGGGACATCCCTGACGGTCACTTAGTGGGGGATGCTGGATACGCACTGGAACCTTGGCTGATGACACCCATCAGAATTGCATACACACCTGAACAAGAACACCATAATGAGGCACATGCACAAACACGAAATGTAATAGAGCATGTGTTAGGGATGCTCAAGTCACAGTTCCATTGTGGTGGAGCCTTGCAGTACTCACCAACTACATGTACCCAAATTGTCATGGCATGTGCCATGCTACACAATATGATCCTGCAAAAACAGCTGCAACAGGAACAGCATGGGGCAGGGCCAAACAGCCCCCCACCATTGCCAAGGCCTGCACAGGTACAACGTGACTCAGAGGAGGATCAACCTGAGCCTGCCCCAGTAGGCAGAAGGAGGCGTGCCCCGTATGCCTTGGCCTTGGCAAAGAGGCAATGCTTTGCACATACACTGGCTCAGTAGGAACCCTGGAAATGATACCTCCCTCTGACTCACACATAACATAATAGGGATGACTAACATGGCACTACCTGTTTCCAAACATGTATATGGAGTGTAGTATGTGCATCCGACATAGGCAGCCCTGCAGCACCACCTGAGGCATGATTGCCATGTTATAAGCAATATAAAGCAGTGCTAAGCAGCTTTTACCAATATCTAGTATATGTAAACAAAATTGCTCGTGCCAACTAGTGCAACGCCGGGCAACGTTGGGCAAGGTTGGCCAAAGTTGAGCAAAAATAGATAAATGCACCAGCAATTGGACTCCAGGAAGCAACCAGATGAAGGAAAAACAAGCCACAAATTTCGTGGCTTGTTTTTCCTTCATCTGGTTGCTTCCTGGAGTCCAATTGCTGGTGCATTTATCTATTCTTGGTCTGGTGTTTTGTTAGTATGCAAAGTTGAGCAAAGCCAGTTAAACATGCTCATATCTGCTTTACTGTTCCTTGAGCAGTCTGTTCTGCCCAGCATGGCAATAAAAAGCAATGACAGGGCTTAAACCCAGGACACTGTGCACTATAGAACCAGTACTGAACCACTAAGCCATGATAGCATTTCAGTGGCACCAACACAGCAGGACAATTGTACACTAATGCAAACACAAAGAAATGCAGTATCATGCCCCTAAAGAGGCAAATGGGTAACCTCCCTCACATGCCTATACAGACCGAGAACATCAGGCTAGGCGGTGTGACGTGGGTTGTGTAGGCTATGAAGTCGCAGTGTAATATATGTGACATTGGACGCCAACATCTGTAGTACAGTAGTATGCCTCAAGCCACTATGATAGGCAACAGTACAGACTGAAATGGTGTCCTGTACATAGCAGTGCAGGCATAGCAAATGTGTATAAGTGTCAGGTGAAACCCACATCCTATGTACACCCACAGTAACAAGCAGGTGTAGCCCTGGGTAGAAATGTACAAAGAATAGCTGTTCCCCCTGTTTGTAGAAATGTTGGTAAGTCTATGCAAAGTGTTGCATGGAAGACCTGCAGGCACAGCATGATCCCTTTTGATCTATGATGCAAAGGTGAGCCCTGCTGTAAAAATACAACTTGATTTTCCATACACATATAGTATAAATGTCTATACTGGGCATGCTCACACACTCCAACAAATGTAGTGGATTCCATTCAGCATCACACTGAAAGGTCATACTGGGCATGCTCACACACTTAAAGAAACGAACCAAATGTCAGGCAGCAACATACTGAAAGGTCATACTGGGCATGCTCACACACTTAGGCTAAATATGGATGTGATAGGGATCTATGGACAAATGTGGATAGTTATCTTTACTTCCAGAAACACATTCACAAAGTGGTCAGAAAATCATGCTATGTGTTCACACAAACTGCCAAGGTCTGTGCACATAGGTCAAAGGAGGTTCCCACTACTCAGCAGTCATCAGACCTGTCAGAGAGTACCACAACATGCTTGCGATGAATCCGACTAGGCACGTTCAGCAGCTAGAAAGACCAATGAAGTACCTTAACAAGAGGATTACTGGCCTCAAATAGTCACCACATGCAACAAGACTGAATGTAACCGCTTGTAATATCAGATCATGAAGTAATCACACTGGACATCCACATCCAGCCCCCCCACCCAGTCAATGAAACCACAGTGAAGACATTTGCAAAAGCAAACTGCACACTTCCCAAGACTAAAGTGGAGCGTTCCAAAGCCCTCTTGCTATAAGATAATGGTATACAATCCGCAGAATCATTTACAAGTGCATCCTATGAGCATCTACAGGGATGCATGGATTGAGACATCACAAATAAAACCAAGATGCACACCTCCAAAAATAAGACAACAATCAGGTGCTTGTTGCCCATAAATAAGCTAAACAACAGAAGGAGGAAACAAACACATGATAGAGCCAACTTCACTAAAGGAAACGCATCACCGATCATTATCAGGATGAAACAATGATTGCTGATAAAATAATCCAAGGACAGTTTCTAAAGACAAATAGCCAAGGAATGTAAGAATGACAACCACAAAGCCTTCGGTAGCTATGCCAGGCATGTAGGTGTCAACCTCCAAATATGCTGTCAGCTACAGAAAAAAACAAAAGAAATACACCAAACCAACTTTCATTGCCCACATCCAGGGGGACACGTTCAATGTAAACACCCCCCCTCACCCCCAAAAGGGCCTGTGTCCAGCACAGAAGGATGCAGAGCCCCAGATGTCATAGACATGCAGGTAAAGACAGCCCTCACCAAAGCTGAGAACACAGCATCAATGTGTGTGGATGGTGTCCCAGGCTGCGTCATACACTAGGACCATGAGGAACTGGACCCTCACTCACATTCACTGTCCAGACACAAGTGTACCACAGGCTATGTACCCAAAAAATGGCATACACAAACAGTCATCCAGCTCCAGAAAGGGGGTGCCACAACAGAACATGGACACCATTGCCCAATATGTCTACTCAGCCTGGTCTACAGAGCTATTGAGCAAATTGTCATGGAGCCCATAAACAGAGGCATTGGAGACCTCCAGACACTGTACTCTCCACAACGTCACCTTGTTAAAGTCAGATCCTGGCTTCCAAACCTATTTGACTTATTTCAAACAGTTACCAAGGACATAGATGGAGGTGAAAGTAGTCCACACAGCCCACCCAGACCTCAAGAAGGACTTTCCACACCATTCCCCACTCTGTCATCATGGACAAGCATACCAGCTGGGGCATTAACAGCTATGTCACAGGATGAGTGGCCAGGTGGCTCACAGATCAAACACACATGTTCAGAGTTGCTGGTGCCATGTCCAACTCTAAGCCAGTCACAGATGGCATCCCCACAGGTCTTGGTCCTGTGACCCCCACCTGTTCAGTAGATACTGCTCAGAGGTACAGGCAAGCATGGGAGGTGTATGGCTGAAGTGGTCTGCAGATGAATGGAAACTGTGGTCCATAACTGACTGCAGGGCTAACACATACATTCTCCAGAAGTGTCTTACAGAGACAGATACCTGGTGTCAAAACAATGCCCTCAAGCTGAATGCCAAAGAATGCATAGTCATCCCCTTTGGGTACAACAAAGTGCAAACAAATTACCACATAGGTGGTAATCCAGTATGTACGGAGAAAGTCATTATGGCCCTGGGGACACAGGTAGATAGTACACACCCCTTTGATGATGACATGGCCAAAGTGTGTAGACATTCCTTCAATGTAGCCCACCTAATGTCACGTAATGTAACCCACCTTGTATAGTCTGATGATGTCACCATCCTAAAAATAAACCTGTGGAAAAGATAACTCACAGTAATGTGTATAGCATGGTGTGTAAATCCATACTTCTGTAGTATCGTAAAGGAGTTAGGTAGTGGTTTGAATCTTGTACTTGACAAGTTTGTGTGTGGTCTCCTTCGGAAGGAGCAAACATTTTGGAGAGTAGTAAAACACCTTAAAAGTGGTAAACTAATCTCTGTCAAGTCTGATTATGTTACCATCCTACAAATATACCTGTGGAAAAGGGAACCCCAAGTAATGTGTATAGCACATCGTGTTAATGTGTATTCCTCTATATCATGAAGTAGTTAGGTAGGACTTTGAATCCTGCACTTGACAAGTGGGTGTGTGTGTGTGTGTGTGTGTGTGTGTTTGGTCTCCTTGGGAAAGAGCAACCTTCTAGGATGGTCGTAAAGCACCTTAAAAGTGGTAAACCAATCTTTGTCAAGTCTGATGATGTCACCATTCTACAAATATACCTGTGGAAAAGAGACCCCCCCCCCCCAGTAATGTGTATAGCATGTCATGCTAATGCATACTCCACTAGTATCATGAGGTAGTTAGGTAGGGGTTTGAATCCTGCACTTGACAACTGTGTGTTCGTGTGTGATCTCCTTGGCGAGGGCAACCTTTTTGGTGAGTAGTAACGCACCTTAAAAGTGGTATACACATCTTTGTCATGTCTGATGATATCACCATCCTGCAAATATACCTGTGGAAAAAAGAACCCTCAGTAATGTGTATGGTGCATCGTGCTAATGTGAACTCCACTACTATCATGAAGTAAGTAGGTAGGGGTTTGAATCCTGCACTTGACAAGTGTTTGTGTGTGGTCTCCTTGGGAAGGAGCAACCTTTTAGGGGAGTAGCAAAACACTTTAAAAGTGGTAAACTACTCTTTGTCAAGTCTGACTATGTCACCATCCTACAAATATACATGTGGAAAATATACTTCCCAGTAATGTGTACAGCACGACGTGTTGATGCAAACTCCTCTAGTATCATAAATTAGTTAGGGGTTTGAATCCTGCACTTGGTGAGTGTGTGTGCTCCATGTTTGTGACAGTGTT
This sequence comes from Protopterus annectens, assembly GCF_019279795.1. NCBI lineage: Eukaryota > Metazoa > Chordata > Ceratodontiformes > Protopteridae > Protopterus > Protopterus annectens. Next base: position 1,030,274,651 of record NC_056728.1, read on the forward strand.
TGCCAATGTGTTGGGGGTTTTGCTTTTACTACCATATGACATATCAGTAGGCATTGCACATGTGAGGTAGCTATGAGGCAAATACATATACGTACATGTCACCTCAAGTATTGCATGTATGGGAACCCTGCTTTATCCAAGTACACAGTTGGCATCTTTGCCAAACTGTGCTGTTGCTTCTCAGACCTTAGGTCACATCTGTTTGCTTGTGACAAGGCTAGCCACCGCAGTGATGCCTGGCCTAGGTCATCCATGTCACACACACTCATTACAGTTTCTATTGAATTGTGTGTGTGAGGGTTTATGGCTGTGGTATGTTGGACCTGTTCAAATGCAGCAGAGTCTGTCAATGATGACTATGCATTATAGGTGTAAAACAACCTTTGTGGACACACATGCAGACCCCTGATTACTTATGTGATCCACTGAGAGATTCCAAAATACCTTAGGGAATGTGATTATCAAAGGAGAGATGATGTAACACTAGGTTGCATGCACATATCTGTACCTGTTCATGATGTTGGTGGCTACTACCTACGTGGTACTGTGGGGATACTATGTTCCGTAAAGGTGGATGACTACGCTTAGTTTTGCCTATAGCTTTACAGCATGGGTTTGACAACAGGTATCTGTCTGTATGATGTGGAAAATGTGTGTGTCACCTGGAGAATGCAGTATAGGCCACAGTATGCATTAGCACACGTGGACAGACATATCTCTACTGTGATTGCTTGTACCTAAGAGAGCCATATGCCGAATAGGAGTGGTCTCAGTAATGGGTGCAGCTGAATACTACTGGTTACTGGCATAGTATAGTACCTGAAGGATCCAAATGTTGCTGTGTGTCCTATATCTGTGCATCAGTTGTCAGGACATCAGCTAACGATTGGTTATGGTCAGGCTGTTGCAGTCACGTATTCTACCAGAATGCGAAACAATGCCAGATAGTAACAATATCACCAACAGCACAGTGTCAAACCATGTCATACACACATGTGTAGTCAGGTTCCAAAAATGTGTGTAGTACAATGCATACTGGCCACCAATAGAAACTATGGAGTGTTACTGTGTAATACAGAGCATGCCACCCTGCCCATGTGTCCACTATGCACGTACATGCAGACAGTGTACCTCCAACATTTCCACAACTGTACACCTGCAAATATGTGCTACACACATCCAACACATACTGTCCACTCTCTAACACATGCTGCCAATACTGCACACATCAGCCAAGTGGCACGTGGGCGAACAATATACAATTGGAACTAACACTGGTGTAAACAATACTACAATGACAATCATAGCTTTAATGCATCATGCCTGCTCAGCTACACCTTCAAGCATGTCATTACACTCTACTGCTGACAACATGCAAACATTGCTATACTGCTATAAAGACACCCTGTGCATCAGCACCATGGTAGCCTGTTCCTGCATCGATGTTACAGATGACAGGAGGTGGCACGGGTTTCATCATATGCACAGGGTGTGTTGTTGGTCTGCCAGAGGCCTACAGTGAGCCATCCAATCAACATGTATGTGTATGTGTGTGTGCGTGAGGGGCAAGAATAATGGTATGGGCCAATGTTGATGTAATGTGTGTGGGTATGTGTTAGCCCTAGGTGTCTGGATTATGTGTGTGTGTGTGTGTGTGTGTCTGCATTCACACAGTTCCACCATGTGGCTGCCACATATGGGTACTTGTGGGAAAGCCACAGACTGTACCTGCAAGGCTTTACAGATCACCATCTCTGGCCATGGATATAGTACCTGTGCCTGGCAGGGGTGCTACTGACACTATCAGGTAACAAGCCAGACTGGGTACTATCACCAGAGGTAGATGGATGTACACTGGACCCAGGTCCCTGCTGGGATTGTCCAGAGCCACGTGCACGTGGTCTTCTAGGACGTTCTAAGGACAGCCCACCCCCGACATTGCTGGGGCTGTTACTGGCACTACGGGAGCGGCTGTTGCTTCAGGGACGTCCATGGTGACTGCCAGCTGCTGATGTTGCTGGCATACGTCCATGTTGACAACTCAACCATCCCGCACTGTCCTGACACATGGACATGACATTGCGGAGGACATCTAGTGTCTCTCCCCAATGTCTGTCGGTGACCTCAGTGTAATTGCAGATGGCACCATCTAGGTCACGGATACTGTCTATTATGGTGGTATGTGCCCTCTGTGCCCTCAGTCCCTGTCTGGTGTACCATTCCATATGTGCCTGTGCCTCCATGACAGCCTGGAACATGCGTGAGGTAGTTAGACCTGTGGCACATCTTCCAGTGGCATGATGGGCAGCAGTGCTCCGACATGAACCCCTGGACATCTGCCTATGTGGTACCCTTCCAGACATCTGTGTATGGCTGCTGTGTTGGGATGCATGTGCCGTGGATACCACACTGTCCTGGGCAATGCCGGCTGTACGCTGTCCCTCTGCTAAGGGCATTGGTGATGGATGTATTGGCAGTATGACTGTGTGCATGGATGGGGTGGACACTTGTGTAGAGTCGATTGGTGGCTCAACGATAGACCCTGGCAAACATGCCTGTGCCTCCAATACACCTATCGTCATTGTCACTATCATGCTCAGTGACATCAGCTTCCCCTGCTGCGTTGAACCAGCCCAGTATCAGCACCTGTGAGAGGGAGACAGGAAACACACTTTATGACTTGTACATGATGTCAGCACACATGCACACATGCACACATGCACACATCCACACATGCACACATGCACATATGCACACAAATACACTCCTCATTAGTACAGACACACAGACACTCACACACACACACACACACACACACACACACACACACACACACACACACACACACACACACACACACACACACACCACCAGCAATCCCGAACATACTCAATAGCATGTGATGTTGGGGTACAGTATCACAAGCCAAACATTTATATCAAACATGACAGCATGCAGGACTTGTGTTGCTCAGCAGCATGCAGTGTGAGTGTAGATAGCCATTGCTAATAACAGTATACATGGCCTTGATGCATGTGTGTTTTGTTCAGTGAATGGCCTCACCCTGGAATGCAATGTGTACATGGACACAACATTGCTGTGCAGGTATTAAAAGCCCTGCAATGTCCTGTGCACCATCAGTCACAGGTATACATACCATGGCTGGATGAGTATCAGTGTGTCACATAGATATCCATTTCTGATTAGAGCATCTGTGTCTTTAGCAGACGATTGTGGACACAGGTGTAGCACATGCATGCTATGTATACACACAGGATGAGTGGTGCATGTATACCTGATGGAATACCATTGCTCAACATAGCCATTGTACAGTGGTTATGGTGAGTGTAGGACATATTGTGGACATGCCAGTGCCAGCCATGACATGGCATGCTACCACACAACAGCGACATGAAACATCACACATACACAATGTGTGTCATGTGACCTATACATCCCATAGCATTACAAGACATATGTTTGTCACTTATTACAAATGGGGATTGCTATGCATATTGCGTATAGGTGCATATGTCTGCACACACGCAACACTGAGGTTCATAGCAATTCATGATATGTGTATTACTCTGGCCACTGTAACTGGATGGGGTGTAGTACCATGAGCCATCATCATGCAGCATCATGTGGTCACTCAAGGCTACTAATGAGTGCCAGACCGGCACATAGCATGCTGTACCTGAACTGCAGTACCATGGCTACATTCACCATTTCACGGCCAGTTGTTACATGGGTTTGTGAGGTGCCCAATAGGGGGCATTGCCTAACATGAATTTGTTATGTGTTGAAGGGTGTTGCACAGCCACATGTGAGGCATCTACCCCTCAGGCATATTAAGTGTGCTGTGTGGATGAGGTTTGGGATACTGTAGTGTGACCTTACAGTGGGTGTCTGAATAAGCCATGTGTAGCACGTTAACGTGTACTGCGTATGACAAAGGTGTGTATGTTAGGTGCATGTGTATTGACTCTGCCTATCCAATGTCCACTACAGTGTTGCCACAACTGTGTGGGATGCTCTGTGTTTTAGGCAGCTATCCATGTTACTAGGATGTGCATAGTCTCAAAGCAAACATGCACAGCATGCATTATGGGTAGGTGTGTTACGTGTACATAGCTTACACCTCACCTATGACATGCACATTTAATTAGCAATATTAAAGGTATAACACACTCACCAGCATGGCTCTGCTGCCTTGCTGTCACACCAGAGGGACCTACAAGGATATCAGAAACTTTGTCAGTGGCAACAACTGTGGCATTGCTACTGTGTGTTTGCAATCTTACAGTAGTACAACGGTGGACAGTCACAAGCCTACAGATTATATTCCTAATTATTAGTATTGCACAACATTAGGCACCACATCGTCTAACTACACAGTACACATCTCACATAAGCATGCTCTACCAATAGAGGTAACAGTATTCTACAGCTATGCCATGTTACCCGCACGCTCCATGTCAACTTGCTGGGTGGCTCCGGCCTCCATGATGATACATGTTAATTGTTGTGGTTGTTGTTGGCCAGGAACCACCTGGCTCAGGAGCAGCTCCTCCACTCTGGTGGGGGGGTGGATGGCTACCCCCCCACCTGTGGCAAGCTATTGTCTGCGGATATCAGACACATGCTGCCGGACATGTCTAATTAAATTACTGCAGTGATGGTGGACCTGCTCATATGTCCAGTTATGCATGCCTATGTCATTTACCCTACGGACAAGTTCTTGCCACAGCGCAACCCGCTCATGCTGGTCCTGGCTGGTTCTGGAGAACAGCAGTGCATAGTGCTGCACCAGGAGCGCTGTGATGGCTTTCTCCTCGGCTGTGCTATATGCCAGGTTACGATGGTGGGGCATTACCCTGGAAGACAATTAAACAATATGTGTGAGCAAGTCATGTGGCACACATAACATTCTAAAGTAAAGATATAAATTAACTGCCATATATAGCAACCTATTGGCTGTCAGAAGATACACAATTTCAATACCACATATCAGTCCTCAACACACAGATACCTGACAGTGCCTGGCACACTCTATATGTCAAACCATGTTTTGCACAGCAACAAAGTTAGAACAGTATGTAAGACTATACAACAGTACATGGCACACTGTATGTAACACAAAGCACCACCTAGCCACAGGAGGTATATATCATGCTAATGCATCATGAAATATGTAATCCATTGCAATGAATGTAAAGTCCACTGACAGTATTACCAGTATACAACACTAGTCGTTGATGGCGGACCCCTGCCTAACATATCTGCACATTCTTTAATATAGGTGGCACACTGCTGTACTAGACTATACATGTTGCTAGATATGCAGTTACATCCTGTAACACACATATGACCGAGGACATGGTACAGGCATACCCACACACACAGCAGACATACATAACAGACACAAAGGTATGGCAACCCAGGTGACCTTTACCTGTGTGCCTTACAGTACTGTGTGTCAGTAGTTAACAGACCTTATGCCTGAGGTATGTAATCTGTGAGGACTAGAGGGAACACACATAACAGTGGTTCCAATAAATGTGCACATACACCATACTGTGCTGTTTAGGCATACAGCTTCAGGTAGTACTACAGTTCATACAGGAGTTGGATTCACCAGCAGTAACACCAAATAAGCATACATGTACTGTTTTAGCCTACAATGGGACACCCCAGTCAACAACAAGGGACTACGTTAGACTGTATGGCATACTGCTTTTTCTGCCTAACAATTGCATACACATCTTTTGCTGGGATCACAGCTAGGACACATAATACCATGACTGAGACAGTTTCCCACTAAGCTATAAGGCATATATCGAACTCTGACACATTCACCAACACATTCACCATCACACTCAGTCAACCTCACATATCGATTATTGCAACAAGTACATGTGGGTGTGTATCTCTTCATAGGTAGGTAAGAGGCTATTGGCCCTAGGGCCTATAGAACTCTAGCCATATGCTACCCTGGCCTCTGACACACAGGTATTTAAATTACACGTGGCCCAGTCAAGCAGAGACACTGAGGTGATTGCCTGGGTGTATTCACTATCTCCCATACAATCTCCAGGATTATTTATGACGACTGCTAATTAGGAGTTTTGTTTGCTATGGATAGTTGGTTAGTTCCAGAGTATGGGATGTCTCTGAGATAGGAATCTATCCCTCCAGCATGTGCTGTTTATTATGGTCAAAGGGTTTGGGTCCTTAGAGCGTGTAGCTCATACAGATTGTGATCTGTTTACGTGGAGCATGTTCAACAGATCTGGGTTTGACATAGCTTAGTATGTCAGTCAGAGGTCACCTCTGGGTAGGCGGTATGCGACAGTCTAGTTGTGGGTTTGTGTGACGGTCTGCATAGGGCATCTGTTTGATACCAGTATCACTCTTTGTGAGGTATGTCTGTGTCCTTTCCACTTGCTGTAGATGTCTTGTGAGGTACATACCACATGGGGCATTGTACTCTATACCGGGTTTTATGTGTGTGGAGTAGAGGGGAACACTGACTTATTTTTCCCTGGATGACATACCTTTTGTGATGACGTGTGCCACGTAGACGGATTACTTGACTAGTGTAGCACTGTGACTATCGAAGGCGAGACTACTGTCCACCTGTGTCCCATGGTCTCTTATCACACCTTCAGTGTTGAGTAGACTAGTTCATGGGTACTGAGTCTTTGCAAGGAGGGATGCCAATACAGTGTCAACATTGAGCTTGAGTCCATGGCTTTGTCACCAGGCATTAGCTGCAGTAATTATGACCCTGTCTCTCTCTCTCTCTCTATATATATATACATATATATATATATATATAGATATATAGATACACACACACACATACATATGAACATCCATTATTGCTGTACATACAGATATACATATAGACACATATACAGTCCACCTGTCATGGTGGTATATCAAGTATGGGAAGGTTGTGACGTATACAGTTATGTCATAACATTGCACAGTGTTGTGCAGAATGCGTTGAAGGTGTTCTTAGCCCATGTAGCTTTAGCAGGCCTCGCTGGCTGCAACACTGCAAACCTGATGAACCATACCCACAGCGTTTAACCACCATATGTCATATACCAGCACTGTATGCTGTCTGGTCTGCCACACACTACAACCTACATAGAAATATGCACATAATAACCTTCAACAACATATATATATCCACCTTTCACAAACAGTTGCAGTATGTCCCTTGCTCAATGTACATGTACAAATGCTACAGACTGGGTGGCACAGTGGTGCAGCGGTTAATGCTGTCACCTCACAGCAAGAGGTTCTCTGGTTCAATTCTTGGCTGGGGTGCCTTCTGTGTGGAGTTTGCATGTTCTCCCTGTGTTCGCGTGGGTTTCCTCCGGGTACTCCGGTTTCCTCCCACATTCTAAAGACATTTCTCCCCGGGCCTCCGCTGAAAACAGGATCTGTGGAACCTAGTCGGACTTTCCCGGTCAACAAATGTTAAATAAATAAATAAATAAAAATAAAATAATATATCTGACACAGACAGATCTCTCCGTATGTGTGTGCCATACACACACAAGGTCTACACTGTTGTAAGTACAAGTACCTCACGGCTGACCTGTTGGGCCTTGCTGCAACATGAACAGGTGTCACATGTGAGCACACAGTAATATTAGAGGCTGTATACATAGCTGCTAATGTTGAATTAGCATACTAGCCTGGTACAGCTGTTGCCAATGCTAAGCTACACATTAATATGACTATCATGCATTTGTTACTCTGTCACATCCATGTTTGCATAACCGTATGGGCTACTACCCCAAACAGACATTATACACACTACTGTACAGAACACAGATAACATGGATCAGATGTTTGACATTTAATGCTGAACTACATATGTCACCATCACATCCCACTGCACACAGCAACACACTCATTTCCCCATGCCAGTGGTTATGCAGGGCATCTGTGCATCGAAACGTATTTTATTTCAATGATTTTTTTCAATATAGTTTCTTTTCAATATATTTTTTCAATATAATGTCTTTTGTCAGTATACTGTTTTTTTAAATATATTCTTTTTGTTATATTTCTTAGCTTTACATCACTTTTTCTTTTCTTTTTTTTTTTTCTCTCTCTCTCTCTCCCACCGTACCTGCAATGGAATGATTGTGTGTGTGGACAGCAAGTACAGACTGCTTTTATAGGTATCTGCACATGTGTATGTGATGGCCTCTGTACCAATCAGTGGCCACCATTTGGCAATTGCATGCAGCCTGCTGTGTGGTACTTGCAGTACTCACTGTCATAGCAACCCAGTGCTATAAATTGCTAGGTCAGGTAGGTGTAGCCCTTTCAGAATTCCAGAGTGGGGACCATGCTTGTTTGCTGACATGCCCCCTGCACTCCTACATGCTCCATGTTAGCCTGGGAGTTGATTCAGTGCACCCTCATGCATATGCATGACGCGCTGACGTCTAACTCTCAGACAGCAGTCTCCGAGTCAGACTTCGTTCATCCTACACGGAGGATTATTGAATCCCCCCCACAGTTTCTTTCATTCATTCCAATAACACAATAACAAGTAATATTCACAATTCCATAGGAATGCCAGTAGAGGGTCGAAGACTAGAGAAATGATCCTGGCAATGGTAGCTCTATATTAATACTTTGCATACTAATCAAAGTTCTATGCAATATCAACAGGAGACCAGCATAGGCCTTCAGAGTGAACTGACCATAGTCAAAGAAAACTCAAACAAGTTTTGAAGAGCATATAGGTGAGTCAACCCAAATGCTAAGATGATCTGTTATGAAAACTGTGCTTTAGATAAATATGTTGCATTTTAATTGGAATTGTCAATAAACAAGTATCAATTCATACTCATATGAACAGAAATGTAAGCACAGTGACACACAAAGGTATATACATGATTCTGCACACACACATACTCGCACACATACACACACACACACACACACACACACACATGCATTTATTTAAGCACACTTTTGCAAACTACAGTTCCTAAGGTAAAATCTTAAATCAGTTATTTTGCAAAAAAAAAAAAAAAACTACATCTGCCAACACACTTATTTCCATTCTCTGCCTTTGAAACACTTTGCACGTGAACCAATGCTTTTTTTCACAATGACATTTTGGACAAGAAATCTAATTTTATGTGACTAGTTTAAGAATGCAAACAAGGAAATACTCTGCAACGATAGATATTTCCGAGACTGGTTGTGATACCTGAATAATGGATTGACGCTCATTCTATGAAACTGTCACTGGCATAAACATGATGAACATAAAATAGCCTGTGCCATTAAGAAAAATAAATGACATAACACTTCTAGAAAATGTCTGTGCATTTTGTAATATTTTATGTAAAAACTCCTAGGCACTGATTGTTTTAGTCAGATTTGCTTCTCCTTACAATGACCTCAGCTTAATACTGCATAAGTCTTATTGGAATTGCAGTAGTTGTTTTTAATATGTAATCAGTATCATTAAATGGATTTTGGAGAATGAAATGCTGAAGAAAATCTTTTTACTTCTCATCAGTTAGCTGTCTGCCTGACATATTTTTCCAGTGACTAGATCTGAGAAAGGAAATTATCTACAATATTACTTTTGTGCACAGTGAAGCATCATTTGCAAAGGATAGCCTTAAGAGAACATAAGAATGTCACTCATACATGTTAGAGAGAAATAAAATGGCCTCCAGGAAGAATCAGGATTAACTTCTAAGGATGAAAAATTTGATTTTCCTTATTATAGGTTCCAGCTACATTAATTGAAAATTTATTATTATAAAAAGTCATAACTTTTGTCAGGAATGGAATTTGAATCTTAGCATTGTGTGTGTGTGTGTGTGTGTGTGTGTGTGTGTGTGTGTGTGTGTGTGTGTGTGTGTGTGTGTGTGCACGCACGCGTCATTCTTTAATTTCCTAATATCAGTGAATTTTGAACTGCTGTCTTACCCCATAGAAATTTAACACATTTTAATTAGTTGATGTTAATATGACTGCAAACAGTGCAACCTTGTCCTAATATTCATAGAAATTGTACCAACTTAATATGAAAACCCTCTGTACAGATTCAGGGAGGTCACTGAAACCAGGATTTTCCTAGCATTTTTATGAATTCTGAAGAAACTCCTGGTTCCAGTGACCTCCCTGAATCTGTACAGAGGTTATTCATATTAAGATATATTTGGCACACATTTCATGTGTTTCACTGATACCAAATGAAGCAACAACACTGTTTAATGAAGTAGCTATTATACCCTCTAGGAATGCTGGCAACCCTCACAAACCTCAATAATTATAGGATTCTTAGGAATTTCAAAGCAGTATTCAATACTTTTAAATCTCCATACACAAAACAAGGGGTTTTAGACTCCTTGTTGTGGATTGTAAGTCCTTCACAGCCCATCAGTATTTAATTTTTTATATATGAGTTTTAAGGTAGTTTAATCTCTTGACCATCAGTCCCTTGCCATCACCTTCGTAACATGTTGAGCATGTTCTTGTGAAGACCAGCTGTAGATTTCAGTATAAAAAATGTAAGGAATACCATAGTCTCCAGCTCCTGCTATGCAAAAATCTATCAAGCTCTGGGATATTGCTAAGGCATGCCTCATCACAACTAGAATGTTGATGAACTCATATAATCAAATAGGGGTCAAAAAGCTGATCTTTTCCTCTCTGCAGTTGTCAAGGGTACCTTCAGTAACGTGGTAGTTAGATAATCAGGGATAGTTGGATATCTGAATTACCACTGGATCTAACATCTCTTGCAGTTCTTATCTAACTCCCTGAATAACTTAGGAAGACACATTATAAGAGACCTGTTTCATATGGATACAGCATCAGGTGTCCACATAGTGCTCCATCAGGTGGGTATATCCTGACCAACTTGTGCATATGTCTTCATACTACAGTTGTACTGCCCAGCTCCCCAGAACATGGGTGTTTATAGCTGCTGTAAAAGGGTACCTCATCCACTGAGCTATTAGACTCAGTCTTACTGAGATGTTCTACCAGACTATCCCAACACTGATTCCTCCATTTTCTTAGCACATGTCCACCAGTGTCTTCGTATCATGGTAGCACACCATCATGCTAATCTGTAAGAGGTTGTGCTTCTGCCTGCTGCCTGGCAGTTCTATGTTGTAGTTAACACCATATTCATTTCTAACAGTAGTAAATGGACCCTTACTCATGCTGGCTGCAGTTTATTCTGTTGATTATGAATGAGCATCATCACTTTCTGCCAAGAGAATACTCCCCAACCATGGCTGTCTTGTCATACCAGTCCTTTTGCTGCTATTGCGCTTGTATTATGTGCCATATTCATGAGGTCCCTAAGCCTGGTTGTGAAGGTTAGGACATATTTTGCAACAGACTCCTTGCAAAAATGGCAGTCACTTTTCAAGTCATTGCCAGTTAAACCCAGCAACACACTCACACACACATAACACACATGCACATTGATTTTTAGAGAAGGCTGGCAATCTTCAACACTATAACCTTCTAATCTGCAAACTGACTATAAAACTCTCAGCTACTTCTCCCAGTGGTGATAATAAACCAAATAATTTTAAACGCAAATGACAGCATGTAGCAGAGACGTCTGGCCAATTAGAGGTGAATGCCAGAAGCTTATCATTATTTACAGATAAATATCTTCTTGTCAAGTAATAAATGTGTAAACAGATGGTAGGCCACAAGCTTTTTAAAGGTAATTGTATAAAATACTTTATTTAAGAAAGAATGAGTGAAACAGTACAGTTAGTAGTTAAATATGCATAGAAATACAAATTAAAGACAGCAGAAAACAATCTCTTTGAACAAACAGATTGGAAGAAAGAAAGACATATCTGTCTACAGCTAAACCTTTTCCTGTTGCTTTACTTAATTCCCTTTAATCATCTCTATACATACTCTTTACTTCAACCTTTTAAATTGTAAGACCCCTTAGGAATTCTAGATTCCTCCTCATCTTCCTATTGTTAAAATTTCTATATAGATTTAAAAAGTATATGGCCTGCCTCTTGTCTCATAGTTTTATATCTCTCACTTCAACTATTCCTATCGACTTCCATTGATCTAAGCATCTCATTTTAAGCCCTGACCCAAACCAGATCACATCATATTTTTAGGTATGCATATGTAGTAGGATATGAGATATTATGCCTTTGAAACATTGAAGAGTACACTCACTTCAGGAGTATGGAGAACTTTCTTCTAAAGACATGTATACTTTTTTAGTACACAGAGGAACTCTGATTTCCTGATGTATATATTTTTGTAGGGGGCAATGAGTTAATCAGGACCCTCAATGAAAAATAGCTCCTTTTCATTCTTCCCTTATCCCCTACCTTGGATTGCCTCTATATTATTTATATATTATATTTTCAAAACAGCCTCCAACATTTTCATTTTTTTTATTAATATTTCATGGAGGGAGGCAGGATGAAGACACTCCTGCAGAAGAAGTAGTTAGTGAAAATGAATTCTATTCATTTCAGTTTTTATTTTTCTTAAATGTATTTTCCTAAATATATCTCTATGCATTCAACTAAACCTTCTAGCTGCAACACTACTATTCCTTATCTATTTTTTTCAAAACCCCAAAACAATGCAGAGAACATAATGATACTATAAGGTTTATCAGTTCTAATCTGCCTTTCTCTCTTTTATCACACATCACCCCTATTTTACCAGGTTTAATCTAGACCCCCAAATAACAGAGAAAACTAATGTTAGTAACTCTTTTTCTAACACACCAAGTAACATAAACACTCTTACCAAATTCCCTTGCTTCCCTAATATAAAAATTAAAGTCAGTTTCTTATAAAATGACACTTTATATAATGTCCATTTATTTACATTTTCCCCCTGCATTAAATCTTTCCATTGATTTTCTAACACATGCTTTCCTCAAACATAATACCCTGAATACCTACCTCTTGCACTGTAAGGTAAAGGTCTTCAGCTTTTTTAACCTAACCAACTTCATATTTTTAACAACTATGACCACGTAATTTTCATAACTCATTACAATAGGTAGTAGTTTAACATTATTTCTGTTTATCATATTAGCTCCATCAATGTTCCTTTAGAATGTGTCTTTTATCACACTCCTAGTCAACCCAAATAATATTATGCTTATTGGACATTCGTGATGTATTCCCAACTTATACCCATCTCCATACTGATATATTCATTAACATATACCCTGGTTGTTGTATTCATATATATTGTCCTAAAATTAATAATTTTTAAAGAGATACCATATCCTTTCAGAATTTTCAACTACTTATGATATACATTACCACAATCTTTTTTATTTCACATGAAATAAGTCTACCTTTAGACATTGCTTTCATAATTTAATCTATAACCTCTTTAACTATTATAAGCATATCTCTGCTGTCTTTCAACTTCATCCCATAAATGCCTTCTTTTAACATTTGTAACACTGTCAAATCTCATTTGAAAAATTGTAACCACTATCTTATAATCATTTATATGTTATAGTTCTTCAGTTATTCAACATGTTTTTATCTCATATTTTCCAAATTAGTATAAGAATTCACCTACACACACATCTTTTTTTTTCTTTCTTTATATTAATCATTTATGAATTTTGTCAAACATTTTATCTTACTATGACTTATTTTAAAATAATCAGTTTCATCCTCTGGAAACAAATTATATCCTCACTTTTTAATGCATTTGTGTGCTTTTTTTCAATAGTAATTCCTTTACTTAACTCCTTGGTGGCATGTCATGATATTTTCTTAACATTTCATGCATTACTAATTTTATTACTCCATTCTGCATACATATATTTTGTTATTCACAAAACTTATCTTTGACTTTCATTATCATACTTTCAGAATACTTAACTTGTCTTCTCAAAAAAGGTTTATTTCCCCTTCCCCATTTAACCGCAAAATTTTCTTTTGACATCTGTATTTCACAGTCACTGCATCAACTTCACATATTAGTATTTCCTGCAACAATGCTATAGCTGCATTATCATGTAATATTCTTCTGAGTTTCTAGTATTCCTCATAGAACACCTATTTCCTATATTTGTGGCACAGTCTTTTAAATTCTGAATATACAGTCTAAAACTGATTTACAGCCAGTTCACCAATCAGCTCAAGAATTACAATTTCTTATTTGCATATGTTCATTAAATAGGTGTTGCCTTTAATTTTGTAATGCCTGTAAAAGAAAACATAATCCTGTTCACCTTTTAATATCTCCATCTTCTGTAGTAAAACTTTGCTGTTGTCTAAATTTTTCCCAGATTGCTAAAAATTCAGAAAAGCCCCACAAAACATGCTGCATTTAATTTCTTTCAAACTTTTCAGAAAACAACAAAATCAGTTTCTGTTTTATACCCCAACACATAAGTAAATTTAAGATGCTGTTGAATAATCATCCTAAAGTTTTTTAATGAACTCACTACATATTCTCACTTCTTCCATCTGTTTCCTTCCTTCCTCTCAAACTGCAGTTAAAATCAGCTATAAAAACAATGTTTATATTTACATTGATAGACTTCTAAATTCTTCAGAATTTTGACCTGTCCTGACTAGATGTATAGGAATGCATTATCATAATTCTAATGACTACTCTTAAAATATTAACCTTCCCAAGTTCTACTAAGACAATATTGTAAATCTTAATATAAGTAAATGTAAGCAACACAATAATATTTTCTTGAAAACTCCATATACCCCCTAACACATATATCCCAATTGTTCCTTTTGCGTTGTATCAAGCTTGTTTATTTAACAGACACATCATATATTGCTTAACATTTTTACACCAGTGTAAAACAGCAAATCTACAGCCCTTACTTGTCATAGTATTTATAGTAATATAAATTACAGAAAATGTTATCCTTAACTTTTTTCTCCAACACTTTTGTCTTTCTAGCAGTTTTTGTCTTTTGTCTCACTCAATTAACTTTAGAGGTTTCCTTTATTTACTGTATTTATATATTACTCCCTTATCTAATTCTTCATGGTTCCCAATATTTTTCTTAATAACAATCCATTCATTTTCACTGATTACTTCCTCTGTAAGAACATCTTCATCCTGTCCTCTTCTTCCTCTTTGTACAAATATAATTCTTCATTTTGCATTGCACATAGTATTATTAGATATTATGGGGGCCTGTAACTCAGAATCATTAGCACCATATTTTTCAAACACATGCTACAAATGATCATTAGATTTGCAATATTTGCAGAAAGTTTGAATATTAGAACAGAAATCTAGATATATTGTGTGAGAGTGGAACCCATCTTCTTAATTTTCAGCATCAGAGGCAAGTGCACTTGTTTATCCACTCATATATGCATATATTGCCTCTGTAGGTCTTGAACTCCATCCCCAATGTCTTATTAATTAAAGTAAAAATAATGTGGCATGCTGCTGTATCTTTTTCATGTAATTATTAAAATGTCATCAATAGTCTAAATTGTTTCCTAGATAATTCTGTAGCCACAGCCTCTCACTCTTATACATCTGCAGAAATAGACTAGAGTTAGCAAAATTGAGTATTTTTGAATTTAGATGTTCAATATTCAATAACTTTCTTCCTTATGTTTAAGTAGAAGATGTTGTTGTGTCTTTCGGCTTATCCTGGTTAGGGGTCACCACAGTGGAACTCTGGTCCGCTAATGTTTGGTAGTGGATTTTTACATGCCGAGTTACCAGCCCTGATGCACAACCTTCAAAGAATGCACACTCATTCACGCATGCCTCCACACAGA
The DNA here is from genome assembly GCF_019279795.1 of Protopterus annectens. Classification (NCBI taxonomy): domain Eukaryota; kingdom Metazoa; phylum Chordata; order Ceratodontiformes; family Protopteridae; genus Protopterus; species Protopterus annectens. The sequence goes on from NC_056728.1 coordinate 1,030,290,460, forward strand.
AGACGCTCTAGCTGAGAATCGAACTGGACAACGTCTTGCTGTGAAGCGACAACACTACCACAGCACCACTACCGCCAGTATGTTTGAGCAGAAGTAAGTTCTTTAAAACATGATTTAGTAAGCATAAGTAATATGTGTATAACTGTGTAAAGTGAAACATTCACTGGTCATTATTTTTACTTCATCAGCAACAATAATTGTAATTCTTAGCTGTAGCATTGTTAAACACCTGGATTAATGGCCACAAAAATTACAGCAATAAAACACATTATTCAACTCTATACATTGTTGTGCCTCTTGTTCATTCTTAATCTAGCTGTCAGCTTGTTATCCAGCTGTTTGGTCATAACAGTAACAAATGAAGTTTTATCATTTTTTATATGTGTCATGGTAAACCTATCAAGTCCAGAAGAAAATCTTTTCCAACAAAAATTTTAAATATTAAAGATGAACCACCAGCAATCAATAGCCTTCAATCAAAGCTATGATTTTCAAAAGATGAAATCTAGTTGAGAAGCATCCATTTTTTTTATTGGAGAATGAAGGACCATGCACAATGGCAGGGAAAGTCTATTCTTGCTGCATAATGCAGTAGTGGTTGATGGCTGCTTCAGAACCTATGTATTATTACAGTTCTTGGTTAAGATTAATCAGGAAAAGACTCTGTGAAGGAGAATATGTTTAGTGTCAGTAGTGCAACTGAAAGCCCACTACTCTTTAATGCAGAAGGCTGTAGGGTTTATTTCCACACAAGATAGCTTGCTTGCTGACACTGCAGTGCAGCATAAGAGAGGCATCTGTTATTCTTAGTCTGCCCTCCTTCAGATGAGATGTTAAATCGAGGTGGCATCTACTTGAGTTGGTGGTAGTAAAAGGTCCTGTGGCACCTATTGAAAATAATAGAGTCCTTTATTTATATACAAAAAACTCTTATTTACAAGATATTTACATATTTACAAATATTTACAAATGTATATATATATATATATATATATATATATATATATATATATATATATAAAGAGAGAGAGAGAGAGAGACTTACATTTACAGATATTCATAATTTTCCTATTATACATAATTTAATTTTTTTCATTCCATAAAACCCATATGACATAAAATAACTTCTATCTGCTCCTTTAGCATATTCTTTACTTTCATTCTTATAATATCCATATTTAAATATAGCCATGTTTATTTTATCCAATTTTTTATATCTTCAAATCTCTTCTTTATATAGTTTTGCCCATAACTTTTATTATTTTACATTTCAAAAACACATGTTCAGTAGTTTTACCTTCTCGACAATGTAAACATATTCTATCACTTTTTTAATATGGCTTATTTCCTTTTACTGGTAATTTATCTATTACCATCTCCACATAAAATAATGACATTCTATTTTCCTTTTACACCACTTCTTATTTTTTAGCTCACTAGTTTTTCATCTGTTAGATTTTCCCATGGTTTTACATAGTAATGTTTTATCATTGCATTCTTATACCATGCATTTCTTTCTTTTTTTTCTGTATCATTAATTTTTATTTTCCTCAAAATATATTTTCCTGGTAACATTTATTTCTTCATTTATATGCTCTTTCTCTCTTTTACTCCTTTTTGCCATTCCACAAAATGTATCATATGTATATTTATGCAGTTTCACTAATAATATCTCATCTTTTTCATTTTTCTACTTTAACAGTTTGTACAAATTTAATGAGTCAGCAAGTATCAGTGGGTTAATTAACCTTAAACCTCCTTCCTTTTCAAATACTGTTGGCAACATAAATACAGTGGAAAGCATGCCATTTTTCACACAAGTAATGAATCTATCAAATAAGCCTATTTTGAATGATAATTGAAATGTTATCCACTAAAGACAGGTCTGTTTTTATGTATTCGGTTGTATTTCCCATTGGATTCTACTTACAACTTTACTCATAAATTTTATACCTAACACAGAAATCTCATTAATTGGAAAATATATACCCCCTATCTTTATTACATTGCCTAAACCTTTACTTTTCTCTTTATTTAAAGCCATCCCTATTACCTCAAGACACCCATTTGTGCAAATTATTACTTGTTTTATCCAATTTTGTTTTTGCAATTTTGTCATTTGCATATGTTAACAGAACTGGAATTCTTAATCCCTAAGTTGTTATCATCCCCTTCATTTTGTAATTTATATCACATATTGTCACATTCATAACTAATGCAATGAGTATACAGTCCATTGGGCATCCCTGCCTTACACCACTCTTCATATGCACCTCATGGCTTAACCAGCCATTTACCAATATTTTTACTTTATTATTACTAAATGCTGACATACATAATTTTAACTTTCTCAGTTATATTATATTCTTTCATTATTCTCCATAAGCATTCTTGCTCAGTTGTATCAAATGCCTTATTAAGGTTTCCTACCATGATTTTCAGTTCTTCTTTTTTTCTATTCATATCATCCATAATTTTCTATCATTAATTATTCTTGACAACCCTTCTCCTTTATACTTTCTCTCTCTCTCTCTGTATATATGTATATATATATATATATATATATATATATATATATATATATATATATATATATCTATATGGGTCTACTGTATAACTTCGAAAATACACTTCTTCGAAATTATACAGCAGACCCTGTGTTCCACGAAAGTGCACATAGTTGAAAGTGCACTTCCGCGAACACTGCTTCTGCGAACATATCTCACCACAGTGGAGGACAGTAAGAAAAAGTTCTATCTCCTCAACTGTGGTGCGATAGTCACGGACCTTAGGGTTAGGGCACAGGTCATGATAAGGGGATAGCCCTACTAGCTATTCCCTTACCATGACCCATGCCCCAACCCTAAGGTCCGTGACTACTGCAGTATGTAGCCCATTCGCTGAAGTGGGCATTGCGAAAGTGCACTTTTGAGTAAGGGCACTTTGGCATAACCCAGGGTCTACTGTGTAGTTTCGAAGAAGTGTATTTTTGAAGTTATACAGTAGACCCAGATATATATATATATATATATATATATATATATATATATATATATATATATATATATGGGTACATCTCACTTCACCTAAAACTCATTTCACCAAGACCATATCACCTAAAGTTCATTTCAACTAAAACTCATTTCACTGACAAGTAGTACAATAAGGCAAATCAAAGGTATATGTCCTTTTCCCCACTGTAGTATGATCTTGGTGTTAGTATATATAGTAAGGGGGTGTGGGGGGCACAGCCCCCCGCATTGGAGGGTGTGGGGGTGTTGCCCCCCTCCTAGTTGGCTTTTATCAAATAATGTAAAACAAAACCAGACAACATAAAACCAAAATAAGTGGTGGGCTACGCACCCCACACCCCCTAACTATATATACTAACACCAGGATCGCACTACAGAGGGGAAAAGGACATATACCTTCGATTTGCCTTATTGTACTACTTGTCAGTGAAATGAGTTTTAGGTGAAATGAGTTTTAAGTGAAATGAACTTTAGGTGATTTGGTTTAGCTGAACTGAGTTTAGGTGAAATGAGTTTTAGGTGAAGTGATACATACCCATTTGTGTGTATATATATATATATATATATATATATATATATATATATATATATATATATATATATATATACACTATTGTCCATAATGTTTTCCATTTTAGTTTCAAATCTCTTTTGTATTATTTTCATAAAGATCTTATAATCATTATTACTCTTACTATTAGTCTCCAGATTTTATCTTCTGTCTTCCATCTTCAATATGAATTTAAGTATTCCACTATATTTTTGTTAAACATTTGTTTACCAGGAAAATCCGACTTAGCATGAGGCAATTTTCAGCAGAGGCCCAGGGAGAAATGTTCCAGACACATGTCTTTGTAACATGGGAGAAAACCAGAGCACCCAGAGAAGACCCACATGAATGCAGGGAGAACATGCAGACTCCACACAGAAGGCACCCCAGCCAAGAATTGAACCAGAGAACCTGTTGTTGTGAGGTGACAATGTTAACTACTCCACTACTGCACTATCCACTATAATTCTTTAAACACAAAATCTTGATTTAAGTATTCACTGAAAATCTTTAAAAAATTTGTTTTGTGAATCACTCAAATTGTTATATATCATATACCCTATTCTATCTGGTTCTGCAGCTGATCTATATTTTCTTGTCCTAATACTTTATCTAACTCATATAAAGAAATCTCCTTCTCACACTCCTTATTCTTTTTTTTCAAAACACATTTTATTTATTTTGATAAGTACAACAGAAATAATAAAAAGAGAATATTCAAATACCACAAATATTAAGCTATGATCGAGCCTTAATACATCAATGGTTAAAAAAAAAAACATAACCTATATACATAAGTGTCAATATGTACCAGAAAAGAAAAGAAAAACCATAGGTATAGCTCACACTCCTTATTCTCTTTTAATTGATGTTTTTGCTTTCCATGTTTTTAGTACCTTTGTTCTTCCTTTACACATTTCTTGTACATAGTGTATTACAATATTGATAATCTTTTCCTGAGTTCTTTCTATTTTTCCTTCTATATTTTTTATTCTCTCATTATGCTTTCATCTTCCTTTACTAATCTATTTAACTAACTCAATACTTTTTCTCTTATATGACAGTTCTTGTATTTTTTCTTGATTACTTTCACATATTTTGTTCTTTGTCAAAGTATTTTCTGTCATTGTGTTCTAAATCATCCAATTAATCATTAGTATTCTTTTATATTTTTCTCTACTTTTCTCACATCATATTGCCACCATTATTCAGATTAAATTTTATAAAGTGTTCTCATGGTAATATGGTCTTTCCATAATTGTATTGCTAATCTTTTTCCTTCTCATTCCATGCTTTCTCATTTACCCTTTTTATTCTTTTGTTTATTTTTATATGTTCCTTGTTTTCCTTTATCTCTAGCCATATTGCAAGATGATCAGAAAATCCTGTTTCAATTACCTCTGCTTCTCCTATAATTAAACCTTCAGTTCTATACACAGCCCTTTTGTAAGTCCATGAATTTTTGTCCCAAAGTTCAAACTTACCACATCCTATAACTTCTATTTTTTTCTTATAACATTTATTTTCTTTATACACTTGCCTCTTAAACAATTTAAAGTCTCCTGCTATTATAATATTCATATTTGTCTCTTCATATTCTAAAATCTGATGAAATAAGCTTTCCCTTTCTTTACAGTTAATATAATCATATAAAAGTATAATTTTATATACTTTTTCTTTCTATTTTAAATCTGCAAAGGTTAATCCTACAAACTTTGCTAAAATTGTATCTAATACATTTCCTGAATTTCTACAGAATAAAGCTATTCCTGAACTTCTCAAATTTCCCAAATTCCAGATTATCTTTCCTCCCAATAGTTTCTCTGTTTGTAACCTTTTATTTGTTAAAAATATTGTGTCTTCTATAAAATTACATCTACATCACATGTATAAGACCATTCCAACATCCTTATTCTTCTTACTATTTTCTTAATACTATTCACATTTGCAGGAAGCACTCTAATATTTTCATTTTCTCTTTCCCTTAAATTCATGGTTTCATAAATGCATACCTAGTCACTAGGATAGATGCCTTAATGTGCCATTCTAAGCCCAGCCAATTTCCCTCCCAAATGTGAGACTTAAAGACTGTACCTTGTGTCTGGGAGTCAAAAACCTTAGCCGTTATATATTTTAATCCATCTCCTTTCATTCCTTTTCTTTTGTACTTGTCCCTTTAAATTTCTGATTTTCTGTTTTTTACCCTTTTACCAACTGAGTTCCTATTTCCAAATGTATGTCTTCTTCATCATTTATTTCAGAAACTTCTTCTATGTCCTCTTTATTATTTTTTATCATTTAATTCTTCTTCTATTTCTACTAGTTTTTAATTTTTCTTTGTTCATTTTTTCTCTTTCTTTTTATTCTTCCTTACTCTTACTTTCATTTTTTACATTCCATCCATAAATGTGCAGTTTTGTTGCATTTTTAACATGGCAGTTTGCATTTCTTTTTGTATCATGTCCCATTTTCCTACAAATATAACATTTTCTTTTGTCACAGTTACTTATCAAATTTCCTTCTTTTCTACAAAAAAAAAAAAACAAGTTTGTATTTGTCCCCAGTATTTTATGACATCACTCTTCCCCTCCACATTTATCATGCTTGGTATAAGTATACCCCCGGATTCACGAATCCGCCATGTAAGACTAAATAAGTCTTACTCGGAGACTGCAGTTGAACGGTATGATGTCAGCATGCCATGAATATTCATAAGGGCACACTGACTCCACTCCAAGTCTAACACAGACCGTGCAGGAAAGCAGGGGGCGTGACCGACTGCCGAGCAGTTCAAAGTTCCACGCGCCTGCAAGTGTCTGAATTGTAAAATGTCAACACACAAGAGTGAGTCCGCTCATCCACGTACCCAACACCACACTCCCTGACATTGTAAACCCCCAGCACAGTTATAAAAAGTAAAACTTTAATTTTTTTTCTACTTCCCGATATAGCTGCCCGTATTTGCGCATGTGTGCGTGGGTGTGCCCATTGCTTAGCTGCAGTTAGCAATCTCGACATGGAAGAGCATAATAAGGAATGTTTATGCAAATTACACCAAATACCGATAACGTAGTGGTAGAGCCTTCGCACACAGAGAAGGCATTCACAGTTCGAGTCCCACCACTCCCCTTCCTATTTAATGTTTTAAACTAGTATATGAAAAATTCCTGACATATATGATTAAAATTTTACTAAAAAGCATTGAAATGGCCTATGTATCAGTGAACAAAATGTATATTTATAAAGGATCCTGACATATAATTGCCCACAGTTAAGCAACGCTTTACCCAGCGCAATATAGTTGCCCGTAGTTAAGCAGTGCTTTACCCAGCATAATAGAGGTTCCCATAGCTAAATAGCGCTTTACCCGGCGCAATTGGTTTGTGCAGAGGTGCATGCCACGCCAACCAGCACACCGTAGGGCAACGTGGAGTAACGCAGAGCAAAGTTGCCTAAACACAGCCACACTCCCTAGCCTGTCTGGATAGTAGTAAAATAAAAAGCAATGACAAGGTTCGAACCCATAATAAAAGTACTGAACCACTAAACCATGACAGCTTTGGATAAACAGCTACTGTTAACATACATATGCTTATAAATGGTAGATTAACCATTACTAAGCAGGTCTGCAGTCAGCCGAGAATTTTCAAAAACGGCCAATCACAAAAAAGTGCGGGAAATGCAGCATATTTAAGCCCCAATAGGCGGGAATACTCACCATAACTGATTTTAGCTCCCATCTGCAGTTAGAATGGCTGGTGCTGGAGAGGAAACATGCTTTAGAGTGCAACGCTGGGGCATCGAGGAGTCAAAATACATGGTTTGGTTCCTTGTCCACCGTCATGAGTCAAGACTCCTGCAGGGCCAGTTCCAAGGGATGGAGTACAAAGCAGAGGCTTGGAACCGGTTAGCTCATGACCTCACCAGTGTCAAAGGCATTCCTCGGACTGGTGAGCAGGTCCGTCACCACCATGCAGACCTGAAGAGACAGAAGCAGGACCTACTGAACCAATGGATACAAGAGGCCCGTGGGATGCAAGATGCCCCACTACTGAGTAGGTAGCCATGGAATGCAGTATGTAAGACATGCTAATTCATTCTATATAATGGATAGGTATGTCTCAATATCCCTTCATTTATTTCACAGCTGCAGGTGTCCGTGCTGCAAATCAGCAAGCCTATGTAGATAGACTGCGAAGGCTGCGCCACCAGGCAGGTTAGTAATTATTCTGCATGTATTGTTATATAAAACAGGTGAGAGAGCCTGAAAGAAAGTGTTGTAGCCCAATAATACAGCCATAAAATAACCTGAATAATTCCTCTGCATGTACTGTTATATAAAATAAGTCAGAGAGCCAGAAAAAGAGTGTAGTAACCCATTAAGAAAGGTAAAATATGTCCGGAATAATATCTCTGCATGTACTGTCATATCAAATAAGTAAGTGAGCCTGAAAAAGAGTGTTCTAACCTATTAATAAAGGTATAATATGGCTTGAATATGTCTTCCATATGCACTGTAATATCAAATAAAGTAGAGAGCCTGTGGAAAAGTGTGTAATGTAATTAATAAAGGTATAAAACCTGGAGTGTGTCTGTGTCGCTTACTTTGAAATGTTGTTGTACCCTTGCATTATACAAATAGTACGGTTTTAATAAGTGCTGGCAACCCACAGTTGGGCAGTCCCATCTAAAGTGGTTGATGGAAGTGCCAGTAGCTGTGAAGCATATATACAGTCCTCAACAGTCAGTTACTGGCTGGCATGCATAAGTAAATCTGGCACACGAGTAGCTTGTTAATTAGATCCCCAGAAATGTGAGTGTGCTACATGAAATGTAGGGTTCTGTACAAATGTAACTGAAAATGTCATGTGAACACATCCAGATATGTAGATAAAGAAATATAAATAAAATCAATAAATATGTAGCAGTAACATCTACATCTTGGACAGTTAGTATGTCAGATATAGGTCAGGTATATAATGAACTAGCCAAACCCATTACACAACCAAATGCATGTTGTCAAGTGTAATAATACATGTAGGGGATATACACATGCAGTCAATAGGAATGTAGTGTAGACTAAAAGTACTTATAAGATGTTAATTGAGGTTTCTTTCTACACCCTACTGTATGTGCATAAACAATGCAATTCCACACCTCAATGGGTATGTGTAATCTCAAAACATTTGTTGGGACATATGTCCTATTGTTCTATAAATATCTGCATTCACTTTGATGCATGTGCCCTGTTCAAACACCAAATCATGGTGGCCTATTGCCACCAATCATCCCTGCATGCTGTTGGAATGTCCACTGTCGTTCAATATATGCATGTGTTATGCTTGCTGTTCAACTGTTGGAACCGTGGTGTGTTGGGTTAATGGGAATATTAGTGCATGCTCTTACAACTAACTTGGAATGCTGTTGTTTATGTTGTAATTAAACACGCCTAATCACAGAATGTATGGGAAGGCCGGTCCCAGCGACCCACCTGTCCCTCCTCAGCTGGCGAGTGCACCTGGCACCAGCAGGTCTGGTGCCCAGCCCGGGTTCCCCTCCTCTATTGATCCTGTGCCACCTTTGGGTGAAAGTGCTGCAGGGGATGGTGCTCATCCCCCCGTGCAAGCGTGGGCAGAGAAGGGTCACCTGTCACCCTTCGAAGGGTCCGGGCCATGGTGCGTAGGGAGATCCAGCGTTCAGTCGCTGATCCCCTACGCCAGCTCGAGGCAAGAGTGGCACATCTCATGGGTGAGCCTGCACGTCCTATGCAGCCCCCAGCACAGCCATCCTTGGGGCTGTGAAGGTGCAGTGGTGACTGCCCATGGGTGGGGATCTCAGTTCCACTGTTACCATCTGTGGGCTCATGGGCTTGCGATTTCCAAACACCTGTCCCCGTCAATTGTGTTCACCCACCCCATGTGTCATACACCGCCCCTGTATGCGTCTTGTTTGTCTTGTCTGTTTTCCTTCCCAACCTAGCTCCCCAAATATACCTACTTCCTCTACCTCACTTTCCACTCTCACCTGAAAAAAAAAAAAAGGGCAATCTGTACCCACAAAAATATTATGCCCCATACATAGCTGCCCATTTCGCACACATGTCCACTGGACATGTAAACTGATAATTATAATTGGCAGTACAAAATACTTTGTTGTCCTCACCCCTCTCCCAGGGGTGGAAGGTTTAAAATTTCACTCCAAATTTATTGCATATGCACAGCTGTTGCTGGTAGAGAAATGGGCAGCTATGGACCTTCCCTACACCAGTCCTGCACATCCCGAGCTTGTTTTCCTACTGTCTTTCCCTCTTTGTGCCCCTTTTTTCACCACTTTCCTATCTCCCCATTTTCTTTTCTTTCAAATAAATTAGCGTGGGGGTTAGCGAGAGTAAGCATTTTTAAGCGGGTTTAAGCCAGTGTGCACTTAGCTAAGCGTTTTGCAAACCCACTTACAACTGCCTTAGTCACTCTGTATATCAGGGCCGTCTCAAACCCCAGACCTTGGGCACACTAGACTGCATGATGTACCACTAAGCCACAGCAGATATACAATAACTCGGTGCAAAAATAAATATATCATGCATTACAATGAGTGAATGTAAAGGAAAAATAGGAATGCCATAACACAAAGCTTGTTCTGTGGATCTTTACCAGCAATTGTTGTGGAATTGCATTACATGAGTGTGATATGAGAAGCAGCCATTCTAGCAGCAAATAATGTTACAGAGGCACTTTACATCTCCCACACAGTATCATAGCAGGACAAACACTGGCATATCTGATTAGGGCAGAGGCCATACTTCCTAACTGTGACTACATTTCAGGATGTCCCTGATTGTGAAACATATTTTAGCTGTGTCCCTCTGAATCCCTCTGAAAAGTACTGATGTCAGTCAGAAAGGTGGGGTATTACACAATGAATATTGACAATAATAACAGTAGACACCGCTTGTACTTCATAAAAGGTGTACTAATCCATATGCACTGCTTCACTCAAGTCTACACTTACTGTCTCTATAATGTGTAAGGTGTACCATACTTTTAACTACCTATCCCTGACTCCATGCAAAGATGTATCTGAGTGTTTCATAGGCCTGGCAGAGGCACAAACACACAGGCATATCAGCTATTCTGCTGTTACACACTCTGCAAATAGCTTTGGTAGGACTTCCACAAGCAAACCCTTATGTAGGAGTACAACACAGAATTCACAAAGGATGTAGCCATGTACTGGTAGCAACTGACTGTAACAATGCCATTGTACCAGTGCTGAAAACACCTGTGGGTTGCACAGACAAAGAATAACAGTGTAACATCTGGCTACCATCTGGATAGGTTCACAGTTGGAAACTATGTAGACAGACCACCTGCCTTGATAAACTAACAGGTACACACCAATCCTTTAAGTCCAGTAAGATAACATTCACACAATAATACATAATGCTCTCTGTATGTCAGCACCCCCCCCCACAATTAAAATATATGTGTGTGTGTTTAGGGTCTACCAAGGATGTAGGTAGGCATACTCAGTACTGGAATTGTCCAGTTGTCCTGAGAACCCTGTGCTAATGTCAACAATAAAAAACACAAAGCCTGCAGAAGTGAGTACATTACTATTCACAGTATAACAGTTCACAAACAGTTCATGTGCCAAAAGAATACTTCTCAATAACTATGTTTGTATGGCAGTTAATTATATGAGTAGAAAAGAAACTACATAGTCACATAAATGTTGTGTAAGCATTTGTAGGAGTGAGTTAAACTCTACACTGATAGCTCTGTACTGAAAGTGGCAACAGTCAGGTCTGAGTACAACATGCACATCACTGTCTACACCTCTAGCTTCAGATATAAGAAGTATATCAACCTTCTGACTTACACAACAGTGTCCACAGAAAACAAGCATGGGCCCCACTCTGGAAATTTGAAAGGGCTACACCTACATACCTTAGCAATTTATAGCATTGGGTTGCTATGACAGTGAGTACTGCAATTTCCACACAGCAGGCTGTATGCATTTACCAAATGCTGGGCACCAACTGGTGCAGAGGGCATCACATGCACATGTGCAGATACCTATAAAAGCAGACTGTACTAGCTATACCCACATGCAATCATTACATTGCACGTGTCAGAGACTATATAACTCCTGGAGAGTAGTGAGAAAAAATTACTTAATAAAAATATATTTAATTAAGTAAATAAAATATATACTTAATTACTAACTAAAAATATTAATTAAGAAAAAAATACTTAATTAATAACCAAAAATAAAACTTAAGTAAAAAAACTTTACTTAATAAATAAAAAAAAATAAATAAAAAAGTTGTCAAAGCATACACAGACGGACCTGAAAGTGACAAACAATTATTTAACAGATATGTAGTTACCGGCAAGTAGTAGATGTTTATGAATAGTACTGTACATACTCTGAAACATGCATATGTGGCAGCAGTAGGTATGTATGCACTGATGCCATGCATAACTACTGCCATGGACAAATTAGTGTGTAGCTGTGTGCAGTGGGACATAACTGTGACATATGTAGCTCAGCATTATATGTCAAACATCTGATCATGTTATCTATGTTCTGTACAGTACTGTGTATAATGGCAGTTCTGGGGAGTAGTGCAAACACCTATATAAACTTGGATGTGACAGAGTAAGACATGCATGATAGTCATATAATGTGTAGCTTAGCATTGGCAACTGCTGTACCAGGCTAGTATAGTAATGTAGCATTTGCAGCTATATATACTCCCTGTACTATTACTGTATGCACACATGTGACAACTGCCCATGTTATAGCAAGGCCCAACAGGTCATCTGTGAGATGTACGGACTTGCAACAGTGTGGACCTTGTGTGTGTATGGCACACACATATGGAGAGATATTTATGTGTCTGATATATTAGCATCTTAACATGTGCATAGAGCAAGGGACATACTGCAACTGTTTGTGAAGGGTGGACATTTATATGATGGTGCAGGTTGTTATGTGCATTTCTCCCCGGGCCTCCGCTGAAAACAGGATCTGTGGAACCTAGTCAGACTTTCCCGGTCAACAAAATGTTAACTAACTAAACTAACTAACTAACTAAATATGTAGGTTGTAGTGTGTGGCAAACAAGACAGCATACAGTGCTGGCATATGACATGTGGTGTTTAAACGCTGTGGGTATGATTCGTTAGGTTTTTAGTCTTCCAGACAGGGGGTCCTGCTAAAGATACATGGGCTGAGAATACCTTCCATGCATTCTGCACAAGACTGTGCAATATTATTACATAACTGTATCCCTCTCAACCTTTGCATAATTGATATTCCCACCATTTAAAGGTGGACTGTATATGTGCCTATATGTATATCTATATGTACACCAATGGATATTCATATGTACGCTCAAGCTCAATGTTGTAAACGTATTGTCATCCCTTTTGTTAAAAAACCCTGTACCCATGAACTACCCCATAGGTAGTAGTCTACTCAACACCAAAAGTGTGATAAGAGACTACGGGACACAGGTGGACAGTAGTGTCCCTTTTGATAATCACAGTGCCACACTAGTCATATAAACTGTGTACGGTCCACATGTCATCAGAAAAGGTGTGTCATCAATAGAAAAAGAGGTCAGTGTTCCACTCTACTCATCAGTTATAACACTCATCATAGAGTACAATGGCCCTGTTGATATGTACCTCAGAAGACATGTACAGCAACTGTAGACACCAGACACATACCTCACAAAGAGTATTACCAGACTCAAACAGATGCCCTATGCAGACTGTCTTACAAAACCACAGCTACACTGTGTTGCATACCGCCTACCCAGAGACAACCTCTGCCTAACATACAAAGCTGTGCCAAACCCACAGGTGTTGGACATACTCCATATAAACAGATTAAAATCCATGCAAGCTACACACTGTACTGATCTAAACCTTGTAACGTCAAAAAGCAGAACATGATGTAATGGTTCATTATCATGTCAGACACATACCATACTCTGGAACTAACTACCTATCAATAGCAAATGAAGGTCCTCATTAGCAGTTGTCATGAATAATCATGATGATTGGATGTGAGATAGGAAACACAACCCGGGAATCACCTCTGTGGCTCTGCATGACAGGGGCACATAAACCTAAATTATATGGGTGTTGAAGGGCAGGGTACCATATGGCTAGGCTTCCATAGGCCCTACGGCTAATAGCCTATAAGTTACCTAGGACCCGATACACACACGCATGTACTTGTTGCATTACTTGCTATGTGAGGTTGATGAAGTGTGATGGTGAATGTGTAGGTGAATGTGTCAAAGTTGTGTATATGTGTGATAGCCTAGTGGGAAACTGTTTATTTCATGGTATGTAGTGTTGTAGCTCTGATCCCAGCAAAAGATATGTATGCTACTGCTAGGCAGGAAAAGCAGTATGGCATACGGTGTGACGTAGTCCCATGGTGTTGACTGGAGTGTGCCATTGTAGGCTAAAGCAGTACATGTATGCTTATTGATTGTTAACACTAGTGAATACAAATCCCTTATGAACTGTAGTACTACCTGAAGCTGTAGGCCTAAACAGCACAGTATGGTGTATATCCACACTGCTTGGAACCACTGTTTTGTTTGTTACCTGTAGCCCTCACACATTACATAGCTCAGGCATGAGGTTTTGTAAGTGCTGACACACAGGTAAAACTCATCTGGGTTGCCATACCTTTGTGTCTTGTAGGTATGTCTGATGTGTGAGTGGGTATGCCTGTAACATGGCCTCAGTGGTATGTGTGTCACAGGATATAAGTGCATATCTAGCAACATGTATAGTGTAGTATAGCAGTATGCCACCTATATTGAAGAATGTGCACATATGTTACTGAGGGGTTTGTTATCAACAAGTAGCGTGGTGTACTGGTAGTACTGAAACTGTACTTTACATTCATTTCAATGGATGACAAATGTCTGTATGCAGTAGCTTCATATATAACTCCTGTGGCTAGGTGGTGCATTGTGTCACATACAGTGTGCCATGTACTGTTGTATAGTCTTACATACTGGTTTCACTTTTTTGCTGTGCAGAACATGGTTTGGTATATAGTATGTGCCTGGCACTGTCAGGCAGTTGTGGGCTGAGCAGTGATATGTGGTACTAAAAGTTTGTATCTACTGACAGCCAATAGGTTGCTATATATGGCATTTCATTGATGTCTGTACTTTAGAATGTTAAGTGTGCCACATGACTTGCTCACAATTATTGTTTTATTGTCTTCCAGGGACATGTCTCACAATAGAAAATCTGCGTATTCCCCTGAAGAGGAGGAAGTCATCCTAGATGCCCTCATACAACATCACAACCTGCTGTTCTCCAGAACCAGCCAGGACCAGCATGAGCGCACTACACTGTGGCAGGATGTTGTCCGTCGGGTGAATGATGTAGACATGCATAACCGGACTTATGAGCAGGTACGCCATCACTACAGTGATTTAATCAGACATGTCTGGCAGCATGCCTCCGATGTCCACAGACAACAGCTTGCCACAGGTGGTGGTGCAGCAACACATCCACCCCTCACCAGAGTGGAAGAGCTGCGTGTTGGCTCCTGGCCAACCACTACAACAGACATGTGTCATCATGGAGGCCGGAGTCACCCAGCACGTCGACTCAAGAGTGTGCAGGTAACATGGCATATCTGTAGACTACTGTTAGCTCGATTGTTAGAACATGCATTTATCAGATGTGTACTGTGTATTCAGAAGATGTGGAGCCTGGTGTCATGCAATACTGATAATTTGGAACATAATCTGCATGCCTGTGACTGTCACCTGTTGTACAACTGTAAAATTGCAAAACTCACAGCAGCAATGCCAATAGTTGTTGACACTGACAAACTGTCTCATATCCTTGTAGGTCCCTCTGGTGTGATAGCAAGACAGCAGACCCATGGTGGTGAGTGTTCTACATTTAATATAGCATATAACATGTGCATGTCATAGGAGAGTTGTAGGCCACATACACATGTAAAACACCTACACATAATGCATGCTCTGCATGTTCTCTGTGGGACTTTGCACATCCCAGTAACATGAGTAGTTGCCTCAAACACATGCAGTACAAAGAGCATCGCAACCAATTGTGGTACACTGTAGTGGACATTGTATAGGCAGAGTCGATACACATGCACACAACATACACCACTTTGTCATATGCAGTAAGTGTTAATATGATACACATGGTGTATGTAGACACCTGCTGTAAAGTCATACTCCAGTATCCCAAATGTCATCAACACAGCACACATACTATACCTCAGGTGTAGAGGCCTATCATGGGGCGGTGCGACACGCTTCAACAACCAACACATTCATGTTAGGCAATGCTCCCTACTGAACACCTTACATACCCATGTAACAACTGGTTGTGAAATGGTTAATGTAGCCAAAGTGGTGCAGGTCAGGTACAGCAATATAGTTGCCAGTGTGGCATTCATTAGTGGCCTTGAGTGACCACATGATGCTGCCTGATGATGGCTCATGGTACTACACTACATCCAGTGACAGTAACTACAGTACTACACATAGCATTCATTGCTATACACCTGACAGTTGTGTGCATCCGGCCATGATATGTATACCTATGAGTGATGGTGCACAGGACATTGGAAAGCGTTTTAGACTTGCACAGCAATGTTGTGTCCATGTACACATTGTGTTCCAGGGTGATGCCAATCATTGAACAACACACATGCATCAAAGACATGTATACTGTTATCAACAAGGACTCTCTACACTCGCACTGCATGCTGTTGAGCAACACACATCCTGCATGCTGACATGTGTGATAGGACTCTTTGGCTTGTGATACTGTACTCCACCATCAACCACTAATGAGTATGTTCTGTATTGCTGTTGGTGTGTGTGTGTGTGTGTGTGTGTGTGTGTGTGTGTGTGTGTGTGTGTGTGTGTGTGTGTGTGTGTGTGTGTCAACTTGACTGAGTAGTGTATTTGTGTGTATGTGTGCATGTGTGCATGTGTTCATGTGTTCATGTCTGCATGTGTTCATGTGTTCATCTGTGCATGTGTGCATGTGTGCATGTTTGCATGTGTGCAAGTGTGCATGTGTTCATGTGTGCATGTGCATGTGTGCATGTGTTCATGTGTGCATGTGTTCATGTGCTCATGCCTGCATGTGTTCATGTGTTCATGTGTGCATGTGTGCATGTTTGCATGTGTGCAAGTGTTCATGTGTACATGTGGTCATGTATTCATGTGTGCATGTGTTCATGTGTTCATGTGGGCATGTGTACATGTGTGCATGTGTGCAAGTGTTCATGTGTTCATGTGTTCATGTGTTCATGTGTGCATGTTTGCATGTGTGCATGTGTGCATGTGTGCTAACATCCTGTACAGATTGTAAAGTGTGTTTCCTGTCTTCCTCTCACAGGTGCTGAGGTATTGTTGGATGAGTGCAACAGGGAACCTGAAGTCACTGCCACAAATAGTGGACATGATGATACATGTGTTGTGGCACAGGCAGGTTTGACAGGGTTTGTCGTTGGTCTGCCAATCGACAGTACACAGCTTTCCACCCCATCTATGCGCACATTCATACTGCAGATACATCCCTCAACACCAATGGCCTTAGCTGAGGAACAGCATACAGTAGGCATTGACCTGGATAGTGTGGTATCTATGGCACATGCAACCCCACACAGCAGCCATACCCAGTCACCTGGGATGGTACCACATAGGCATATTCCAGGGGTTCTCGTGGGAACACTGCTGGTCGTAATGCCCCTGGCAGATGTGCCCCCACAGGCCTCACAACCTCAGGTATGTTCCGGGCTGTAATGCAGGCTCAGGCATGTATGAAACGGTACACCAGGCAGGGACTAAGGGAGCAGAGGGCTCATAACACCACTATCAATGACAGTATCCGTGACCTTGCCGGTGCCATCCATAATTGCACCGAGGTCATTGATAGACGTTGGTGGGGAGACACTAGATGTCCTCTGCAATGTAATGTCCATGTGCCAGGACAGTGCAGGATGGCTGAGATGTCGACATGGATGTATGCCAGCAACATCATCAGCTGGCAGTCATTGCGGATGACACACAAGTCCCAGCCACTCCCGTAGTGGCAGTACCAGCCCCGCAATGTTGGGGCTTGGCTGTCAATAGACCATCCTAGACAACCACGTGTACATGGCTCTGGCCAGTCTCAGCAGGGACATGGGTCCAGTCGACATCCCTCTGCCTCTGATGATAGTACCCAGTCTGGCTTAGTACCTGATACTGTCCATGGCACCCCTGCCAGGCACAGGTACTGTGTCTGTGGCCAGAGACAGTGATCTGTACAGCCTGGCAGGTACAGTCTGTGGCTGTCCCACAACCTCCCGTATTTGGCAGCCACAAGGTGGATCTATGTGCATGCAGACACACACACATAAACCAAACACCTAGGGCTAACACCTACACACACACACATTATATCAACATTGACCCATACTGTACTGTTGTAGGTATATCTGAGCAGGCATGATACATTAAAGCTATGATTATCAATGTAGTATTGTTTACACCAGTATTAATTCCAAAAATGTATTGTCCGCCCATGTGCCACTTGGTTGATGTGTGTGGTACTGGCAGCATGTGTTGGTGAGTGGATAGTACGTGTGTGATGTGTGCAGTACAGATTTGCAGTTGTACATTTGTGAACATGGTGGAGGTGCACTGTCTGCATGTACGTGCATAGTGGACACATGGGAAGAGTGACATGCCCTGTATTACACAGTGTTAACACTTCATATTTCCTATTGGTGGCCAGTATGCATTTTACTACACATATGTTACAACTTGGGTACACATAAAATGTATGACATGGTTTGACACTATGCTGTGGGTGATACTGTTAATATCGGTCATTGGTTTGCATTGTGGTAGTATACATAAGCTCAACAGCCTGATTTTAACCAATCGTTAGATGATGTCTTGACAACTGATACACAGATGTAGGGTACACAGTAGCATTTGAATCCTTCCGGTTACTATACTATACCAGTAACCAGTGGTATTGACGACCACCCATTCCTGGGACCACTCCTGTTTGGCATGTAGCCGTCCTAGGTACAAGCAAACACACTAGGGATATATCCGTCCACATCTGGTAATGCATACAGTGGCCTACAATACATTCTCCGGATGAGACACTTATCCTCCACAAGGGTATCATACAGACAGATACCTGTTGATCAACCCATGCTGTAAAGCTATATGCCAACTATAGCATAGTCATCCACATTTACTATACATAGTATCCTGACAGTACCACATTGGTAGTAGCCCACAACATGTAGCAGGGGTACCGATGTGTACATACAGCCACATGTTATGTCATCTGTCCTTTGGTATTCACATTTCCAAAGGTATGCTGATGTCCCTCAGTGTATCACATAAGCAATAAGGGGTCTGTGCATATCCACGGAGTTGTTGTACACCTATAATGAATGCCCATTATTGACAGACTGTGTTGTGTTTGAACATGTCTGAAATATACCCCTGGCATGAACCCTCACTCACACTATTCTATAGAAACTGTCATGGGTGTGTGTGACACAGATGACCTAGGCCACAGATCACTACAGTGGCTGGCCTTGTCACATACATACATATGTGACCTAAGGTCTGAGAAGCAGCAGCACAAACTGTCAATGGTAACAGATGTATTCGTGTAGAAAGCAGGCTTCATACCTATGAACTAATTGAGGTCACATGTACATATATGTATTTGCCACACAGATCCCATTTGAGGTTACATGTACATATATGTATTTGCCACACAGATACCTGAAGTGTGCAATGCACATACTGTTGTTTTACTGATATGTCATACAGTTGTAAAAGCAAAACCCACAACACATTGACCAACAGTGCCACACACACTCCGCAATTGTGGGATTCAAACCCCTACCTAACTATATTACAATACTAGAGAGATACGCATTACCACGACGCACTATATGCTTTACAGGGAGCTTTTATTTCCACTGCTGCATTTGTGGGATACTGACATCATCAGACTTGCCAAAGAGGAATGTACCTCTTTTAATGTGTTTTCCTAGTCTCCAAAAAGGGAACTCCTCTCAAAGGAAATCATACACATACATCCCCCCCACGCACACACTCAGCAATTGTAGGATTCAAACCCCTACCTAATTATGTTATGATTCTAGAGAAGTACGCATTAACATACCGTGCTATTTGCTTTACTGGGTGATTTTATTTCCACTGCTGTATTTGTGGGATACTGACATCATCAGACTTGCCAAAGAGGAATTTACCTCTTTTAATGTGTTTTCCCTGTCTCCAAAAAGGACACTCGTCTCAAAGGAAATCACACACACACACTCAGCAATTGCAGGACTCAAAACCCTACCTAACTATGTTATAATACTAGAGAGATACGAATGAACACAACTTGCTACATGCTTTATTGGGGAATTTTGTTTCCACTGCTGTATTTGTGGGATACTGACATCATCAGACCTGCCAAAGAGGAATCTACCTCTTTTAATGTGTTTTCCTAGTCTCCAAAAAGGGCACTCCTCTCACAGAAAATCAAACACACACACTCAGCAAGATTTAAACCCCTACCTATGTTATGATACTAGAGAGATACGCATTAACGTGACATGTGATATGCTTTACTGGGTGGTTTCTTTTCTTCTGCTATATTTGTAGGATGCTGACAACATCAGACTGGACATGGTAATGTGTGTGCACTTGTTTTATGCAATCCCAGGAATGTGGGTCAGCAGGTGTTAACAGCTTGAACAGGACTCCACAATTCCTAGCTTGTGTGGTCTATCTGTGGACAAATTGCCATTGCTTCATATGACAATACATATTTATGCACAGATTGTTGATTTTGTGGATACGACATGTGTCTGGGATGTTGATAAAGGGCTATTCAGAGTCTATGTGGGACGTGTGTAGCTCCTTTCAGTGATGTATGTCCTGGGTGGCTGCCTTGCAAACAGTCTAGCAGGTTTGGGAACCATGATCTGCCCATGAACATGCCAAAGTTGGTAGGGTTGTGTATTTGTCGGCTTCCAATAGCTATGTTTATGACTTCAGTCATGATGGACTCAACGGCCTTGCAGATCAGATGTCATAGGCTTATAGGACTATAGTTCCCATGGTCTGTTGTGCACCAACACTTGTGGGGTGTGCCATATGTTGCTGTAACACATTCAACAGTTTCAGATCCTGTAGAGAGGATGAGATGCAGCAGACTGTTCAGGTGCAGGTTCTGTTTGTTCTGTAGTTCACTTATGACACATATAGGGAAACAATGTAATCCAACTGACGCCATGTTTTCAGCTTTGGAAGGAGCTGTTTACCCATTCTACATGTGATATCTCCTGGTATGATGATAGGGCCTTTTGTCAGTGGGAGGTAGGTATGTATGTATGGGCCTGTCTGACAGGATGTCGGCATTGTCAGTCAGGTACAGTTGGCCCTGACTCAGGACATATATGAGTTTACATTGCTATTTATGACATAGCTGAAGGAAGCGTCATGGTTCTGTCTGGACTCCTTCGCAGATAATCTTTCCAAAACACTGACAAACCTGAGCACTAAACCCCTGTTATACTCTTTTACACACTTAACACCCTACTGATCCTTTTTGGTCAGTCAACAGAGTATTTCATCATAATATCCTGGCATGTCCAAAGGTCGGTTTCGTGTGTACTCTCCAGTTCATCTGGTGAATATGGGAATTTTGAGGCAATGTTACAACTACCTTATGTACACAAACAACCCTCTCCTCCTCCCAACAAACTCAGATATATGTCAGAGATGCAACTATACAGACAAACAGGAGGCTGAGCTCTCTCGACCCATGACTGGCACAGTCTATCAGGTGGTGAAGGTAACCACACACACCACAAATCCAGTCTCACATAGACCTATAGCGACAGCAAGCAAAATACATTACCACACAAAAACATACTCGGAGGCTCTAAATAAAATCTGCCTAAGCAGCAGAGACCTCCAAAGCAGACACCCAAATAACTGCTACCCCACAACAATACCCACATATCACATAGTTCACAAAGTCAGTGTGCCACACAGTCACTGCCCTTAGGGCTAAACAACACACCTAATACACTTGTAATAGGTAACTCTATTGTCAGACACACTGATGTCCCACTCACCAGGCTGAACAAGGAGAAGGTCACTTTGAGCTGTCTGTCGGGTGCCAGGATCTGCCACATAACACATGCACTCAGGTCACTCCAAAGCAAGTACAAATATGGCTACATCATTGTCCATGCTGGTGTGAATGACCTCAGATGTTCCTCCCTGGACTACATGACAAGAGACATAGAGGAGCTCTCTGATCATGTAGCCCAGGCCAGTATGACCCTGACCTTGTGTAGCATCTTACCCTCACCAAGAAAGACGGCACAGTATACAGACAAACTTGATCAATTTTAACAGTTGGCTAACGCATTGGTGTCATTCAAAGGGGATCCAGTGTCTGTCAGCCTGGGATGACATGCTCGACATGCCATGTGGCTTCGCTATGGACGGCTTGCACCTGTCACCCCTGGACTTTCAATTACTGGCTAAGGCTCTTGCCACCCCCATAGTGCCTTTTTTAGGCAAGGCTCAAAAGACAAACCCACCTCCATAGACAATACAAGGTAAGAGAAACTAAGGGTAATTCTGCTCAACACCAGATGTCTAACCCTCAGAATGCACGCACTCAAGACTCTCCTCAGTATGGAGAATGTCGATATCTGTGCAGTAACAGATACCTGGTTCAGGCTCAAGAAAGCACCCTAGCACTATCAGGTTATATTTCATACCATGCTTTTCGGCTACAAGACTCGGACCAACCAACAAAAATATGGGGAGTATCCATATACATCACAGATACACACACCTCCAGGTTAGTAGCACTGCATGAAGCATTGGAGACCATACATGTGCAACTAACAGTGGGCAAAACTGCCTTTCAGTTTGTAGCCTGCTACAGACCACCCTCCCAAACTCAGGATCCCCACTCGGCTTTCCTGGGAACACTGGAGAATATGAAGGTCTCTCCAAACACTTTTATATGGGGTGACTTCAACTACCCAAACATTGACTGGGAATACTACTCAAGCCCCAACACCCTCGCCCAACAGTTGCTAGAATTTATAAACTCAAATGCTATGGCACAACTGGTCACCACACCCACAAGAGGGGAAAACATATTGGACTTGATAATCACCAACATGGGGACTCTGTGTCCCACACCAGAGGTATACCCCTCATTGGTAAGGACAGACCATACATTTATCTCACTGGACATCCATATCCCTCCCCACCTCCATCCTAGGTAATCTCGGTGAAGAACTTATCAAAAGCAAATGTCACACTTCTCAAAACCGAGGTGGTATCCTTCAAAGATCCTTGGACAGTGGTAAATACGGCTCAGACCGTTGAATCCTTTACAAATGCATTCTATGGACACCTACTGGAATGCATGGATCGTGCTATCCCAAATAAATACAAGACTCACTCCTCCAAAGACAGGGGACCTGTCTGGTGGACCCCAGCCATAAATAAGCTATACAACGAAAGGAGGAGGCTACTACATGATAGAGCACAATTTCAAAAAGGGAAGGCATCTCTGATCAGTACTAGCAAGAAGCTGCGATCAGTCATGAATTCATCTAATGCCTGCTTCGAAAGGAAAATTGCACCAGACACTAAGGACAATCACAAGGCTTTCATTAGTTATGTCAGGAACCTGGGTGGCAACTCCCAGATATGCTGTGAGTTACTGCAAAATGACAAAACATACACTGAACCCACAGACATTGCCAACATCCTGGCAAACAGGTTCAGTGCAAATGTCTCCCCCCCATCCCCCCTAATGAGCAAATGTCCATCCCAACAGAGTGTAGCCTCCCTGACATCACAGATGAACAGGTGAGAGCTGCCCTCTCCAAAGCAGACAACACAGCATCAATCGGACCAAACGGTGTCCCGGCCTGCATCTTACATGAGCTTCATGATGAACGTAACCCTCACATTAATACACTGTTCAATATTAGACTTACTACAGGATATGTACCCAAGGAATGGTGGACAGCAACAGTGGTCCCGCTCCACAAAGGTGGTGCCACAATGGACCTCGGACGCTATTGCCCTATAAGCCTAACTAGCCTGGTCTGCAAAGCTATGGAGCGTATCATCATGGAACTCATACACAAAGACATTGGGAACCTACAGACACTGGATCCTACCCAATTTGGCTCTGTTGTGGGCTTATCTTGCTTCTTGAACCTGGTTGACTTCTCTAAACAGTTACCAGGTCCATAGACGTAGGGAAGGTAGTCCACACAGCCTATCTGGACCTTGCAATACCCTTCAACACATTACCCCACTCGAGCATCATACATGAGCTCACCAGCTTAGATATCAACACATATGTCACAAGATGGATTGCTAACTGGATCAGGGATAGCACCCATATGGTCAGTATTGCAGGTGCCATGTCTGACTCTACATCAGTTACATGTGGCATCCCACAAGGCTCAGTCCTGGGACCTCTCTTGTTCAGTATATATTTCTCTAATGTACAGGCTAACACAGGAGGAATATGGCTGACCATGTTCGCAGATGACTGCAAACTGGGTGCCATATTCGACTCTCCAGCTGGCACAAGCATCCTCCAAAAGGGTCTCACAGAGATGGATAACTGGTGCCAGAGCCATGGCCTACAGCTAAATGCCATTAAATGCATAGTCATCCGCTTTGGGAATAACAAAGTGCCCACTCATCACCACATAGGTGGTAATCCATTAAGTACGGTAGAAGTTATTAGGGATTTGGGGACACGAGTAGTTAGTAATCTCGCCTTTGAAAATCACATTGCCAAAGTGGTTAGACAGACCTTCTATATAGCCCACCTTATCCCAAAAGGTTTCACATCTAGATCAAGTGAGGTCATTGTGACCCTATACTCATGAGGCCCATGATTGGATACAATGCCCCATTTGGGATGTACCTTACCCGACACCCACAGCAACTGTAATGGCCACAAAAGTACCTCACCAAGTGGATCTAGGGACTCACACAGATGCCCTGTGCAGTTTGGCTAAAGTAACTCCAGCTCTACTCAGTCGCTTACCAACTACTCAGATGCGATCTGTGCCTGTTGTTTAAAGCCATGTCCAACCCAGAATTAACGGACATGCTCCACCTCAGGATATCCGAATCCCTTAGAGCTACATGCTCCAGGGACTTAAACCTCAGCACAAATATTAATAGGACATGCTGGAGGGACAGATTCATATCCCAGAGGCTCCCCTCACTCTGGAATGAGATCCCAGTCCCGCATAGGCAGAGTCCCCCACTGACCCACTACAGGAGACATCTTGACGAGTGGATGGGTGATCGTATGTTTACCCCTGGGATCTCTTCTGGGTCCCTGCTAGACAGAGGCACAATAAACTAAACGTAAAAGGGCACAGTCTACTAATCTAACAGGGCTGTGAAGCCAAACACACTCTTGATAGGCTTATAAATGCCCTAGGGCAGATAGCCTAGTATCAACCTATGATAATGTTCGGGATGCACATTCTTTATTGATGATACTGATTGCAGGTTTTTTATCTTCTTTGCTTTCCCACTTTCTATGAACAACCTAAGTATCTGCAGAACATATTTTATTATGACAGGGTTCCAATAGATTATATATGTGTCTGTTGTCATATAACTGTGTGCACAAGGCGGATTGGTAAATAGTGAGAGGTTCCTGGGTTAACACATGCAACTGCCGGATATGTGTGACCCACTGCTGTACTCAGACATGGCCTAAGTGTGTGAGCATGCCCAGTTTGGCCTTTCAGTGTTTTGTTGCCTGACATTTGTCTCATTTATTCAAGTGTGCGAGCATGCCCAGTGTGACTTTTCAGTATGTTGCTGTCTGAAGTCCACTACCTTTGTTGATGTGTGTGAACACGACCAATACTAATATATGTGTTGAAAATCAGGTTCTATTCTTACTGCAGGGCTCACCTTTGTGTCATAACTCGACAGGGATTATGCTGTGCCTGCAGGGTTTCAATGAGATACTTTGCATAGACTTATCAATATTTCTTCATACAGGCTGACCAGTGAAATACTGTCATGGTTTAGTGGTTCAGTGCTATGACTATAGTGCACAGTATCCTGGGTTTGAGGCCTATCACTGCTTTATATTTTCATACTGAGCAGACCAGACTGCTTAAGGGCCAGTAGAGCAAATATGAGCATGTTGGCTTTTGTTCAGCTATGCCCAACTTAGACCAAGCTTGTCCAACATTGCTCAACGTTAACCAACATTGCTGAACGTTGACCAATATTGCTCAACATTGACCACAGTTGTGCTAGTTAGTGTGTGCAATTTTGTTTACATATACTAAATGGTGGTGAAAGATGTTTAGCACTGCTTTATATTGCTTAACACATGGCAATCATGCCTCAGGTGGTGCTGCAGGGCTGCCTATGTCGGATGCACATACTACACTCCCTATACATGTTTGAAAGCAGGTAGTGTCAGGTTAGGCATCCCTTTTATGTGTGAGTCAGAGAGAGGTATCATTTCCAGGGTTCCTACTGAGCCAGTGTATGTGCTATGCATTGCCTCTTTGCCAAGGCCAAAGCATACTGGGCACGCCTCCTTCTGCCTACTGGAGCAGGCTCAGGTTGTTCCTCCTCTGAGTCACGCTCTGCCAATGATGGCATTGCAATGGTGGGGGGCTGTTTGGCCTGGGCCTATGCTGGTCCTGCTGCAGCTGTTTTCGCAGGATCATATTATGTAGCATAGCACATACCATGACAATTTGGGTACATGTAGTTGGTGAGTACTGCAAGGCTCCACCAGATGTGTCCAGGCACCAGAACCATGACTTGAGCAGCCCAAACACACGCTTGATTACATTTCGTGTTTGTGCGTGTGCCTCATTATGGAGTTCCTGTTCAGGTGTGTGTGTGTTTCTAATGGGTGTCATCAGCCATGGCTCCAGTGCATAGCCAGCCTCCCCCACTAGGTGACCATGTGGGATGTCCCCACTGGCAAATGTCTTGTACAGCTGTATCAGATGCCAGATATGGGAATCATGGTAGCTTCCAGGGCAGCCAGCACACATATTCAGTATTATGCGCTGGGCATCACACACAACCTGGCAGTTGATGGAGGGGAAGCCCTTGTGGTTAAAGTAGACCCTACCCCACTCACCGGCTGGTGCTTTGATGCATATGTGCATGCAGTCTATTCCACCCACTACCTCAGGGTATTCCGCTATTTGCTGGAAGAGACGCATATTGCTGGCCAATACCTCACGGGAATTGGGGAAATATACATGATCACCAAAATGTGCTGACATGGCATCCAGGAACTGGTGCAGTACCCTGGATGCTGATGCCTGTGATATCCCCATCATATCACCAGTTGGTCTCTGGAAGGTACCTGTTGCTAATATTATTAGGCCAACACATACCTTGGTTTCCACTGGGATGGGTTCCCCTCTGTTGGTTCTGTGTGTGAGGCGTGGCCTGCACAGCTCAACAATTTGCTGCAAGAGGTCTCTGTCCACTCTATAGCGCTCCACTATCTCCAGCTCATGTAGCCCCTGATAGGTTACCCTGGGACTGTACACTCTTCTCCGTCTCCTCACTGTGGGTTGTCCAGCAGCATTCGCATTGTCACCACCCTCAGCATGTTGCATATGTCACCTTATAACAGCAATGGCAGCCCCTAACATTTCTTTGTCTCAGTAAAGCTTTTTCAGTTTTCACTTCTATTAGCTTACTGCAGTGTTGCAATGTCTCTGAGAGAAACATAGTGGAATGTTGTTTGCAGAGTTTTAAGTGCTGGGCTGGGCTGGGCTAGTGTACTGCCTGTGTAATTGCCTGATTCTGATTGTTTTCACCTGCTAGCTCTGCTAGTACTCCCTGGTTAACTTCCTAATATTTGTTGTGCTTCCTTTTCCCTTTCTGTTTCCTCAGGGGGGGCAGCGCCGTGCACACAACCGCAAACACGCGCACACCAGCTCAACGCATGCACACATGCTTACATGGACTACAACTTGCTTATTCTTGCTAAAACGCGTGCACACAGATGCCTACGTGCTTACAAACATTTCAACAACCTTAGACATGCTTACTCCGGCTTAAACGCGCACACACAGGCGTACATGCGTGCACACAGTCTTACTCGGATATACAGGCGTGCACCCGCGTGCAAACACGTTGCAAGTGCTTCAACAAGAAACTTTAGTGTTATCCACGGCATACACCTTCAATTTCTTGCTTTTAGCTAGGGTACCTGTTGACACACCTCTTCCAGTGATGAGTAACTGACAGCAAACACATGCCACTCTGCTCCAATGAGCTTCACTTCTTTCATACATACCCCCCTCGTGATGTCACCTATCTTCTACTCTAATACTCCCCTTATCCTACTCCTACACTCCACTGACTGTGCTCATTTGCTATATAAACTTGGGATTCACTATCCTTACACTAATTTGCATAGGATTGCCTACTAATGCTTGGTTACATCTCTTAGACTGAGCTTCCCCCCTTAGCAACCTCTACTCGGTAGCCATGTTGTCTTCAGCCTGCCATTCCCTTGCATTGTACATTTGGAATTGCAATAAAATCCCTATTTGTAGATTTTAGTTATTGGTTTTCTGGTTTTTAGAGCACAGCACATTTGCGCGGCACTGCGCTATGCTTAAACTTCGGAGATCGGGATAAAAAAAAATTATTTTATTTTTATTTTGCATCAGTGAACATTGGCAATGGCCATATTTTTGGCCATTGGCATGCTTTCTCAACTGGATGCATCCTTTTTTTGGGGGCTGTCACAGCTCCATTTTGCTATTTGCAGAACGGTACTCATTTGTCAATGGAGTACATTTCTACAAATAACACTACTCTTACTCGGACAGGTTCGGGTTTCCTGGATCGCAAATTTACCTCATTTGCATAGCTTTCACCTGCAATTGAGGTAATTTGCATATTCTAGCCCTGTCCGTGTAAGAGTCATTTTAGGAGCTCTCTTGCACACCCCTACCAGCTGTTCCTGGATCGCTCGGCGGACATGTTGGCTGCATGGAGTCTTACTCTACTCTTAGACTCCGTGCAAGCCTTCGTGAATCCGGCTCATAATTTTTTTTCTTCCTATTTTTAACACAATATTAAAATCCCATCTGCCAGCCAATAAACCCCTTTCATCATAATCTTTTGCAATATCCAGAACTTATTTACTTAAAGTTTTCAAATGTTCTTTCAAAGTCTATTTTTCCATGTCTGCTCGAAATTGTGCATGCATTTTCTTATTTATTTCCCTGTTAAGTACTTTCATGACATAAAGATTCATTTGGTTATGGTCTTTCATTTCTTCATATTCTCCAAGAAATGTTTCCATGAAAAAAAAACTGTCTCAAATATAATGTCATAAAATATCTCTTTGTTAATAAGAATAAACATGCTTACCTCATGTGCTTTTACACCCAAAGGAGATATTAAATTGTCTCACACTTCATACATGTCCATTTATTTGTCTGCTTTACTTTGAATATTTACCATATACTTCCATTTTTCATTTTCTTCTGCCTTTTTCTTTTCTGCCACTCCCCTTTTGCCTTCTTTTTCTTTCTCTGCTTATATTATATTTGCCATCTCACCATTATTCTTCAGGACTGTCTCTGCATCCTCCTTTGATAATTTCACTATAATGTCCCCCATCGGAAATATCAACTTAATTTTCTGACTCACTCTGTATCACTCTCCTCTTTAAGTAAACCATCCCATATCCCTCCCATCTGGAGGGCTACAATTATACAGCCATTATTTGCCGAATCATCTCAATCAAATAGAATTTTTTCAAACATCTCCTCCAAATCCTGCATGCATTCTCTGGTCTCAGTATTGACTTTCTCCTCCATTTCTCTCATACCCCATCTGCCTACCTGTTTCTCTCTCCCTCTGCCTCCTTGTTTCTCCAGGCTACCTTTGTACCTGGAATGGAAACAGGAAGTGCTCATGCAAAATGGGTTCTACTCATAAAGATGAGTAGGAGAAGTTCCCCAATACCCTGGTCAAATTTTCCCTTAGTCATATAAATACCACCTTGGGTGTCCCCTGAAAAGAGGCTACTAGCCTAGTGGGATTAACCCAGTCAGTAAAGGACAAATAAGTAATAAAATAATACAGACTAATTCAGAATAAGGGAGATATGAAAAATACAAATGTTTGTTGCAGATTAGTAGATGTAATAAATGAAATTTAATTTTATGTTATGCATTATAATGTAGGTATATTTAAAAAGTGTTTGAAAAGTTTGTGATAAGAATGTTAATTATGATGATTTCATGTTTATGTGTTAGTGTCTATACTTTCAGTATTGCTGGGATAGTGAGAAGTTTTGAATTCAGAATTTCATTAAAAGATGATACAGCTGAACGATTGTATCTTATATATGAGTGGCAAATCAAGTTTAGTTTTTTTTGTAGTTGGCATACAGGCCAGAAAGATTTGTGTATTAATGTATATGCCAATTTAAATGCATGGCTGGAGTACATGCACATGTAGGTTTTACTTACTTTGAAAAGAGAACATTAATAGTATTTACACTTCTGGCTATCTATCTTTTGAACCATCCATTTATCTATATCTCCATATTTCTACTAGTATATTTATATGTTTAACAATTTCTATATTTCTTTCTCTATATAACTATTTCTATGTATATATGTGTGCATGTGTGTGTATGTGTGTCTGTATTTCTGTCTCTGTCTGCCTGTCTATCTATCTGTGCAATATAGAGAGGGAGGCCAAAGAGGCCTCCAAAAATGGCAGCAACTTCATAAAGCAGGTAACATAAATTCAGATGATGCATATTTGTTTGCAGAATATCTTATTAAAATTTTAAGTAGCCACTTTCATGCACAAAGAAAACAAGACTTGATAAGACTCATATTAAAATATAATGCGTGTCCATGTATAACACATATAAATAACACATGCTAAAATGAAGTTTGAAAGAAAAGATTCTTAAGAAGATATGTTATTTAGTTGCTCTAAGAATGACTTACTAAAAAGACATAGCTCTGTGTAGTTGAAAGTTGCTAAGACATTAAAGGTTCTGCACTGTTCAGATTTTTCCAATCTGCTGTCATTATTAACAAGTATTCAAGATGTTCAGTCTTTTATATAAAGCTTTTATCAATGCAACTGAGATTCTTGTTATATCAGTTGTGTCTGCATATGTGACCTGCTAAACTACATTATACAGGCTGTAGTGATATGCACCTCATCTGTACCCATAACTATGGCAGGCATGCTTATCAAAATTGCAGTATATGGTGACGTACTGCAGGAGTCATTGTTATGGCAAGTACTATAGAGGTTATTTATACTAGGCATCTCACTGGATTTATACGGTAAGAACAATATTTATTCTGATGATGACATCAGTTGTAGTGCATAGTTATGGGGTGCATTCCTCCAAGAAAAGACCACATGGCTTACAGAGTGAACAAGGTTATGGTGTCCAATGGGGTGGCTTCCAAATGATAAAAAATAAAGAAATAAAGAAAAAATACAATTATAATCACCTTAGGTAAGTTTTGTAACAGAGAGCAGTGGTAAAACCTAACATTATGCCAGGTTATGCAGTTAGGGGACTGAGTTAAAGAGTTGTTGCTTGAGCTATCACATTACACAGAACATTGGTATGTCCACATGTCTGAATCACTGTGTCTTGTTTTTAGTGCTATCCAAACTGAGACCTTGACCGTACATGCATAGGCCTTGCACATTACTAGGACATCAAGAAGAAACTGTACTGTTACTCCTAATTGCTAACAACATTTCCATTTGTATCACTTTATAGTATTTTACATTGAAAACATCCACTCTAGGCATTTTTACTAGGTAATAACCAAGACAAAAATGGATGACTAATCAAAAATTTGTAAATCAGAATAAATGAGACTAATACAAGTTATGAATGGTGAAGCTATTGTATTGTTTGGCCTTAAAATATGGTTTTGCACTATGGTACAGCATTTAATGAAGTGCAAGGCTTCCCGAGAGCAATAGTATCTGACAAGCTGAAAGTTGTTTCATTCTATGCTTTTTCGAACTTTGTAAGGAATAACTGCATTTAATGAATTATTTATACCTGGCTTTGTGAACAAAACATAAGAATACAATGTCTACAGCTAAAGAAAGTAAGAAGGTGAGGATAGATATGACATAGTGCCATAAAAGAATGTCAGAATGTGTAGCTGCAATGAGAAAGAACACTAGGTGAGGAGGAAGCAGACAGTTTCTGGAAGGAAGAAAGGAAAGGAGATTGTTGTTGTTCTTCTTTTGGCTTCTCTCGGTTAGGGGTTGCCACAGCGGACCTCCAGTCCACTAATGATTAGCAGTAAATTTTTATGGTGCTGAGGTGCCAGCTCAACGCACAACTTTCAAGGAAGGCACACCCATTTACACATGTCTTTCGAACGCCACTCGACTGTGGGGAGGACATGCAGAATCCACACAGAAGGTGCTCCAGCCGAGAATCGAACAGGAGAACCTTTTGCTGTGCGGTAACAATGCTACCGCTGCACCACCGTAGATAAAGGAAAGGGAAGAAGAATATTTATTGTCATCAAATAAATTGATATATAGGTTCAGGGTGTATTCATGAACATATAGAAGAAGGTGGAGGAGCAGAAGAAGAAGAAGACTAGCTTCTCTTAGGAACTAAATTCCAAAAAAATTATGAACTTTGTAGTGCTACATAATTTCACCAAAGAGATAAAGAAGACCTCTGATCACCTAAGTCAGCTAGAGTACTACAAAGTCCCTGCTTACAGCTGCTTCAAACATTTCTGACCTTATGCAATTGTTGCAATGTATCCTTGAAAACCTACACAGACTTGTATCTTGTGACATGGATATCCTTTGGTAATTTCTTCTTATCTTTTATATTTTGGGTGAATCTAACAAAGATATGTAATGCTTGAAGGAATCACTGAGTATATTTAAAGCAAAGTGTACAGTGTTGTAAGAAATATATGATAGCTATCAGAAATAACATGGTTTAGGGTTTGGAATATATTCATAAAATCTTTAGATGTGTTTACTCAAAATACCAAACTGTCCTTTGGGCAAAGGAATCATCATCACTTTTTGATTGTTTCTAAATTTTAGGGAAAGAATGAGTCCATATATGTACATTTTGCATGACCTTGTAAATATCTCCTTCAATAATAAAAGAGTCCATATATGTACATTTTGCATGACCTTGTAAATATCTCCTTCACTAATAAACTAATGTTGTACAATGGGATTTTTTTTACCCTATTTGACCCTGTTATTTTTTTAGCTATTTGCACAAAATATGCTGGAATAATTTACCTTTAAGACTGACTCCTGCTTTTTGTCAACTTTACCAGTTGCACTCTTTTATGTTACCTCTCGACATTTAAGAGCTGTTACTTAATTCCTTAAATCTGCCTTGACAAATGCATGTTCACTTTATTAGAAAATAGGTTAGTGAATTATCTGATAATATATGATGATAATGTGCCTGTTCAAAGATTATCAGTGGTGTCTTGAAGATAAAATACACAGTGTCCTCATTCAGTAGCCATTAGGGTAAATATAGCTCACTGCACCTTTAAATCTCCTATAATAGTTTAAAATTCAGACATGATGCTGATGACTCTTTTAGGGGTTCAGTTGCATGGGAAATGAACATAACTATACCAATCATCACATCCTTCTGAATGAAGACACATCACAGCCCTTCACATATATTTGAACATCAACTGTTCTTTGAAATTCAAAGACAGATTCACTGTGCAAATAATGGAAACATCATTCAAATCTCAGTTGAAGTGCACCTAGATATAATAACTCTGTTGATAGTGTGACAATAATATTGTTTTTTTTTTTATAACTGGAACACTCCTGATAATCACTGGCGTTTTGACGGTTTATTGTTTGATTTGTTTTTATTCCATGCTGACAATTGTTGTGTTTCATTACATATTGAGTCATACTTATTTTTGTTAATCCTATGATACCACATTTTATGTGCTGTTGCTTTTTCCTGCTCCATGGTGCTTGCACAATTATTCTGCATTACTTGCACTGTTAATGTTGATTTATCATAACATTTCCATTTGCATTGCTTTATAGCAAATTAAAAGGAAAACATCTATTCAAGCAAATTTTTCTAGCTAATAACCAAGACAAAAATGGATGATTAAGCAAATAATTTGCAAAGGAGAAAATAAGTGAGACTAATGCAAGTTATGAATGCTGAAGGTGCTATACTATTTCTCATTTAGGATTAGGTAGCATACTGCGGTAAAGCATTTAAGGAAGTGAGATATTTCATGACAGCAATACTATCTGACAAGCTGAACCTTGTTTCAGTCTATGCATTTTCAAACTTTCAGAGTAATAATTGCATTTAATGAATTATTTATACATGACTTTATGTTATACATTTGTAGTATGACAATGAAATGCATGCACAGACCAAACCTGAGAATCATGTGTCATCTTCATAATAAATTTAACCCTATAGACACATAATGGAAGCTCCAGTGAACTGTGCAATTTATACATTAATTAAAATAGTGATAAAAATATTATGAATGGGGCAGGCAAAATAAAGTCTGGATGAAAATATTGGCATACGACTTACACATTTATTCTTTATTTCATGTTTAGCCCTGGTGCCACTGAAACTGCCATGTTAGCATTTCTTAAGTTCATAACTGTGCTCTGTGTACACAGTAGCTCAGTCCATTTTTGCCATTACTGATGTTCAAACATATATCAGTGTTGCAGTAGCCTAAGCTATATGGGTCATACTCCCCAGTGCAACTGGCCAGCCAAAAGCTAAGGATACATTCCATGTAGTCCAGCTGCCAAGATCTCATGCAGAGCAACATAAAAAGGCAGTTGGAGTGCAAAAAGCTTCAGATCCTTTTTATTGCTAAAGAGAGATCTTCTTTGGTAGACCCTGCAAAACAAACATCCAGCTAGTGACCTTCAAGAGCTGAGTTATTTAAGTCTCCATTAGAGAAAGCCCTCCACTAACTTTTATTTTTATGAGGAAAAATTGCATTTTTCTGTAAAAATGATTGCATTTAGATACAAAACTGTAATTGTATTGGCTGCTGTTGCATTTCCAAGGAAATTGTTATGCAAATGTGTGAAGCTTTAATGAGGAAAGGTTTTATTTTTGAAAGTAATTTTACTGAGACTGTAAACTTCTGTGTGTTTGATTACAGTGTATTATGCTTGTAGAGAATGTTTTTTAGTTTTCTACTGTATAAGTTACTGACTCGCCCAGGCTCCATTCCCTACTTTCGATGTCTCTTCCTCAGCTTACCTATAGAGCAATTTCTGGTCTCCACAATAGTAACATGCAAAAAAAAAAAAAACAAAAAAAACCAAAAAAGAAACTTTCAAGGGAGTCTTCAGGTGTCAGGATGGCTCCTGTTCTGCCCTATCCACTGGTAGGTGACTCTGCTGTAGTGGTTTGTTGTTCAAGACCAATAATCTCTTTCCACCAATCCTTTTAATGTAACTTTTTCAGTCACCAAAGAGTAATGGAAAGCCAAATCCTATCCAGCTGTAGGGATGCCCTTAGCAGATAAGGCAGAAAAACTTTTTGTCTGTATCAGAGAAAAGAGGAGGTGGAAGGTCATAACTTGGGAAACTGGGATCAGTGTGCCCAATATGTGTCAGCCTGTTGTTAGGGGGAGTGTACTTAGTGACAAAATCGTTCAGTCTCCTCTTTTTATTTCTATAGACAAGGTAGACTTACTGGGATTTGCCAAGGAATGTATTAATGCCTTTTTCTTTGCCCTCATTTTTCAGGCAAAAAAGGAAAATAGTTCCTTCCCTTTCTGATAGGGAATTTCAGACAGAAATTGTACTTCAGGAAAGTATTTTCAGTCAGAGTCCTCTGAGTCTGTGGAAAGTATTTCATCAGCTGATCCTGCTGAAGTGATTTATTTTTGTGACACATTGTCTGAAATGAATAAGTTTTTTTTTCAGTGGAACCAGAATGAAGTTCCTGAGCTGGAAAAAAATGTATTATGATTTATAACATTTACAGATATCAAAAGCTGTTTCTGTTCTCCCTGTCTTGTCTGCCTTATATTTTTGTCACTTTATCTTCTTTACCTGATGATCAGTCTCCTGTCTACAGGAAGTCTGACATGTTATATCAGGTACCCCATGCACAAGTACCTGTTTTCTAATGTTAAAGCAGTTCCAGCTGCTATTTCTCTGTTCAAATTTGCTTCTGCTAAACATGTTAAAACTCCTAACCCCAGTTCTCTGATAAGAATCGGAAAGTAATGGATACTTTGGGGAATAAAATGTATTCTAGTACTTTAATGTACAGAATTTTAAATTCTCAAGCTCATATGTTGTAGTTTACATTGTTATCTTTTGAGAACATGCAGACATTAATGGCTAACCTTGCTTAATTCATTTACTGCTTCGATAACATCTGGTTCTCTTGTAGTTTAAAATGTTATAAAGTATACCTTAGGAACATCTTATTTTTCCTCCAGACCTGCAGCTTCTGCATCAGTTTTGAGAAGGTTTGCTTATTTTTTTTTTATTTGGCAAAATCTTCCAAATGATGTTAAATATGAGATTTTAAATTCTGCTTTGGAAAAAAACAGATTCTGTTCAGGGTTAGGGTGCAGGTAAGGTAAGTGTGCGATGGTGACGGACTTTAGGGTTAGGGCACGGGTAAGGTAAGTGTGCGATAGTGATGGACTTTAGGGTGCGGGTAAGGTAAGTGTGTGATAGTGACAGACCTTAGGGTTAGGGCTTGGGTTAAGGTTAGTGCATAGATAGTTGTGTATGTAAGGTGTAGTGTAGGTTTATTAGGTTTTTGGTGTGCTTGTGTTGTGTGTGTGTTTTTCGGAACAGCAAATTATTTTCCTTGGGAAAAAAAATTGCTGTTCTGAGGTTTCGTTGTTGTCATATTTCAAACTTCCAAATTCAAATATATGGTGTTCAAAATTTTGGAAGTTTGATTATATGACATAGACCCATTATTTGACCCTTCGTCTAAGACCCCTTCTCCACTAGCAATTTAACCAGCAAGCTAAAAGACATTTAGAAAACAAAGAAAAGGAGAATATGAACAGAAAGAGACTCTAATACTCAATAACTGGCTTCGCAGTCAGCATGGCTGTCTGCTCCTCTCTCACCCTGGCAAACTTTCCATGTCCCTGAGACTTCACCTCACCTTGTGGCATCCGATTGCCTTAGAATTCTGAGTTCATAAACAAATCAAACATGGGTGAACATAGCAATGGAAATGCCTCCTTCCTTCCCTTTCCAAGAGTTTCCCTCTTGGCCAGCGAAGCAAATCTTTCCATTTCCATTTCTTCCCATCCTGCAACACATGATGTCTCAGGGAGACATAGAACCTGCACCCCACAATCTCCTAGGCAAAAGATTTTATTCTCAAAAGAGAAGGATCCTGGAAGCCTGTACTGGAGCTTTCTTTTATACACCATTTTGTTAAGATTCTGAAGTTCAAGATGTTATCTCTTTAGTCTCTTGTACCTCTAATTCTCCCTCTAATTTTCATGGTAACTCATGGTAACTCTACATCGAAAGGACTCCTATCATCAAATCTCTATTGGAGAACATTGAAAGTGATTCTTAAGATTAAATGTATCTGGCTTACAATATTAGGGCTCTGTTTTACCATTTGGACTGTCTTTAGCACCAAGGGTATTCACAAAATGCTTTGTTCCAGTCATTTCTAAATGCAGACTTCAAGGTATTCTCATTTTCCACATTTGGACAACTGTTTTATCTTTACAAACTCTTTTTTCAGCTATCAAAAATTTTAGCAACTATCCAGAAACTGCTACTCAAGTGGATACTCAAATAAACTTTCAGAAGTATTTTCTCATCCCTTCCAAAAGAATAATTTTTTTTAGGATGCTTGCTGGACTCTGCCTTGGGAAAAGCATTTCTTCCTCCAGATAAAGCATATTTGTTTCCGAAGATTTTCCTCAGTTTCCCCAGTCAAAATGATGCATCTACATAGGATTTTCTCAGATTTTTGGGGCACAGTCTATCAATGATTATAATGCTTCTCCTGGCCAGATAATGCATAAAGAAAATCCAGTGATTTCTCAGATGAGTCTGGATTTAACACCTACACCCCTTGGCCTTTCAAATCTCAGTGCTCAGGTTTGTAAAGATGGCAATTGGATGGTGGATGGACCATATAGCTTTCAGTCCAGGACTTCCATTCTCCTTCCTAAAACCTACCCAGTCAGGCACCACAGATGCTTTAGACATGACATGAGGGGTGGTTCCAAAAATAAAAGTACAAGCTCTGTGGGATCCTGCAGATAGAAGCACATAATTATCGGAGCTACGTTGTCACATATCAGCTGTGGGATGCTGTATATAGACAGAAGCACATTTGCTGCTGTGTATTGTGTTTTGCTATTCTCACCATAACTAGTCACCTCCAGAGAGAGTTATAGCCCATTCCACAAGGGCTTTGGCTTCTTCAGTGGCTTTCTGGAAAGGGATGGATAGTTTCAGGATGCAACATTGTGGTCCTCTGTACACACTTTTGCAAAGCACTACAAAGCAGACTCTTTACCCAGGCCTAGAGCACGCTATGATAGGACAATTTTCCTGGCACTCCTGGAGTTTTCATTTCTTGGCCTTTCCTTTTTGTCCGTTTCTTCCATAAACTGTGATAATCTACCCTTATAGCTTAGGCTACTGCAACAGTGATCTGTGTTTGAACATAGTACAGCCATGTATACATGTAACCTTACCATAACAGTACATGATTTAATAAGTCATTGTTGCAGTAGCTTCCCCTCCTTCTACCCACTTTTTTTGTGTGTTTGTGTGTATGTGTTAGTAGGGTGTGGGTATGTCAGCCTTTTTTTTTGTTTGTTTATAAATGCTGCTTGGTTTGGTTTGTTTCCTAACATTGTTCAAAGCAGAAAAATTACCAGAACCAAAGTGAGGGGAGGTACTCTCAAACATTAAAAATATATATTTTAATAATCCAAAGAAATACAAATGAATTAAAGGATTAAGCACTTTCATCAACAAACATAACCAGCCTTCTTCAGAATCAATTCTACACATTTATAGCAACCTTTTAAATATGCCACTCATAATGATCACATGTTCATTCCCCTCCAATAAAAGCTAAAATGCAAGTAAAATGTAATAGAAATACAATTAAAACCTGAACAGGTGTGAAAATCAGGAACCAAGCAATACCAAATGTAGTTTAAACATA
Source organism: Protopterus annectens (assembly GCF_019279795.1). NCBI lineage: Eukaryota > Metazoa > Chordata > Ceratodontiformes > Protopteridae > Protopterus > Protopterus annectens. Next base: position 1,030,329,426 of record NC_056728.1, read on the forward strand.
GTAAGATTTAAGCCTAAGAACACTGACAATAGATACATATTCATTAAGACCAGGTAAAACAGTAGCATTTAACTTTAGTTGCCAATATAATTCCCTTTTTGTTCATTATAATCTTCCCAAGGACCACTCCCCTGAATTCCTGAGGATTTGTTTATAAACAAAAAACAAAAAATCATGACCAGGATGGTTTGAAATATGCTTACACAAACCATTCTTGACATTTTTTTATGATGTATAAAAGATGCTCATAAATACAGTCTTTCAACTTTCTTGGGTCTTCCCCACATAAAACTCATCACAATTTTGGCATACAGTATGCTAAACAATACATGTAGAGTTATAATTACAGTGAAGACAGGGTATAATAATGTTCTCATTAACTTTAAGTTCATAGGTTCATAGGTTGGTACTAGACTATCTGCCCGAAGGCATTTATAAGCCTAGCCAGAATGTGTTGGCTTTCGCTAACCCCTTTGATTAGTTCCCTGTGCCTCTGTCCAGCAGAACCAGTGAAGTGATCCCCGAGGTAAACTTTCTGTTTTCCATCCACTCGTCAAGGTTTCTTTTGAAGAGTGTTAGCGAGGAGCTCTGCCTGATGTAGATTGGGATCTTGTTCCAAAGCATGGGAAGTCTCTGGGACAGGAATCTATCCCTCCAGCACATCCTATTTATTGTTGTGGTGAGGTTTAGATCCCTAGAGCGTGTGGCTCGGGGGGGATAAGGTTTTCTTTAGGTGGAGCATGTCCATCAATTCTGGGTTGGACATGGCCTTGTATGTCAGACAGAGATCACCTCTGAGTAGGCGGTATGCAACCGAGTACAACTGGAGTTTCTTCAGTCGAGCTGCATAGGGCATCTGTTTGAGGCCAGTGATCCTCTTGGTGAAGTACTTCTGTGATGTTTTCAGCTGTTGCAGGTTTCTTGTAAGGTACATCCAAAATGGGGCATTGTACTTTTTGATGGGTCTGATGAGTGATGAGTAGAGGGGCACAATGACCTCTTTTGATCTCGATGCAAACCCTTTTGTGATTAGGTGGGCCACGTAGAAGGATTTTCTAACCACTTTGGCAATGTGATTATCAAAGGTGAGATTACTGTCTACTTGGGTCACCACATCCCTTATTACGTCTTCCGTATTTAGGGGACTACCACCTATGTGGTAGTTTGTGGGTACTTTGTTTTTTCCAAAGGGGATGACTATGCACTTTTTGGCATTTAGCTTGAGGCCATGATTTTGACACCCGGTATCTGTCTCTGTGAGACACTTTTGGAGGATGTTTGTGACAGCCAGAGAGTCAACTATAGCCCCTAGTTTGTAGTTGTCTACGAACTTGGTCAGTCATAGTCCTCCTGTGCTTGCCTGTATCTCTGAAAAGTATATGCCGAACAGGAGGGGTCCTAGGACTGAGCCCTGGGGAACACCACTTGTAACCGGTTTAGAGTCGGACCTAGCTCCCGCAACTCTCACCATGTGGGTTCTGTCTGTGAACCAGTTGGCAACCCATCTTGTGACATAGGGGTTTATGTTCAGGCTGGTGAGCTTGTCTATAATACCAGAATGGTGAATGGTGTTGAAGGCCTTAGCGAGGTCTAGGTAGGCTGTGTGTACCACTGTTCCCTCGTCTATAGCCTTGGTAACTGTCTCAAAGAAGTCCACCAGGTTTAGAAGGCATGATCTGCCCTTAACAAAGCCAAACTGGGTAGGGTCCAGTGTTTGGAGGTTCCCAATGTCTCTGTTAATGAGTTCCATGATGATGCACTTCATAGCCTTGCAGACCAAGCTAGTCAGTCTGGGGTGATAGTTCCCGGGGTCTGTTATGGCTCCACCTTTGGGGAGTAGAATAACTGTTGCTGTGTGCCACTCTATGGGTATGTAGCCTGTGGAGAGGCTGAGTTTGAACAGTGTGTTTAGGTAAGGGGTTAGTTCATCTTTGAGCTCATGTAGGACGCAGCCTGGGACACCGTTCGATCCCATTGATGCTGTGTTTTTTGCTTTGGAGAGGGCTGTTTTAACCTGACTGTCTTTGATTTCAGGGACTCTACATTCTTCTGGTATGGTTATCGGCTTTTTTGGGGGTGAGAGGGGGGTGAAGTTTGCACTGAACCTGTCTGCCAGGATGTTGACAATATCGGTCGGTTCAGTGTATTTTGTGCCATTCTGCACTAACTCCGAGCAGATCTGAGCATTGCCACTTAGATTCTTGACATAGCTAAAGAATGCCTTGTGGTTATCAAACAAGCTCGCCTTGGATGATTTTATGAGGGATCGTAGTTTCTTGCTGATACTGATCAGGGATGTCTTCCCTTCTTGGGATTTTACTCTTTTCTGTACTAGTTTCCTCCTTCTATTGTATAGCTTGTTTAAGGCAGGGGTCCACCAGACTGGTTTCCTTTTCTTGGAGAAGAGAGTCTTGGTTTTGCTTGGGATGGCACGATCCATGCATTCTTGTAGCTGCCCAGTAGAATGCATTAGTAAAGGATTTTGCAGCTTGGACAGTGTTATCCTTCAGCATGGGGGCTTTGACACTTTCCACCTCAGTCTTATGTAATGTGAAGTTTGCTTTTGAAAAGTTTTTCACTGTGGTTTGCTTGTCCGGGAGTGGGGGCAGAATATGGATATCCAAAGTGATTTGTTTATGGTCAGATCTAATCAGCGAGAGGTTGACCTCTGGTGTGGAGCACTGGTCACTCATGTTAGTGATGACCAGGTCCAATATGTTGTCACCTCTGGTGGGAGTGTTAACCAGTTGAACCAGGGCGTTTGAGTTTATAAATTCTAGGAAAAGTTGGGCAAGGGAGTTAGTACTTGAGTAGTTCTCCCAGTTAATGTTTGGGTAATTGAAATCACCCAATATTAGGGTGTTTGGTAGGACCTTTATGTTTCCCAGTGTTTCACTTTGACAGAATCACCTATGAGGATGTATCTAGAATGGGGCAGAAGCAACATTTAACCATACCATATTTTTTATTACTAGTGAGACTACCAACCTGGTTAATACTTCCAACATATTCTTAAGGGATCTCCCCTTACAATATACTACTGAAGGTTTTGCCCCAACCTTTTCAGCTACACCATTAAAGAATGGAAAACCACACCAGCTTTCCCCAGAACTTCTCTAATGTGCCTGGACTCTAAGGTGTATTCAGTAATAAAAGATAAGGCATGGTCCTTCACCCCCGTGGGGGAATCATCAAACAGCTCTTGAATATTGTTAAAAGAAGACCATAACAGAGGTAAACTCTTCCTCTCTTTTCTTTTGAATGCAACACTAGAACCAATATCCTTGACCAAACTGGAAGGATACCCCCTTGCCACAAACACATCTGCTAATTTCAAACATTCTTCTTCAAATAGCATGTATTCCGATATCATTCTGGCCAATCTAATGTATTGCCCTTTGATAATCCTTCTTTTTTGATGCTCTGGATGATTACTGGTGTAATGTAATAAACTGTTAGAGTAAGTAGGTTTGCTATATATCGTACTCACAATACAACTGTTGCTGACATCTTTGGTAATGTTAACATCCAAGTAATTAATAGCCAAGTTGTTATTAACAAAAGTGAATTTCAAAAAAGGGGTAGTTGAATTTAAATACTCGATAAAGGGCTCAATACCATTGTTGGGACCCCCCCCCCCAAACAATAAAAATGTCATCCAAATAACGTATATACAACCTAATGGGGAAAGAACTAGAGTTGTTAAACACAAATTGCTTCTCCCATTGTATAAGAACTATGTTTGCAAAAATGGGGGCACAAGATGCTCCCATAGTGACTCCTTTCGTCTGTTGGAAATATTGCCCATCTAAATGCACAAAATTGTTTTTAATGACTAATTCTATGAGTATAGTAAGAGTGCTGGGTCTATATTAAAATAGCGAAACCTCACTTACGTGAATACCTAAGCGCCAACACATAAATAGTGAACTGCAAAAACATAGAACGTCCTGAAGCGTGAAATTCGAAATATCGAATTGTCATAGTTGGCCCTTATCTGGTATAGCTCCCTAACGTAAATGTGCAATAGTTACAGACCTTAGGGTTAGGGTGCAGGTTAAGGTAAGTGCATACATAGTAATACATGCAACCTTTACTTTAGGGTTAGAAGTAGGGTTATGTTAAGTGTATGTATAGTAATATAGTTGTGTAGCTGAATGTATACGTAAATTATACTTTTCAAATAATTGGATGTTGTTTGTTTATAGTTAGATACATTTGTGTGTAGTGAATGTTTGATTAGGATATGGGATATATGGGTGAAGTGTAGATATGGGGAAGTGAGGATTATTTATTTTGTTTGGGTCGGTAGTATGTAGCAGGCGGTGGGGTTAGCCAACTATGGCAATTCGATAGTTCAAATTTCGCACTTCAGGACTTTCGGTGTTTTCGCGGTTTGTTATTTATGTGTCGGCATTTAGGTATTCACACAAGTGAGGTTTTGGTATTTTAATATAGACCCAGAATGTTAATTTCATTGTTGTCCAAGGATGTGGATTCTATTACAAAAATCATGAAACCACTCCAGCACTATAGCATGTGGTATAACACTGAATAATTAAACCATGGCAAAAATGAAGTCTTTCGAATATCCTAACTGCTTGAGTTTGAGCAAGAAATCCCAGGAGTTTCAACACAAGTGAAAAAAAAAGTTCCAGACACTTTTTAAGTTTACAGTCAATATACATGGTGAGAGGATGGGTTTTAGAAGATTGTGCACTAACAATAGGTGTCCTTGGTGGGTCACTGGTGCTATTGTGAATCTTTGGAATACCAAACAATGTGGGCACCACTGGGTACTTCACTTTAAGAAAGTGAAAGAGTTCAAAAATAATTTGTCCCTGATCAAACAAGTCCTTCAAATAATAATCAATCTTCTTGTAAGCAATATGGACAAAAGTTAAAGAAACCTCCTCATAAAAACTGCTTTGCAAAACATACTAGTTCATCCTATTTAAATAATCATGTCTGTTCATGATAACCCCCCCCCCCCCCATCAGGTATCATTACCCTTAGGTCTTTATCATACACTTAGGTCTTTATCATGTGTTAATTCAGTCAGCAATGAATACTCAGTCTGGGTTAAAATATAATGTGACATGTTCTTGTGATTGCCTTGCGAAAAATGTCTCAGATCATTCTCACAATGTGTTTCAAATAACAGAACTGGCAAAGAAGGGGGAGGGGGTTTGAAAGTACTGCTACTGTGCAAAATCTCTGAATAATACTGTCTATCATTAAACAAAATGTTGAAATTCAGTTTCCTTAAAAAAAATCTTTAAGTCAATAAATACCTTATTGATTGCAAATGACAGGAGGGAACAAAACTCCTTAGGTAAACAAGTCAGCATGGGCAGTGTTGAAACACTGACTGGAAAAATTAAATAGTTTAAAATCACATGAAAGGTTCTGCACAATCTGGGGACCATAACCAAAACAAAAATCATCTTCATCGGCCGATCAGCCCATTAATACCTCCTCTGCAACTGGCTGTTGTTGCGAGGGTCCAGGTTCATCTTCCTGCCATATTGAGAGCTCCCTGAGTTGCATGCATTGCTGGGAGTGGGGCAGGTCCTGTGGACATATTTGCCAATTTCATAACCTGTCTGATCTGCTGACACGGACTTGCTCTAAAGGGGCATTGTTCTTCAGTGCTCTTTCCTCATTTCTTGGAACAAAAATGCTCTGAAGCTTTTCATGCTCCATCTGTCATCTTTTATGGACCTCTGCTTGAGCTCTTAACAGTTGCAGTTCATGGAAGTTGCCCTTAGCATTCGGAAGTGCTCACCTTTAACATACTAAACTAGATGTGTCCAACCTGTGGCCCGCGGGCCGCATGCGGCCCTCAGAGCTCTTCCATGCGGCCCTCAACTTCTAACTGCAACATCGATGTATGCATGCCCCAAAACACTTTTTTTGTTTTGTGTTTTTCGCTCCTGTGACCTGTAACGCTAATGCTGGTGTGTGCATGTGCCAAAGCACCCTTCTAGTTTTGTTTTTGAGCCAAAAAAGGGTCAGTTTGTTTACGCCATTATTTTGTGCCAAACAATCAGTGTGTGTATGTTCTCGCTGAAGAGGGACTTATGTATGGATTTGCCTCTGTTGCCTTTGAAAGGGACAGCAATTACCTGTGTTAATAGGTAAGTATGGAGTGAGTGAGTGAGTGCATGCATGAAAGCAGAATTGTGTACGTGAAAGTAGAAAAAGAGTGTGTGTGTATGTGTGTACATGACAGAGAGAGACGCATGCACAAAGAGGCTAACAATGATCAGTCTCCCTACTGAACACAAGCAAGTTAGCTCACAAATGTATCATACATTAAGAGTACACTTTCATTAAATTGCAGCTTTCCTATCAGGAAGAGTGTTGTATTGAACATGAACTCATACCTCTTAACTGTATGGATTTTCAAAGAATGCCTGTATTTTTGCCTCATCTTCCAATTTGTGTCTTTTGCTTAGGAAATAAAAGTAGTCATCCAAGGTAATGCAGTTCCAGGGAGTGAGAATGAGACAGCAGCCTAGGGTTAATGGGTCAGTAGTGGACTGACTATGTGGGACTGTAGCATATAAAGTTGTATTATTTTTTTCAGACAAACAAAAAAGCACCTAGTACTATTTTTTCATTGGTGGGTTCTAAGCAGTGGTAGACTGGACAAAAGTAAGCATAGCTTTGGCGGATCATCAATACTGGCAAATCAAGTGGGCACAATGTCATTTTTTAAACGTTGGGGATTTTAGTGTGTATGTGTGTGCTTATGTGTTGGGAGCGCTGCAACAGTGGATGATTATTAAAGACAGAGACTTACGGACTGTGGAGAATATGTTTCTTTGTTTCAAAACCTAATACTTGGGTACGCATGCAAGAAGTAGATTTTTTAAGACATCGCTTCTTGCCATTTACAGTGGATGGATATTTACATTTAATGGACAATGTATTAGCGTGGGTCTGTTGGGTTCTGAAGGATGCCAAGTCCGCTACTGCCAATGTCTTGTAAAGTGACCTGAAAATGGATATTGAGATGTTACTGAAAAAAATATAGTAAGTGGGCTTAGAAATATAGTTTAATTAAACAAAGTGTACTTTCAATTTACAGGCTATAATTTAATCTATTTCAGGTAGTCCAGATACTGGTAGATTGTATACCATTAGACTTAATTAGGGAGAGTTGTCATTCTGGGGAAACAAGCAGCCCTAGTTTCAGTGAAAGCTCTGTGGTTGCTTGCAGGTAAGGAAGTTGCAGGATGTTGATGCAATGTGTTTTATTTATTATTTTTAATGCATTTGTCATTTCAAAGCATGGTTTTCTTTGATGCAAAAGAGGGCAGGACTGAATGAGCCATATAATGTTTAACTGACAATAATGGGATAGAAGGATTAGAAGTGATGTATAATGTTTGCAGCTACAGTTGTTTAAATGGTGTCTGTAATGCATAACTATTTTTGGGCCTGTGTCCCAGTTTTATTTTTCGCTTTGTCCAGAATTCTTGATCTAAGGTTGAGAGGTATGGTTCCATACCAAATCCGAAGTTGTATTTACCTTGGAAGACTTTTCGGCATAATTATGAAAAACAGAGCCTTTTTAATATCTCTGCTTATTTCCAATATAAACTGCCATGTAACCTTGCAAATAACCTTCTTATTAAGCTACTTTACTTAATAAAAAGGTTGACTGTGGTGGTGCTGCTGCGGTAGCGTTGTCGCCTCACAGTAAGACGCTGTCCAGTTAGATTCTCAGCTAGAGCGTCTTCTGTGTGGAGACATGCGTGAATGGGTGTACCTTCGTTGAAGGTTGTGCGTCAGGCCTGGCAGCTCGGCACGTAAAAATCTACTGCCAATCATTAGCAGACCAGAGTTCCGCTGTGGCGACCCCTAACCGGGAAAAAGCCGAAAGACACAACAACAACAACATTAAGCTACTTTACTTCTTTTGGAATTGACAGGTATGATTCATCTGTTCGGACATAAGCATAGAGTGCTAATGTGACTGATTTCTTGCAGCAGTCTGTGGTTTACACAATCACAATAACTTTTCTGTGTTTCTGGGTGTGTAATCAATTTAACAGTTTTAAAGATGTTTTCCATAAATAAATAAATAATCCTCTCTACACTTTAAGCTATTGACAAAGTCTGGGAATTTGTTTTTTTCAAAAGCGAAGGTTAGAATTACAGCACAGTAAACTGTCAGTCTGTGAGTAACTTCTGCACAAATTAGAATGTCTGAATGTCAAATGGCTTTAGATTGGAGGGAAGTTTATTTTTATTTATTTTATTTTATTTTACATTTGTTTACCGGGAAAGTCTGACTGGACACAGGTCCATTTTCAGCAGAGGCCTGGGGAAAAAAGCTCCAAAAATAACACAAAACAATATAATACAATACATGAGAGAGACAGTAAATTATGGATGTAGTACTCATACAATATGGCAGAGATTACATCTCGTAACAGCGAGAATCATTGAGGTACAGAATAAACTTAAAAATATTTTTTTACAGTTATAATTACAGCAAGGCAAATATCAATGAGTTAAGTTTTTAGGAGAAAGCTGTTTGTACATAGCTGAAGCTCTGAAACAATTTTTTGGTATGGATTAACCTGGGGATTGACACAAGTTATATGTTTACACCAGTATGTAGCATTATAGTTTATGGTTTTCTTATTGATTTACTTTTTTTGCTGAGCAGTTGTTTGTTGATTTATTAATGGTCCTTTTGGTGGTGGGAAATTACATGGATGAATCCATCTCTATTATGATTTTTTTTCAGCTATTTTGACTTCCAGACAATTTCATTCAGTGAGTGGGTGTCATGTGATTACTCAGGTTGCCTATTTTACAAGTAGGGGCTTTTTGTGTGTGTGTGTGTGTGTGTGTGTACATGTAAGAGAGAGAGATTTAATATGTATACTGAATATAATTTTGCAAATGGAATTCTTAGTTAAACATGTCCCTCTTCTTGGGCAACTAGACTTGAGTAACCAATATTAGATCTTAGCCATCGAGCTGGGAAAGGTTAGTATGTGGATATTCCATCTGGTTTGATGAAGGCTATACTACTTACCCAAGGACTACATTTATGGCTATCCATCCAGCCATCATGTTGCTGAACTACATTGTTTGATAATGTGAGGAGCTTTTTACAGAAGTTGAAGGTTTTTGTGTCAAGAACCTGTCCGTAAAAAGTGGCTTGTTTATGTTGCAGTGAAGGCTGTGGTCTTTGTAGTGAGCATTTTAAGTATAACCAGTATTTCTGAGGTAGAGGAAGTCTCTTAAGGTAGGATCTTTCTTAGCCTGGAAAGCAAGCCAATGATGAAATTTATAGGGGCCAGTGAGAGAGAGAGGAAAGCAAGAAGCTTTATAGTCTGTTTGGATAACTAAGTGAACTTAGTCCTTTGACCTTTTTTGTCAGAAATGGTTGTAGTCTTTCTTTTGGCAGGGTGTTTTGCTGAGGCACATGCCAAAAGGGGCATTGCACTCAATAATGGCTCTTGTAAAGGAAGAATACAGGGATGTTATGACCTTGTCCCTAGATGAGATATCCTTACTAATGAAGTGGGCCATGTAAAAAGCTTTCCTTACAATGGAGACAACGTGGTGGTCAAAAGTCAGGTTTCTATCAACCTGGGTGCCCAAGTACCATACGACGTATTGCGTGTTTACAACATTGTTATTAATGTGATAATTTGTGGGGACATCACTCTCCTCAAAGGGGATGATGATGCATTTTTTGGCATTTAGCTTGAGGCCATATTTCTGGCACCAGTTATTTGTTTGGGTGAGACCCTCTTGTAGCTTATTCAGAATTGTTTTATTAAGTCAGTAATGTGAATTATTTACTTTATTGCAAATTTGTTGGGTTATTTTTGTGGATTATAGTATTGTAGGACTGCTGATGTTGACATTTTACATAGTTTGACTGCTGGAATGGTTTTCCCAGTGAGAAATGCTAGTGCTGTAGTGAATATCTGTTTATTTGTAAAAAAAAAAAAAATATATATATATATATATATATATATATATATATATATATATATATATATATATATATATATATATATGGGTCTACTTCATTTCACCTAACTTCCAATTCACTGGCTTTCATTTCACTGACCCCATTTCACTGAAATTTCATTTGACTGACACTTCATTTCACTGACAGTTCATTTGACTGACAAGTATTATTAGCAAGAAAATGGAATATACCCCCTTCCCCACTGTAGTGCGACCCTGGAGTTAGAATATATAGTTGGGGGGGTACATCGGGGGGTGTGGGGGGCACAGCCCCCCACTTCATTTCATATGATATTGTTAAGTTTTGATATAATATTGCTTAGTAAAAGAAAAGTAAAAGCTGTGCCCCCCACACACCCCCAACTATATATTCTAACTCCAGGGTCGCACTACAGTGGGGAAGGGGGCATATTCCATTTTCTTGCTAATAATACTTGTCAGTCAAATGAACTGTCAGTGAAATGAAGTGTCAGTGAAATGAAATTTCAGTCATTTGGTCTCAGTCAAATGGGAGTGAATTGGAAGTTAGGTGAAATGAAGTAGACCCATATATATATATATATATATATATATATATATATATATATATATATATATATATCTATATAAACTAAGATGTTAGAGTTAACTGTTAGATTAGAGAATTAGAATGAGAATTTTAAGGCAAATATTAGGCATTTATTCATCATTCAAATGCACCTACAGTACAGCCAGGAGGTCGACTGTGATCTTCTGGAGCAACGAAAGAGTTAACTATATGATATATTTTATATGTGGCCCTAAGACCATTTCTGTTCACTCAATGCGGCCCCAGCAAGCCAGAAGGTTGGACACCCCCAACAATCCCCGCAAAACTCCAGCCCTAAACCAACTACTAAACCAATATTCAGCAAACCGTCCACTATGCTCATCTAACAAAATCCTGCTCTGCATATCCAAAGCCAACAATACTGCAGGGAAAGCTCTTCTCTGTCATACAATTGCTGGGAAATGGAATAACCTCCCCCAAAATATCTCTTCTGCATCATCTACCTTAATGTTTAAAAAGTTACTTAAGTCACACCTCTTGCAATCCTGGCTCTGTCCTTGCATCACATAATGCTTTCCTGCTCTCCACCAATTTTTCCTACATTCCTCTCCTCACAGCTCACTTTCTCTCTAATACTGTTGCCAAACACTGCCATACATGGCCTACTATGTGTAAATTGTTATTTCTTCTGTGATATATCTTTTGATAGCATTCGTAAAACCGGAGTTTTTCTCTCCCAATTTCTGCCATCCAGGGTCTGCTATGTGTAAATTAAGTTTGCTTGGAAAAAAACATTGTAAATTTTATATCGATTGTAAGACTTTATTCATTTAATTGGAAAATTACCAGTGTACATATTATTTGATGTGGAGCTTTTCTCCTCGGGCCTCCACTGTAAATTGACCTCGTCCAGTCGGACTATCCCGGTAAACAAATGTAAAATAAATAAAAATAAAATAAATTATGTGACTGTACTTTCTCACCTAAACTTAAGCTTAGTGCATTACAAAGTTGATCTTACAGTTGATAATCTATACAGTAGCATAGATGTGCTATAGACAAAGCCGGGCCTCTTAACGATCAGTACAATTGAATGGCAGCTCATTCTACACAACAGGAATAAAGGTAACTGTTCAGAATTTTGGATCCTGGCTTTAGCTAATTTTAGCAAATCTTAACAAAAATAAAGTCCTCTTTGCACTAATAACTCAAGAAAAATTGTAGCACAAGCATACCTGCTTCCATCACTACTCCACACCTCACTCATCTTTACAAATCTAAACTGAACCATCAAAAATAAACTACAGATAGCCTATAAGCAAATTGCAAAATTTGCATAAATAATCCTCAAAAATAAAACACCATTGAATAGCACTAAAATCCTTATCTGGCTAGAACTTAAAAACACCTTAACTACCATTAGCTTATTACAGCCCATAAATGAATAAACTCCCCCCAAAAATTCCCATCTCTTAAAGGAATACTACAAACCTATACTATTTATTGAGTCTTACAATCCACTGACGATATGACCTCCACTAAAGCAGACTTTGTATCTCCCCCTGGAATTAAACTATTTAAGCTGCTCAGATGCCAGTTTAGAATCAGACAGGAATGCTCATCCATCACTGAATAAAGATCTGCTTAAACCCTTAATTGGTATGTTGTTTCATCTGGAAAGAGGACTTTATAGGTTCATAGGTGTTTACTAGGCTAGCAACCACAAGGGCCTTTTTAAGCCTAGTCATGCATCCTAAATCTCTGACAAGTTCTGATGCCCTTGATAAGTGTAAGCATGGACCTGGGAAATGAACCACTGAAAGGTTACCTGGTTGATTAGTGACATAGTTGCCAAACCAGGGATGCATTTTGGGTTTCCCATCCAATTGCCCAAGTTGCACTTGAATTGGATTAGGGAGGAACTCTGTTTCACATGGATGGGGAGCCTGTTCCATAGATGAGGTAGTGTCTGGGATATATACCTATCTCTCCAGCAGGTCCAGTTTATATCACAGGCAAGGTTTAAGTCTGGTGTTGTTTGTTTTGTAGATATGCAGGAATTCCATCAGATGGGGTCTGACAATGTCCTGCATGCTAGGCATAGATCTCCTCTCAAAAGCCTGTAGGAGACAGAATAAAGGAATAGGGCCTTGCGGTGATCTGCATAGGACATTTTACTTACACCCTGTAATCTTTTAGTGAGGAACCTCTGTGCACATTCCAATTGTTGGATATGCCTGGTTAGGTACATACCAAAGGGGGTAATGTACTCAGTGATAGGTCTGATGAATGATGACAATGACTTCCTTGGACTTAGATGCAATACCTTTGTTTATAATTAGTGCAACATAGATTGATCTCCTCACCACTATAGACACATGATGATCAAAGGCTAGATTACTATCTATATCTGTCCCTAAGTCGCTGACTACTGGGTCAACTCTAAGGTGTGTGTTGTCAATATGATAGTTACCAGGGATGGATGACTTCCCAAAGGATACTATTATGTATTTCTTGGCATTTAGGTTTCGTCCATGGCTCTGATACCAGTTGTTTGTCTGTGTCAGCCCATCCTGCAGAACATTTGTGTCAGTGTGAGATTCAATGACAGCTGCTAATTTGCAATCATCTATAAATTTAGTCAGCCAGAGACTATGGACATTGGCCTTGACTTCTGAGAATTAAATGCCAAAAAGGAGGAACTCCACTTTTGAATGTCCTCTTTGTAGAGGTAGACTCCCCAATTATAACTTCTTGGTTGCTGTCTGTGAGCCAGTTGGCTATGCACCGGTTGACATATGGGTCTGTACCTAATCTCTTTAGTTGGTCAACAATGCCTGAGTGGGGTACTGTGTCAAATGCCTTTGCCAGGTCAAGGTAAGTAGTGTGAATGATTTTGACCTCATCCATTGCTTGACTTTCTCACAGAAGTCCACCAGGTTGAGTAGGCATGATCTCTCATTGACAAAACCAAATAGGGTTGGGTCGAGTGTCTGGAGGTTTACTATATCTCTTCTGATCATCTCCATGATAATTCTTTCCATGGCTTTACATATATGACTAGTAAGGCTTATGGGTCTGTAGTCTCCATTGTCTGTAGATGGCCCACCTTTGTGCAGAGTGATGACTGTTGCCTTTCTCCATTCATGAGGCATGAAGCCTGTTTTGAGGATACAATTAAATAGTAATTCCAGAGGCCCTGATAGATCATGTTTCATGCCATTTATAATGCACCTTGGGATATTTTCTGGGCCTATTGATGCAGTGTTTTTGGTCTTACAGAGAGCATTAAGGACCTGTTCCCTAGTGATAGTAGGGGACGTTATATTTGATCATATTTCCTGAGGGAAGGTTGAGGGGGAGAGAGGGGTAAAGTTGGAGCTGAATTTATCAGCCAGGAGGTTTGCTATATCTTCTGGTTCAGCATAGGTGGCTCCATTTACAATGAGCTCTGCACACAATTGTGTATTGTCCTTGAGGTTGCAGACATAGCTGAAGAATGCTTTGTGGTTGCCCTTATCCTGGGAGGCCAAACTTACCTCAAATTTGGATTTGGTAGGCTTTATTTGTCCTCTGAGTTGTTTGTTTGGTTTGATGAGAATGATTTTATCCTGTTGAATGCTGCACCTCCTAATTTTTGCCATGATTTGCTTCCTCCTGTTATACAACCTATTGATTTTGTGATTTCACCAGGGTGGCTTGTTTTTTTTGAGTTAATTCTGTACTTCCTCCTGGTGGGTACAGCTGCCTCTATGCAGCGATTAACATGCTTGTACAGAGTTTCTGTGAACAGTTCTGCATAGGCAGTAGCGTCCTCAGGGTTTATGGGAGCTTGACATTTCGCCAGATTCTCACTTAATAGCAGTAGGTTAGCCTTAGAATAGTTCCTGAATATTCCAGTTTTAATGGGGGGTCCAGGTTTTATTTTTCCTTCAAAGGAGACCATTTTGTGGTCTGACCTTACCAAGAAAGGCATTATAGTAGGGGGTGTGCAGCAATCTCCCATATTAGTGAGGACTAGGTCCAGTATGGTTGCGCCCCTGTTTGGTGTATTGACTATCTGGTCCAGGGAGTTTGCATTTGCAAAATCTGGGAATCTCTGTGCATGTACAGTTCATGTTGTATAGGATTATCATTTAATAGTGGGGTAATTAAAGTCACTCATGAATATGGTATTGGGTCGGATGGTTAGTGTTTCTAATAAGTTTAAATACATGGTATGAGTTTTCTGGTAAGAGTTTATTTATTTTTGCTAAGTTTTGCTACGTTACCTGCAACCCAGATCCAACATTCTTAACGGGTATTTGTATTTTTAATCTTTTATTATGTCCTACGGACTGTTGAGACTGCTCATTTCTTCCTGTGACATAACTATTAATTGCAAGGGAAAGCATCATTGCATGTTGTGTGAAATCCTAGCTATACAGGTATATCTGGCCGGTAGCATTTCTGAGCAACTAACAATGCACAGCTCAGATATATTGATTAGCAGTGCTGTAATGGAGCCTGTGTGGCATGCTGTGCGGATCTCACTCTAAATAGTAGACAAAAGGAAGGAGAACATATGAGGAAGGGGTAGGTCCTAGCAATTCTCCTGGGTCTGTACTCCAGAGCATAAAGGTATATGTATTTGTGTATGCAATTGTCAACATCAAGGGCTGCCAAGGCCTTTGAAATTCTTCAACATAGTCCGTAGTTGTATGAAGCAACAAAATGACTGCAATACACAAATATGAATTATACTATCTGAATAATCAGTCTGCATTGGTGGGAGTCATATAGCCACAGATTCCTGGATAAAAATGAAGAAGGAAAGTGGTGTATGGCAAAGCAGGAATGGGCAAAGAGCTAACAGCAGGAGACATGACTAGAAAACATATAATAGTGTATGGTAATGGTGGAAAAGTATGGTAAATGCTATTTTTTGTCAGGGTAGAGCACCATTTTGACATTAAAAGAGAGAAGGGAAGCCCACCCTGGAGGTGTAGAAGGATAAATCTGTAACTACAGTCCAGGGGAATGACCTTCAAATGGTGCATGATTATACAGGCAAGGACAATGGGGGAGTCCATACTGGGGGGAAGGAGAGGGGTTCACCATCATCTTACATGGTGGCTCCACTGGAGAGATGAAGCTCATCAGATAATTGCAGCTGGCTGGGGAGTATTTAAGGCTTGCCCAAGTCAGTGATGGTAGCACATGTTGACATGTAGCAGACAGTAGTGGATTGCAATAGGGGTGATCCAGGCAGCTAACTGGGGCCCTTGATTCCAGGGGGACCTTTGGCTCCCAGTTATACTGTCCCAACCTGACACTTTACACATGCACAGCACAACAACAGGCAGGAAGATAATTTCTGTATCAGGCTTGGTATGCTTATTTGGAAACAAATCGTGTGTATGTTTGCATGTGTGAGTATGTGTGTGTGTGCACACGTGTGTGTGTGTGTGTGTGTGTGTGTGTGTGTGTGTGTGTGTGTGTGTGTGTGTGTGTGTGTGTGTGTGTGTGTGTGTGTGTGCGCGCATGTGTGTTAATCAAGATTTTCTGGTAAGTTACAAGTCTGGATTGCCCTCACTATGAATAGTCATTAGAATACTTACTCTGAAAAGTGAGTACCTTTGTGCCACATATTTAGGTCTAATCTTTTTAAAGAGATTTTCTTATATTTTTAACAAATATTTGTTAATCAGGTAAAACCTCCTTTGGTGCAAACTAGGGGCACTGGCTGGTTAAGTGACTTTTTCAGAGACACACAGTAATGCAAATGAAGATAGAAGAAGCACTTCAATAATAGCTTAGAGTCTTAGTCCTCTGCACTGAATGCGAGACCTTTACTTCTTCATTTTCTGAAAAATCCCTGAGGATTGCAGTCTGTCAATAATACCATTAGACTTTCATAGCTGTTTTCATTGTGAAATGCATGTTGCAACAAATCGTATCTGTTTTTTCTTTTAAAAGTGAATTAGAGCTGCCTGGTACATATGGCTCTTAGCTTTAATGAATTGCTTCTTGTAGGGAAAAATACATGGTTTGAATCCCTCCACTTCAGAGTCCCTACATTTTGCCTTTGAGCAAGTCATTTAACCACACAGTGCTTCCAGGCCACTTTGCCCAGTGCATTTACCTGGTTAAAAAATAAGTTAAATGAAATAATTTCAAATGTGCCCCTTTTTAGTCTTTGTCCAGAATTATTGAACAAAGTGGAGGTTTTTGGTCTGCTGTTTATAAAATGTGTGGCTTTCTGGCAATTCTCTGTGGATTGCTTTCACTAAATAATAACAGGCAAGTGAGTTTCAGACTTCAGATCTTCATAAAACGATTGCTATTGCAAAGCTTGTTATTCTAGTAATTCTTTAAGTATGTAAGACAAATATTTGAAATCTGTTCAGATCATTGGTCTTTGTCTTTGATTCTTGAGTTAAGAAGTTGAGAGGACAGAGGGGTATGGAAATGGGAGGCAATGTACAGTCCTGAGAGCTGGGAGTCACACTACATTTCTGGACAGTTATTTATGAATCTTTTCATTCACTTGATCTTAAGCACATATCCAAAGTGTACAGGTGGTGCAGTGCATGTGTGTGTGTGTGTGTGTGTGTGTGTGTGTGTGTGTGTGTGTGTGTGTGTGTGTGTGTGTGTGTGTGTGTGTGTGTGTGTGTGTGTTTGTGTGCATGTGTGCAAATATTTGATTCTTGCATCACAGAATAGTTATGGTGCAAATTAAGGAATCAGTGGTAATAAACAAGCGCATCATTATATGAGCAATGTTCTTTGGGTACAATCTTTGGTTTTCTTGTTTACTGATTGTTGACAGTGACAACAAGTTTATTACATGGCTGGAAATAAACTGGACAGCATGAAATCTATCAGTTTAATGCTTTTTTTCAGGCGCATGTTGTGAAATACACTTTTTTGTACTATAGCAGTTTGTATGGTACCTAGTGCAGACGTATAAAGCTATGAGTACAGGGTTTGATTCTCTTAGCCTTTAGTTAACTACTGTGTGACTAAGACCAAGTCACTTCACCAGACTGTTGCTCAACTGCCCCTGAAAAGGGATGCTTGTTTCTAGTGGGCTATCCCAAGCTGCTACGAAATGTGTTACACATTTGTCTTTTGAATTACTGCACCGTTCATATAGGCACAAATTAGTACTTCTGTATATGCTATTTGAGTATGAATCCCAGTATCACTGTTGTAGTTTAATGTGTGCATTTTCACCAAATGTGATTTTCTTGGGAAAAGAAGTTTCTATGCAAAAGTTTTTTTCTTAGATAAAATATAGCATGATCATCCATTCAGGTAGGATGAACTTGTATTGAATAATGTGATGACAGGGAAGACACTGGGAGGTCAAAATGAGAGAGTGGAGTCCTGCAGGCATATAAGCCACCCAGACCCCCTGAAAACAGTAGATTTCTGATTTTTGTATGATTTGTGGATTGCTGTAAAAAACCTGCAGCTACATCTACACTGTGTGAAATTGAATAATTGCTTTGTGGCACCTAGTGTTTTTTTTTTTTTTTTTTTGCCAACTGTTACCTATTGTACAGCAGATCTAGTACAATAAGTTTTATGGCAATATTATCAGCACAACATTTTCCATTTTTTAATGCAGCACAGACCATTTCAAGGGAAGAAAGCATTGCATTTGTATGTAGAATACTGAAATGCAAAGTTGATTGGCAACAGCAACATCTGTATTAGTGATAGTTCTCCTTAATGTTGAATTATTCAGATGATTTACTTCTGCAGATATTGTGCATATTGACTAAGCATATATCAGTTAGTTAGTATCTCTTATGTGGTTGTTATAAATACTTTTGTATTCAGCTGTGATACACATGGCCAAGTCATATGGTGTGATGCTAGTGATCTTTATACAATTTCATGTAGTTCAACCAAAGCTACCATTAAAGTACATGAAATGTATTCCTTAAAATTAATAAGATGTGTACACAGTCAACAAAGTGGCTATAACTGTTGGTGAGGGGCTTGCCATTTGTTAATTTTAAACAGTGTGCATGTGTATGTGAATTTAGCTGAAATACTTTAATATGTTGACTTTGTGCTTGTATGAAACAAATTTGAAACAGGTTAATTTGGACATTATAATTGCTACAAATTTTTTGACAAAGACATCTGAGAAGGATCCAATCTACAATGTAATCATAATTGCTGGGTTTGGGAGATGTTATTGGATAAAAAAATGATTCACCCTGCTGAGTTCATAGAGTTAACTAGTCATTAGTCTGTCTTTGTAGGACACCAGTGTATTTGTGTAAAGAAGACAGGAATACTTTATTTTCATTTGTTTATTTTTTTTTTACTTATCCTTTGTTGACTGACTCAGTACAACTAGGCTAGTAACCTCTTTTCATGGAAGACCTGAGGTGGCATTTATGCTGCTAAGGTAAATTTTGACAGAGCATTAGGGAACTTTCCTCACCACTAAAATAATCACTGTGTGTATGGCCCAGGAGTGAGATTATTCATTCCTTGAACAGTGGCAGCTGGGAAAATGGCAGGCAAAACATAGTGATGGAGGAGAGTGGAGTGGAGGTGAATGCCAACTCTTCAGATTTGTTTTCAGAAAATGAAGAAGAGAAATTTGGAGAGGAGAATCATGAGAGAGAGACCTGATAGAGGATATGGAAGATGTTTTCCAGCATAACTTGTTTCAAGATTCAAGGAGAGAGGAGTTACTGCAGGATTATGTTATTACTGCAATCCTCCAGTTAGGAAGATTACAAGATGACTCATTGGTAGAACTTGATGAGTAGAGTGAGCCAGAGACAGGGAATGATGTATCTTGAGGATAAATATGGAATTAATTCATATAGTAGAGGGACAAGAGCTTAAGAGAAAGGCATTTTCAGAGGTGGTCAGAGAATAGAAGGAAGGAAGAAAGAAGAGACAAGAAGAATATTGAAGAAATGGAAAAGAAGAAGTTTGTAGCTAGAATTCAGAATAAAGAAGAACTAGAAATCAACAGGTATGGAATATGGGACAAGATAGTTGTTCCTTTAGTAATCAAGACCCAAGAGGTAAGAACTTTTATATTGATGAAAAAGAGACTTACTCTGACATATATATATATATATATATATATATATATATATATATATATATATATATATATATATATATAGTAAAGACTTATTTGTGAAACCAAAAAGTTAATATACAATTTCAGACAGAAACTGAAAGGGAAATTTTTATAATATACTTTTAAAAAAGTGATAGACATTTATGAAGTGTTTGATAATAAAGAACTTTGAATAGGGTAATGCGATTTTGAAAATGGAAACATTGCACATATTCCTAGTATGATTAATGTTGAAGTTATACAAATATTGTTAAGTACTGGTGACAACTGAAATCATGTTTTTTTTCTTGCAGAGAGGGATATTTTTTAAGTAATTGTGATAAGAAGTATTGTTATTTATATGGGGAGAGTGATCACGATCCTAGAAAATGTGAAAATAAATATTGTAAATGCAAGCAAACAGGACATTTATGGGTGGATTGTGAGAAAGATGAAATTTCATAACTTGATATATTGATATTGATATTGCAACAAGAAGACCAAAAAAGATAAAATGGAAAATAATGACACTAATATACAAGAACATTTGATTAGTGAACAAAAAGAAGAAAAGGACAGGGACAGTGGATCACAATGTTAGTTATGAAGAAGATATAGACTGGAACATGGTTAAAAATAAAAGTTTTATTGGAAAAAGAGTTAAAGATATGGAAAAAAAATCCCGTCTGTTTGTTTGAAAGTAAAAAAGAATGGAAACTGATAAGTAATCTGTTGCAAATTAAGAAGGGAAGTAAATAATCTTATAACTTTATCTGTCAATTTTAATATTATAAAGAATGCCGTAAGAAGG
The DNA here is from genome assembly GCF_019279795.1 of Protopterus annectens. Classification (NCBI taxonomy): domain Eukaryota; kingdom Metazoa; phylum Chordata; order Ceratodontiformes; family Protopteridae; genus Protopterus; species Protopterus annectens. The sequence goes on from NC_056728.1 coordinate 1,030,349,862, forward strand.
ATTGGGGTGTTAGAATGATGTAATTAGAGGATGTTAGGGGTTTAACTAAAGAAGAAAGAGAGCAGATAGAGACTTTATGGACAGGAGTTATCATGTAGAATTTGGGTAAAAAATATTTTCAGGGATAAGTATATTATATAGGAAGAGAATAAACATTTTGGATTATGCTTTATTCAGTCTAGGAAGATTAACACTAGTTGACATTAGGTGGGACGGGAATGTTTATAGACTTATAGCACTATATGCTTATGTAATATGTAAAGAAAGAGAGATAATACTTCACAAAATGCTGGGGTATGCTATAATAAATATAGACATTATAATAACAGGAGATTTTAATTGTGACTTAAGAGGTAAAAGGCAAAAAGATAAATCAGATAAGAAAATAATGAAAACGATAATAAAATGTGGGAATTTAGATTTATGGAATTTGAAAAAAAGTAAATATTGAAAAAGAAAATTAAAAAAAACAGAACTAGACAATTTTGATATCTAAATCTATCAGAATAGTGACAGAAGATGCAGTAGAAAAGGGATTTTCTGATCTTCTGGCTTCGTGGATAGAAATAGAAGACAATAAAGAACAGAGAAAATTGGGAGAGGAATAAAGAGAATAAATTAAAAAGACTGGAATGCAAAAGGAAGAGAAGATATAATAATGCTATAGAAAGATAATATGACTATGAAAGATTTTTATAGTAACTAGTCAGAATGGTGGATAATATTTAAAACAATATATAAAACAATGTTTTTAATCTGGGAAAATATAAAAAAGACAGATGAAAATGGATATAGAGAAAGACAAAAATCTGTTTTATAGAATTTGGACAAAAATGAAAGGCAATATTTTGAAATGACGAAGAGATTTATCAAAAGAATCAAAAACAGTAAAGATTTATTATAACCTAAAACTCTTTTTGTTATTGGTTTCCTCAATGTTACTAATAAACTACCACCTCTTTCTATCTTAACCACAAAATTATCTTTTACCAATGAAAATATCCTCTATCCTTGTATAAACCAATTTGTATAAAGTCTGTTTTCTATTACTATTGTTATAAAACTGTTGTTTTGTCTTGGAGCTTTTCTCCCCGGGCCTCCACTGAAAATGGATATAACTCCAGTCGGATCATCCCGGTCAACAAATGTAAAATAAATAAAAATAAATAAAATAAAATATAAACAAAATATTTTTACAAGGAACAAAAGAGGAATTATCATCATACTTGACTAAAAAAGTAAAGGAAGATAGTGGCATAATGAGAGAAATTAAATAAAAAATGGAGAAGTTGAAAAAGAACAAAGAAATATTATGAATATTGTAGCACAATATGTTAAAGAGATGGTAAAAAGAGAGCTAGAGAAAAAATAATTGGAGGATAAAGCAGTTTACAGAAGAAATGAATAACGACTTGGGAAAAGAATCACAATTATGGATTTTGATATAGTAATGAGGAAAATAAATAAATATCAATTCAGCAGCAAGACCAGATGGCATGTGTAAGAATTTGATGCAATGACAGAAAAACATTTTTGTTAAAGTATTTGATAAGTTGTTAAGTGATGGTATTTGTTATGCATAAATATGTAATGGGGTTATGAGATGTATATGGACAGAATGGGAGAGGAAAGCAATAAAAAAACCTGGAAGCCAGTAATGTTAAACAATATTGAGTATATGATATTTATGAGGATAATACAAAAAAAAAAAAGATTAGAACATAAATTGAATTATGTCATGAAAGAAGGCATTCTTGCGATTAAAGGATAAGAAAGCTAAAATTTATTAATGGTACTTAGGAAAATGGTGGATGATAACAGAAAGAAGTGAAATGAATGGAAGCTGATATAAATAAAGTATTTCATTCAATAGAACATGAAACATTATGGCAAATAATGGAAGAATATAACTGTAGTATACAACTAAGAAAACAATGTGAGTCAGTATATTAAAATACTAATATTGAGATCCTAGTAAATGGTTGGCTAAGTAAAAAGTTCAAATGAATAGAGGTTTATAACAAGGGTGTTCTTTGAATAGTATTTTGTTTGTAATGATCATGAATAGTGTAGTAAAACAGATAAATGAACAAATGGAAACAAGTAAATATGTACAGTGAATGGGTATTTCACATCTGATTATTATGTCTTATGCTGATAATATAATAATATTGGCTAAGAATAGAGAGAAAATGAAAGGGGTAATTATATATGTGCATTAAAAATGGTAAGAAGTTGGATTAATAATGAATAGGGAAAATTCAATTTGGAAGAAAAAATATCACTATTATGAACTGATTTTACTGAATATTTTATACTAAATGAGCAATAGGAGAATTTTTTTAAAGAATTAAACAGACTTATGTGGAACAGATATAGGTTGTCTTATAAGAAGAATGTACATGTAATTAATACAATATGCATGGGAAAATAGCATATATAGCTAGTGTATATATGATGCCAAGAGAATTGGAGGAGCAATTTTTTGAAATAATCTTTAGATTTATATGGGGATCTATGTTAAACCCAGATAAAAGAAGAGTGCTATATATGGATAAGGAAGATGGGGGTTGGGTTTTTTGAACTCTATAATCCTATGAACAAATAAAGATTTATCAAGACAAAATAAAATGTGGAAATTAAGTATAGAGAGGACAGGAGAAAATAGTAAATATGGCATAAAAATATAATGATGGAAGATTAGTGTCAACCGATGGGGACATCTAACAGAAGAGAAAAACAGCCATAATACAAAGAAATAAATAGTGTATGAAGAATGATGCATGTCAAGATTTTTTGTTTTTATTTTTTATGGTAGCGACAAATTGATAGCCACTAAAGAGAAATATACCTATAAAAAGTAAATGAAAGGATATGACATTTTTGTGGTGTATTAGAAAGGGCAGATAATGTTTTTTTTTTTTTTAATCAGGTAAACAAGCTAAAATTTTATGAGAAAAAATAATAGAAAAGAATATTGTGAGAGAATTATGTGATTCTAAACAGATAAATATGGATATGATTAAATACGTATTTTCTGGGAAAAGAAAAATGCTTTGTATTGTATGGATAATAATGAGTGAAAGACTGAATGAGATTATGTTAATGGAAATTAGATATTACCAAACGTAATAAGGAAAAGCAATTGGTGATTATGGAAAAAAGAGTTAGAGGTCTATATGAATGTGAAAAAAAGATTGTAAATGATGGAGAAATGTAAATTTAATGTAAGGTTTCTAAATATGTAAATATGTATATGTGTATATAGTTATATAATAAAGGACCCCCTACTCTTTTTGGTAAGTGCAATGGGATCTTTTACATCAACCTGATCTACCACCAACTGAAGCAGATGAGGCCTCAGATTAATGTCTTATCCAAAGGCTAGCATATTCAGGAGTGCAGCAGTCCCCATATGCTGCACTGCAGTGTCAGCAATCAATCTACACGGTGTGAGAATTGAATCCACAGTCTTCTGTACCAAAGCAAACTATGCTACCTGTTATGCTACTACATGGCCATTTGTATCACAATCAGACATGTGATGTGTAGACAATCAATAAATCGGCATAAATTGTAAGTATAGATAGTGGATTATAAGGACAGCAGATAAGTGATCTTGACTGAAATGTTCTAAAATGGGTACTTTTGCCATGGTTGGTTAATATACTTTGTTTTACTGCTTAGTGGAAAAATGTTCAAAACTAAAGAATTTAAAACATACCCTACAAAATGCATTATCAAATAAAAATAAAATTTAAAACAATCAGGAACATGAATCTAAAAGAACTCACTCATTTATGCATGGTCCAAAAAATATGTGTGTTAACATATTATGCAAAAATTCTCTTTTATAGTTTCATAGGTATGTGCTAGATTAGCTGCCCTTGTAGGCCATTTTAAGCCTAGTCAGTTTTCCTTTATGTGCTCAAAACAACCTATCCAATATGGTTATAGATTTGTCTTAGCCATCCCATTGTCGATAATTTTATGTTACTCCTAATAAGAATGACTGGGATCATACCATATATAATTTGAGGGAACCCATGCATGGGATAAAGCATTTAGGAGATATCCATTAGTACTACAGGAGGCAGTCCTGTGATCAATTTTCTGTTTTCTATCCATAGATCAAAATTACACTTGAAAATGGACAGGGATGAACTTTGTTCTATGTGCTAGGGTGACTGTTCCACAGCAGCAGTATCTTCTGTGAAATATACCTGGCCCACCAACCCTTTCTGTTGATTTTTCAGAAGAGGTTTAGATCCCTAGACTGAGTAGTTTTGATGTCATTTGACTTGCTGATGTGCAGCAAATCCATCAGTAATCGGTCAGAGGAAACCTTGTATGCCAGACACATGTCACATCCTAGCAGTAGTTGAGCATGCATACACATTTAGCTATCATGCATCAACCTTGGGGTTCTATAAACATGATAATACCTTCTTGCTCCTAGTGTGGGAAAAAGCTGTGGAAAGCAAACACAGAATTATGTGATTCATAAATGTTCATATTGGAATGCCTTATTTGTCTACTTAGGATGCCTGCATACTAGCTACAGACCTGTGGAGTTGGAAGCACTGTGACAATGTTATTTGCATATGATTGATATGATGGGTAATACTCACCATCAACCCCTTTTTCCCATTTTGTACAAGGGGTTGGGGTGTCATGTCAACTGTCTCCATCTCTTTCTGTTTCATTCCACTCTTCTTTGACATTAATGCATCCTTGTCATATTTCTTCTCTCATGCAATCCATCCACATATTTGCTGAATGCCCTTGTTTCCTCTTGCCTTCTTCCTGTCTGTCTCAAATCTTCTTCACCAAATTGTCTTCTACTTTTCTGCACATGCCCAATCCACCATAATCTGTTCTCTTTGACAGTTTCTGCAATTGGAACTATCTTGGCTTCTGTTCTTATGTCTTCATTTCTTTGTCTGCCCACAGCATGCATCCTACCACTCATCCTAGACACTTCATCTCCATCAGCTGATCAACTGCTCTGTCTTTACTGCCCAGGTTTCTGCACCATACAGCTTTACAGGATACACTACGGTATCATACATCTTAATTTTCAGCTACATTGGCATTCCTCTGTCATGTACTACACATGACACTCTGTGCCAGTTGGCTGCAGCCTCTCTGATTCTTGCTTTCACCTCCTTATTTAGACTACCCTTCTCCTCAACCAGCCCTCCCAAATACTAGAAGCCTCTAACCTTTTCTACTATTTTCCCTTCTATCTCAATTCTCAGCTTCTTCTGAAGTCCAGCATTTGCTGCCATTAGAACTGTCTTATCTATAATAAATGTCATTCCTTGTGCCTTCAGTTTTGCATTCCATTTTCTTATCATTTGCTGCAATTCTTGCACAGAGTCTTCCTGTAATGCCACATTGTCTGCATATAGCATATTTGTTGATCTGTCCCTTCCAACCTGTTTGCTTATGTAGTCCATCACCAGTATGAACAGTAGCGGGCTCAGAGCTAAACCCTGGTGCACACCCACTCCCACTGGAAAACCTTCTGTAAGACCAAGCACTGTTTGTACTTCAGTGAATGGGTCTTTGTACATAGCTTGCACTAATTACATGTCTACCACCAGTGTTTATGGGACTTTGAACCATGACAGGACTTCTCAAACAGGCTTTATTGGAACCTTGTCGTATGCTTTCTCCTAGACTGGGAATAACCAGTTGGACTCTTTCCTCACCTCTAGCTTCTTCTCAACTATCTGCCTCACTGCAAACATTGGGTTGGTTGCACTGCATCCTGATTTGATCATTTATCAATCACCAGCTCCAGAACTTTCATGCAGTGTAACAGGAGATTGATATCTCTGTACTGCCCAGAGTTGTGAATGTCCCCTTTGTTTTTGAACACTGGTACTAGTATGCTTATTCTCCATTCATCTGGGATATTCTTTTATTTCCACACTGGTATGAGTACCCTCAGGAAGCAGTTCTCCCCTGTCTCTCCCAACATCTTTATCATATCTTTTGTGACCTCATCTGAGCCTGTTGCATTCCCTGACTTCATTTTCTTAGAGTTGTTCTTGCTTCTTCTATGGCGGGTTCCTCCTATTCTCTCATTGTAGGCTGTGTCTGGGGCAGTACAGCTTCTGTAGGGTTTTATTATTTCAGAATCTGCTGGAAGTACTGCTTCTATCTGCCTTTCATATACTGCAAACTGGTGAGCAGATTGTTGCTGGCATCCCTTATGAAGGGTATTTGACTATCCTCTTTACTTTTCTGTCTTTGCCTACCAACCTGATATAGCTTTTTTTCCATCTACTGACTCATTTTACAAAAAATGGTAGAGTGTCTCTGATTCCTAGTTCTTTGTTATTGCAACTCCTTGCTTAGCTTCTTTGTTAGCCAACCAGTATCCCTTCCTAGCCTGGCCCGTGTTTTCTATCTCCCACTTTTCCTGCACTCATTCTTTCTTTTGATGATTTCCTGGACTTTTGCATTCCACCAACACCAGCTTTCCTTATGTACCTAATTTCCATACCTGGCTCAGCCACATATCTGTTCTATAGTCCTCACACATGCTATTTTGAGGCACTGCCATTCTTCTTCAACTCTATTTCTTCTTCTTCTTGAGGTGCTAGATTGAGTAATTCATTGAACTGTTGTGCTTTCTCCATAGTCATCTTCCAGGTGTTCAGCCTGGTCTCTGCTGCCCTTAGAACCTTCCCTGACCACTGCTTGCAGCTGATTGTGGCAGCCATTTGTTTATGTTGTGGGCTGACTGTTTCACCTGGGACAACTCTGTAACTGCTGATTCTATCCCAGTGCCCTTTCCTTACTAGAAGGAGTTGCCACTTTTGTATGTGAACTTGTAACTGTCTGTCCTTCTGAACCACGTGTTAGCTAATATCAAGCCATTTGCCAGATAGAAGTCTAGAACTTCCTTCCTTCTTTATTTCTGTTGCCCATGTGATCCCAGGCCATCCTCATATCCTGTTCTGTCCGTCTCGATATATGAAATCAAGTCAACCATTATCAAAACCAATTCACGTTGTCCTGTTTTATCTAGTAATTCCTGCAACTGTTGTCAGAATGCACTCTTTCCTCATTATCACAAACCTGATGTGGGCCATTAGGTTCAAGTCTGATTGCCATGAGTATGTCACTAATTCTGGTGACATCCCTCACTGTCTTCAAAAGCATCTCCATCACCACAATTCTCACACCATATCTAGCCTGTCCTCCTCCTAAGTAGTAGATTTTGGATACCAAGTCAAGTAGCTTTCATGCATTTGTCTCCTGGATACATAAGTTGTCCAACTTCCTCCTTACCATGATGTCATCCACTTTCAAGATGTGTCCTGTCAGTGAACAGACATTGAGTGTAGCAATACTTAGTTCATGTTTAGCAGTTTGATGGCTTTTCATCCAGCTTTTGCTCAAGACCTGTCCCATGTAACCCAAAGTAGGCAGCTGGACACCTGCTAGCCAGTAGCTTATTGACCCAGAACTGTCAGGCTTTATGGTGTGCACATACTAACCAATAGGGGCACATAACACCTCCCACCATTAGCATGGGTCCCTGATGTAGGTCAGAGTAGGCTGGGTACTCAACTCATACCCATGCCCATTTGGCTACATTACTCAACACAACCAAATCACCTAGAGGCATATTCTACATTGTTGAGTTGATAGCCCTGCCATAGTGTGCATGTGTGATCTGTGTTCTCCTATCATGAAGATACTGTGCAATATAGTAGATGCTAAAAGCTGTTGACTTATCCAACTCTCCCCCTATAGGGCACCATGTAGATTCTGTGCTGCAGCCCACAGCTACATTCTTTGGTGGGTTTGAGATGGAAACAATCAGCATGTATTTTGGAGTTGGGAGGTGCCCCACAGAGGCAGAGGGAGAATATGCAAACTCAAAACAGGCACTGGCCAGAGATCAGGATCAGGCATTGTACATTATACATGGGAGTTGAAGTCCTTATCCATTATGGCATTTGGTCACTTCCATGAGTAATACTGCAGGACAGATTTCTGAAAAGTGGATGTCAGGATTTTACAGTTCAAGTGTATTATGTTCTTTCTCACATTGATATCAGGTAACATGGGCAAAATAAAACAATGCATATGTTACCTAGGTATACTTGTATCTGTTACCAGAACAGTTTTCTTTGCTTGCTTTGATTGCCTTAACGTTCTGTACCTGCTATGATAGCAAACCATTTTACAGGCTAACCTCTGTCTCAAAGTATTATATTGTACCGTATCACACCTTATATGGCCTGCATATTGTAAGTGTCTCTGTGAGGCAAGTACATTCTTAGAACCTGTACACATATCCTTATAAATATGTTTTATATATTGCCTTTATAATTATAGAGCAGTAATCATGTCCTCAAGAGGCAGAGACTGAAGAATTTCAGCAATGCTGAAAGCAAAGTTCTTCTATAGAAACTCAGGTACCAAGTCTTTCACTAATAGGTGATGAGGATGCAGACCAACCATTGTGAGAACAGGTGTGATGATTCATGCTGTTGGACAGTAGTACAGTGGCTTTGCATACCAGCACTTTTGTCCGTTATTGCTATGGCATGACCTATACAATCAGCCATACCAAGTAGAAGACATGGAAAAATCCCTTAGAAAGGGCAGATAATGTTTTTTTTTTTTTTAATCAGGTAAACAAGCTAAAATTTTATGAGAAAAAATAATAGAAAAGAATATTGTGAGAGAATTATGTGATTCTAAACAGATAAATATGGATATGATTAAATACGTATTTTCTGGGAAAAGAAAAATGCTTTGTATTGTATGGATAATAATGAGTGAAAGACTGAATGAGATTATGTTAATGGAAATTAGATATTACCAAACGTAATAAGGAAAAGCAATTGGTGATTATGGAAAAAAGAGTTAGAGGTCTATATGAATGTGAAAAAGATTGTAAATGATGGAGAAATGTAAATTTAATGTAAGGTTTCTAAATATGTAAATATGTATATGTGTATATAGTTATATAATAAAGGACCCCCTACTCTTTTTGGTAAGTGCAATGGGATCTTTTACATCAACCTGATCTACCACCAACTGAAGCAGATGAGGCCTCAGATTAATGTCTTATCCAAAGGCTAGCATATTCAGGAGTGCAGCAGTCCCCATATGCTGCACTGCAGTGTCAGCAATCAATCTACACGGTGTGAGAATTGAATCCACAGTCTTCTGTACCAAAGCAAACTATGCTACCTGTTATGCTACTACATGGCCATTTGTATCACAATCAGACATGTGATGTGTAGACAATCAATAAATCGGCATAAATTGTAAGTATAGATAGTGGATTATAAGGACAGCAGATAAGTGATCTTGACTGAAATGTTCTAAAATGGGTACTTTTGCCATGGTTGGTTAATATACTTTGTTTTACTGCTTAGTGGAAAAATGTTCAAAACTAAAGAATTTAAAACATACCCTACAAAATGCATTATCAAATAAAAATAAAATTTAAAACAATCAGGAACATGAATCTAAAAGAACTCACTCATTTATGCATGGTCCAAAAAATATGTGTGTTAACATATTATGCAAAAATTCTCTTTTATAGTTTCATAGGTATGTGCTAGATTAGCTGCCCTTGTAGGCCATTTTAAGCCTAGTCAGTTTTCCTTTATGTGCTCAAAACAACCTATCCAATATGGTTATAGATTTGTCTTAGCCATCCCATTGTCGATAATTTTATGTTACTCCTAATAAGAATGACTGGGATCATACCATATATAATTTGAGGGAACCCATGCATGGGATAAAGCATTTAGGAGATATCCATTAGTACTACAGGAGGCAGTCCTGTGATCAATTTTCTGTTTTCTATCCATAGATCAAAATTACACTTGAAAATGGACAGGGATGAACTTTGTTCTATGTGCTAGGGTGACTGTTCCACAGCAGCAGTATCTTCTGTGAAATATACCTGGCCCACCAACCCTTTCTGTTGATTTTTCAGAAGAGGTTTAGATCCCTAGACTGAGTAGTTTTGATGTCATTTGACTTGCTGATGTGCAGCAAATCCATCAGTAATCGGTCGGAGGAAACCTTGTATGCCAGACACATGTCACATCCTAGCAGTAGTTGAGCATGCATACACATTTAGCTATCATGCATCAACCTTGGGGTTCTATAAACATGATAATACCTTCTTGCTCCTAGTGTGGGAAAAAGCTGTGGAAAGCAAACACAGAATTATGTGATTCATAAATGTTCATATTGGAATGCCTTATTTGTCTACTTAGGATGCCTGCATACTAGCTACAGACCTGTGGAGTTGGAAGCACTGTGACAATGTTATTTGCATATGATTGATATGATGGGTAATACTCACCATCAACCCCTTTTTCCCATTTTGTACAAGGGGTTGGGGTGTCATGTCAACTGTCTCCATCTCTTTCTGTTTCATTCCACTCTTCTTTGACATTAATGCATCCTTGTCATATTTCTTCTCTCATGCAATCCATCCACATATTTGCTGAATGCCCTTGTTTCCTCTTGCCTTCTTCCTGTCTGTCTCAAATCTTCTTCACCAAATTGTCTTCTACTTTTCTGCACATGCCCAATCCACCATAATCTGTTCTCTTTGACAGTTTCTGCAATTGGAACTATCTTGGCTTCTGTTCTTATGTCTTCATTTCTTTGTCTGCCCACAGCATGCATCCTACCACTCATCCTAGACACTTCATCTCCATCAGCTGATCAACTGCTCTGTCTTTACTGCCCAGGTTTCTGCACCATACAGCTTTACAGGATACACTACGGTATCATACATCTTAATTTTCAGCTACATTGGCATTCCTCTGTCATGTACTACACATGACACTCTGTGCCAGTTGGCTGCAGCCTCTCTGATTCTTGCTTTCACCTCCTTATTTAGACTACCCTTCTCCTCAACCAGCCCTCCCAAATACTAGAAGCCTCTAACCTTTTCTACTATTTTCCCTTCTATCTCAATTCTCAGCTTCTTCTGAAGTCCAGCATTTGCTGCCATTAGAACTGTCTTATCTATAATAAATGTCATTCCTTGTGCCTTCAGTTTTGCATTCCATTTTCTTATCATTTGCTGCAATTCTTGCACAGAGTCTTCCTGTAATGCCACATTGTCTGCATATAGCATATTTGTTGATCTGTCCCTTCCAACCTGTTTGCTTATGTAGTCCATCACCAGTATGAACAGTAGCGGGCTCAGAGCTAAACCCTGGTGCACACCCACTCCCACTGGAAAACCTTCTGTAAGACCAAGCACTGTTTGTACTTCAGTGAATGGGTCTTTGTACATAGCTTGCACTAATTACATGTCTACCACCAGTGTTTATGGGACTTTGAACCATGACAGGACTTCTCAAACAGGCTTTATTGGAACCTTGTCGTATGCTTTCTCCTAGACTGGGAATAACCAGTTGGACTCTTTCCTCACCTCTAGCTTCTTCTCAACTATCTGCCTCACTGCAAACATTGGGTTGGTTGCACTGCATCCTGATTTGATCATTTATCAATCACCAGCTCCAGAACTTTCATGCAGTGTAACAGGAGATTGATATCTCTGTACTGCCCAGAGTTGTGAATGTCCCCTTTGTTTTTGAACACTGGTACTAGTATGCTTATTCTCCATTCATCTGGGATATTCTTTTATTTCCACACTGGTATGAGTACCCTCAGGAAGCAGTTCTCCCCTGTCTCTCCCAACATCTTTATCATATCTTTTGTGACCTCATCTGAGCCTGTTGCATTCCCTGACTTCATTTTTCTTAGAGTTGTTCTTGCTTCTTCTATGGCGGGTTCCTCCTATTCTCTCATTGTAGGCTGTGTCTGGGGCAGTACAGCTTCTGTAGGGTTTTATTATTTCAGAATCTGCTGGAAGTACTGCTTCTATCTGCCTTTCATATACTGCAAACTGGTGAGCAGATTGTTGCTGGCATCCCTTATGAAGGGTATTTGACTATCCTCTTTACTTTTCTGTCTTTGCCTACCAACCTGATATAGCTTTTTTTCCATCTACTGACTCATTTTACAAAAAATGGTAGAGTGTCTCTGATTCCTAGTTCTTTGTTATTGCAACTCCTTGCTTAGCTTCTTTGTTAGCCAACCAGTATCCCTTCCTAGCCTGGCCCGTGTTTTCTATCTCCCACTTTTCCTGCACTCATTCTTTCTTTTGATGATTTCCTGGACTTTTGCATTCCACCAACACCAGCTTTCCTTATGTACCTAATTTCCATACCTGGCTCAGCCACATATCTGTTCTATAGTCCTCACACATGCTATTTTGAGGCACTGCCATTCTTCTTCAACTCTATTTCTTCTTCTTCTTGAGGTGCTAGATTGAGTAATTCATTGAACTGTTGTGCTTTCTCCATAGTCATCTTCCAGGTGTTCAGCCTGGTCTCTGCTGCCCTTAGAACCTTCCCTGACCACTGCTTGCAGCTGATTGTGGCAGCCATTTGTTTATGTTGTGGGCTGACTGTTTCACCTGGGACAACTCTGTAACTGCTGATTCTATCCCAGTGCCCTTTCCTTACTAGAAGGAGTTGCCACTTTTGTATGTGAACTTGTAACTGTCTGTCCTTCTGAACCATGTGTTAGCTAATATCAAGCCATTTGCCAGATAGAAGTCTAGAACTTCCTTCCTTCTTTATTTCTGTTGCCCATGTGATCCCAGGCCATCCTCATATCCTGTTCTGTCCGTCTCGATATATGAAATCAAGTCAACCATTATCAAAACCAATTCACGTTGTCCTGTTTTATCTAGTAATTCCTGCAACTGTTGTCAGAATGCACTCTTTCCTCATTATCACAAACCTGATGTGGGCCATTAGGTTCAAGTCTGATTGCCATGAGTATGTCACTAATTCTGGTGACATCCTCACTGTCTTCAAAAGCATCTCCATCACCACAATTCTCACACCATATCTAGCCTGTCCTCCTCCTAAGTAGTAGATTTTGGATACCAAGTCAAGTAGCTTTCATGCATTTGTCTCCTGGATACATAAGTTGTCCAACCTCCTCCTTACCATGATGTCATCCACTTTCAAGATGTGTCCTGTCAGTGAACAGACATTGAGTGTAGCAATACTTAGTTCATGTTTAGCAGTTTGATGGCTTTTCATCCAGCTTTTGCTCAAGACCTGTCCCATGTAACCCAAAGTAGGCAGCTGGACACCTGCTAGCCAGTAGCTTATTGACCCAGAACTGTCAGGCTTTATGGTGTGCACATACTAACCAATAGGGCACATAACACCTCCCACCATTAGCATGGGTCCCTGATGTAGGTCAGAGTAGGCTGGGTACTCAACTCATACCCATGCCCATTTGGCTACATTACTCAACACAACCAAATCACCTAGAGGCATATTCTACATTGTTGAGTTGATAGCCCTGCCATAGTGTGCATGTGTGATCTGTGTTCTCCTATCATGAAGATACTGTGCAATATAGTAGATGCTAAAAGCTGTTGACTTATCCAACTCTCCCCCTATAGGGCACCATGTAGATTCTGTGCTGCAGCCCACAGCTACATTCTTTGGTGGGTTTGAGATGGAAACAATCAGCATGTATTTTGAGTTGGGAGGAGCCCCACAGAGGCAGAGGGAGAATATGCAAACTCAAAACAGGCACTGGCCAGAGATCAGGATCAGGCATTGTACATTATACATGGGAGTTGAAGTCCTTATCCATTATGGCATTTGGTCACTTCCATGAGTAATACTGCAGGACAGATTTCTGAAAAGTGGATGTCAGGATTTTACAGTTCAAGTGTATTATGTTCTTTCTCACATTGATATCAGGTAACATGGGCAAAATAAAACAATGCATATGTTACCTAGGTATACTTGTATCTGTTACCAGAACAGTTTTCTTTGCTTGCTTTGATTGCCTTAACGTTCTGTACCTGCTATGATAGCAAACCATTTTACAGGCTAACCTCTGTCTCAAAGTATTATATTGTACCGTATCACACCTTATATGGCCTGCATATTGTAAGTGTCTCTGTGAGGCAAGTACATTCTTAGAACCTGTACACATATCCTTATAAATATGTTTTATATATTGCCTTTATAATTATAGAGCAGTAATCATGTCCTCAAGAGGCAGAGACTGAAGAATTTCAGCAATGCTGAAAGCAAAGTTCTTCTATAGAAACTCAGGTACCAAGTCTTTCACTAATAGGTGATGAGGATGCAGACCAACCATTGTGAGAACAGGTGTGATGATTCATGCTGTTGGACAGTAGTACAGTGGCTTTGCATACCAGCACTTTTGTCCGTTATTGCTATGGCATGACCTATACAATCAGCCATACCAAGTAGAAGACATGGAAAACTGCACCTGAAAGATCTGCCACAGCCAGTGGCCTTACAGGGTCCCGAAAACTGACAGACTCTTTGACATTTCTTTTGTCACTGAAAATAGGAGATGAAACAATATTTATACCCATCAGTGATGTGGATGTCAGTGCTGGGCTGATCCATCACACCCATGTTGCAGTGGATGCTAGAGCAGTTTAGTACCTAGTAGCAGCAGTTTGCCTTCACAATTACACATGCTGAGTATATCCTAACAAAAGAGGCATGGTGAAGATGTGTTTTCACAGGCACATCAGGGGAGTCACAGAGTGCCACTGCAAGAGAAGGCAAGGCAGACTAATAAAATATTTAAAGTATTTCTATCCCTGCTCTTCATGTCAAATGGATACCTTTGTAGCACATACTAATGAGCTCACTATAGTATTCTGTATAATGAGCATTCATGGGTAGAAGTGTTAACAGACAAAACGTAGACATAGTTATGGCTAGATAAGAGGATGCTGTCAGCACCTCTACAGATTCTGGCAGTCATACTGAGAAACATGGACATTTGTCAGTCACAGGACACAGAGGCACTCATGCCTGTCTCACTCCTGGTAGAGAACAACCTTCCAAAGAAGGAGCATGTACAGCCAAACATACTGAGCACCCTCTGACTATAATGGCTGACTGCACTCTATCACATATGGAGGAAGGACCTCCTGTTGCTGAAAGCCTCACAAGTGCCCCATGCCAGAAACATATGAGCACATCCACAACAGGCCAGCAATGCAATTGTACCAAATGTTGACACAGCTCTCAGCTGTAGAATAACAACAGACAGAAAACAAACAGGTCAGAAGTATACTGTATGTGGGAATCACGTAAGCTACCTAGGTATGCACATATCTATACTGAAAATAACAGAGACTCCCTCAGAGTTCAGGGAATAGGAGCCTTCCCTACTGATATGCTTCTGTGACTGCTGGACAAGTAGAGCTTGTATTGCTATATGATTGCAATGTATGGCACCTACTAGAGCTGTGTGTATCTCCTTTCCACTCCTGTACAACTACATATGCTAGTCTACAAGCAAAAACTGCATGATACTGAGGATTATATTAATTACATATTAGGCAGATGTCTGTGACATATCCAGCCTACCGCCAACAGGTCATTGAAGGGCCCCTTTACCAAAGAATGTAAGAGCCAGGCAGACACTGAGATCCATGAAAATAAGAAGACCTCACATTCCCATAGTTTTAGCATGTGGATGAAATATGTTGTCCAAGCTCAACTTTATAGTAATTCACTATCTGGACTTGAGTCAGAATACAGTACATCAGCCACCGCCAGTATTATTTTTGAAGCATAAGTTTCTGAAGATACACAAACCAGTCAGCACTAGTGGTGACTAATGCAACAATTAAATGGTGCCGAGTACAAACCATTGCAACTGTGAACATGACTGGTACAAGATGAAATGCTGACATTTTTGCCATGTTTTTTGTTTGTCTGTAGTAAGGTGTAAAAGCATGTGTGGCAATACCTATGAATAGTAAAATTTTTGTTCTAGTCATTTACATTTCATTCTGCACTAATTTGCATGAGCTACATGCTGTGCTGTGAAGCTTGCATCTATGAGCTGACACTGTTCAGAGCCAATGAATGCACAAAAGCCCCATACATACTATACATGAAGAGTCTGACGAAGCCAACTAAATTTGGAAAGCACACTCTCTAATACAGTTTCAACTACTTAGGTTCAGAGGTTCATAGATGTGTACTAGGCTAATAACCCTGGAGTCTTTACAACCTAGCACATTGAAGTGCCCTGGCATCATGCCACCAGATGTTAGTTCCCAGTGCTTCTATCAAGTAGAGCCACTGCAGTGATCCCTGGGGTGAACTTTCTATGTCTCATCCACTCATCAAGATTTCTCTTGAAGAGGGGCATTGAGGTGCTCTTTTTGACATGTATGGGAAGTCTATTCCAGAGCATGGGCAGTCTCTGGGTTATGAACCTGTCCCTCCAGCATGTTCTATTGATTGTGGTAATAAGGTTGAGGTCTCTGGAGTGTGCAGTGTGGAGGGATTTTTTTAGATGTAGCATTTCTAACAGAGCTGGGTCAGACATGGCTTTGTAAGTCAAGCAGAGATCACCTCTTAGTAGATGACATGAGACAGAGAATAGCTTGATTTTTTTTTTAGTCTGTCCATGTACGACATGTGTTTAAGGCCTAGGATCCTCTTCATGAGATACTGTTGTGGCCTTTCCAGCTGTTGCATGTGTCTAGTGAGGTATATGCCAAATGGGGCATTATACATGATGACTGGCCTAATGAGGGAAGAGTAGAGAGAGATGATGACCTCTTTATTCCTGAATACAAAACCCTTGGGAATGAGATGCGCCACATAGAAGGACTTTCTGACCACAGTGGCAATGTGGTGGTCGCAGGAGAGGTTGCTGTCAACCTGTGTCCCCAGATTTCTTATAATGCCATCAGTGTTCAGTGATGTCCCGTCAATGAGGTAATTAGTGGGAACTGAGTTTTTTCCAAAGGGGATGGGACACATTTTTTGTCATTAAGCTTAAGGCCATAGTTTTGACACCAGTCATTGGTCTCAGTGTGGCCTTTCTGTGGGATGTCTACATCACTTGGGAAGTTAATAATGGCTCCCAGGTTGCAGTTGTCTGCAAACTTGGTCAGCTAGAGTCCCTCCAAGTTGGCCTGGACTTCTGAGAAGTAGATGCCAAACTGGAGAGGACCCAGGACTGATCCCTGTGGGACTCCACTCTTGACTGGTATTGTCATTGGTCATTTGTAGAGGGAGAAGTATAAAGCTGGCACTGAATCTGTAGGCCAGTATGTTGGCAATATCTGTTGGCTTAGTATAGAAGGTACCATTGTGCAGTAACACAGAGCAAACTTGGGTATTGCCTTGGAGATTCTTGATATAACTAAAGAAGGCTTTGTAGTTGTTTAGTGTCTGCCGCAATTCTGCCTTCATAGCCTGCTTTAGAGGTTTTGATGAGGGAACTCAACTTTTTGCTGAGGCTAATAAGAGAGTTTTTCCAGTCTTGGGACTTCACCTTTTTCTGCAACAGTTTCTTCCTTCTGTTGTAAAGTTTATTAATGTCAGGGGACCACTGGATTCACTTCCTTTTTTTGGAGGAGAGTGTCTTGGTTCTGATGGGTATGGCTAGTTCCATGCATTTATGTACATGTTTGTACAGTGCACTGGTGTATGATTCGGCAGTCATGCATCTATTTTCCAATGATATGGGTGCCGTGAAGTTAGCCACATCTGCTTTTAGGAGCCCAAAGTCAGCTTTGGAGAAGTTTTTCATGGTGGTTACCTTTGAGGGAGGTGTGGGTGAGATGTGGATTTCCATGGTGATTAGTTTGTGGTCGGATCTAACCAGGGAGGAATTGACTATTGGTGTAGAGCAACAGTTCCCATGTTAGTAATAACCAAGTCAAGGATGTTGCTTCCTCTAGTGGGGGTAAGAATGAGCTGGTCCAGGACATTGGAATTGATGAATTCCAGGAATCTTTGGGCCAGTGTATTGGTGCATGAGTAGTTTTCCCGGTTGATGGAGGGGTAGTTGAAGTCGCCTAGTATGAGAGTGTTGGGTTGGATGCTAATAGTTACCAAGGAGCTTAGGAACATGGAGTGAGAGTCTTAGGACATGGTTGGGGACCTATAGCAGGCTACAACCTGAATCGCCATCTTACCCAATATTAGTTGTACCTGAAGTATCTCAGATGAGTTATGCTGGGTTACTAGTCTGGAGGTGTGCATATCCTTTCTGAATATGGAGACACCACTGCATTTAGTGCTTCGGTCCATGTTCTGGGGCCAAAAGGTGTCAAATAAGTTATAGCCTGGTAGCACAGGGGTGCTTTCTGCTGCTTAAAACCAGGTCTCCATTACAGCACAAATGTCGATGTTCTCCATTTTGAGGAGTATTTCGAACAAGTGCATCTTGAGATTTAAACTTCTAGCGTTGAGCAGCATGACCCTCAGATTGCATTTATTTATAGCTGTTATGGTGATAATTTGGTCTTTGGAACATCACCTAAAAGGCACTATAGGGGTGGCAAGTGCCTTAGCCAGTATCTGTAAACCCAGGGGTGAAAGATGCAGGCCATCTCTGGCAAAGCATGGAGGTCTGTCAATCATGTCATTCCAAGCAGACAGATACTGGATCCCCTTAGAATGACACCAGAGCCAATGACCAGCAATGGTTCTTTTTTATTATATTGTTTTCCTGTAATAAAACGTTAACATTACTTATGCTTCAGTATTTTTCTTTAGTATTCATCATTAATTAACTTTATTCAAGCCTGATTTTTCAGAGGCAGGAATATAATTGCCATTTATCGTCTTTATAATCAAATTATGCCTACCTTCTTCTCTACTGATGCTTGAATTTGCCACATAACAACTAACTTCTGATATTTTTCACATACCATTATATGCTTAGCAGACAACTGACAGATTTCTTAACTGCATGTGTATGCTCATAGATAATCTTTTAAATATGCTATGTCCTTCTAAGCAGCTGTGCATAGCTATCTAGTAAAGTATCTGATACCTATCTAAGGTGCCAGTCACAGTTGTGTTGTGCACTGTTTTCATGCCTTGGAGTGGTTCCTTAAAATGTTTCACTCTATAAGCTTGATGTTGGACATGGAGAGGACACCATAACATGGTAATGAGACAGTCTGGTACTGTGTGAGCTTTGGCAGGAGCTCATTAGTATCACTTTGCTAAAGAGGAACAAGTTTACTTGCTGTTGCAGGATTACCAGCACCAGAAAGGAAACAGATTGTCTGTATCAGGAGCATGTGACACACAAATAAACATGCAAACTTTAACACTAATTTCTAGTGCCTTCTCTGCCACATTCTAGTGAATCATTATCAGCCTCTAATGATTCCTCCCTGGCAGAACCACAGGAA